>NC_142795.1:57108577-57708577 GCF_049724085.1 Artemia sp. Qi Xiang Cuo | reverse complement strand
AATAATATCATTGCGCCATGACGTCTTGAAATAAAATCATCACGCCATGACGTCATAATTACTATATAAAAAACGACAAAATTTTAAATAGTCATATTCATGATTACATAATGGTTAGATCATAGCAAGCTACACGCAAGTTAAACATCCCTTACTACAGGCGGATTTGGACCCGCAAACCTCCAATCATGACGCACACTTTCATCCATTGTGCTGTAGTAAGGTATTCATTAATTTGATTTTTCCACAAAACTGTGTATATACGGATAAAAATGATTTTGATAAGCGTATTCTAATGGTAATCTCTTGCACTTTTCAATGGAATCCTTTTAAATTAGAGTATAGATAAGACTGTTATCATTATATGATAATGTATCAGTTTTCAGTTCTATATGTATACTCAACAAGACACATTTAGAGAACGGACTCTACCCAATAGTAACTGAAGTATTAGAATAGATCTTAGTAAGCGTGAAATATTTTAATAGTTCATCATAAGCATTATGATGCAACACACTTGTTTAGTAAGAGAAGATCACGTTCCATACTAAAAAATATCGTAGCCCATAACTCCTAAAAACAGTGTCAGATCAAAAAACAAAGTATGCTATAAGAATTGCCTTGTCAAAAACCCTAATGTAGGAAACTTATAGCTCCTTGGCTTGAATAACGAATAAAATCTGGCTTGAAAAATATGAAAAGTTGCTTGAATTATGATATTTTATATTAAAGAGTGAATTATAGCCCATAGTAAGTCCGGGTTGCAGCGGTAGCTAGCAACCTAGTAAGAGACGATCACGTCCAATGTTAAGAAATATAAAAACCCATAGTTTCTAAAAAAGGAGTCAGATCAAAACAAAAAGTACACCATTAGAACCGCCTTGTCCGAAACCCCTGTATAGGAAAGTTTCTGTCCCTTGGCTTGAACAGAAAGGGAAATATATTGGCTTGAAAATCAAGAAAAGTGGCAGCTACTACAACATTCTGCCTAAACGGGATATTTTTTTCTTTTTTTCTTTTTTTCTTTGTTTCCAGAGATAGCTTGGCACTGGAACATCGTAGAGGGTTGTTCAATAGCTCATTTTAAAGGAAATTAATTGGGTTAAAAACCTTTTGTAACTAAAATAAATTATTTCTAAAAGAGAATAAATTTTTCCACCAAAAACTGCATTTTCGATGTCTTTTCACACTGCAGTCTTTCAAACATAATCGTATACCAGCGGTAATATTTGAACCCACGCCTCCGAAGAGACTGGTGGCTAATTACAGTAAAGAACGAACCTCAAGCCCATAGTAACTAAAATAAGATTATGATTAATATTAAAGATAGTTACATAAAGGACCGATTTAGCTCATCATAATCCGATACTGGGATGACAAAAGCTAAAAAATTAAATTCTCTGCGAGGTTGTACCGAAGAATTACATAAAGGACCGATATAGCTCATCATATTTATAATAAAGATCGAACTCTTCCCTATATTAACCTGCATACGCAACTTCACTATAGTTAAGATTACAGTATTTATATTTTTACATTAAAAGACGATCACTGAAATAACAAACCATTCCATACCTTGGACTTAGTTAGCTACTTGATTGTTTGAGTTTCGTCTCTTACTATTTAAAAGAAGAAAAAGCCGTAGGCTTTTTCCTGTTTGTATTTATAGTTAAAAAACAAACTCAAGTCCAAAGAAACTGAACACTGTGGTTCATTCATGTTATCTTCATCCGGGTTGCAGCGGTAGCTAGCAACCTAGTAAGATATAATAAGGATCGAACTCTTCCCTATACTAACTTGCATACGCAACTTCACTATAGTTAAGATTACATTACATAAAGGCTCGATCATCGAATTTAATTACATTAAAAGATGATCATTGGAATAACATACCACTGCATACATTGGACTTCTACTTGATTGCTTGAGGTTCGTCTCTTACTATTTCTAAGAAGAAAAAGCCGTAGGCTTTTTCCTGTTTGTAATGATATAGAATAAAACAAAACCCAAGTTGTAACTGACGTCATCCTGGTTGTTATAGTAAAGAACGAACTCTTGCCCTTAGTTACCTATGTCTTGTCAAATTATTATATTAACCAGGTTGCAGCGGTAGCTAGCAATTATCTGGGTTGCAGCGGTAGCTAGCAATCCGGGTTGCAGCGGTAGCTAGCAACCTAGTAAGAGACGATCACGTCCAATATTAAGAAATTTATAATAAAGAACGACCTCTTGCCTATACTAAATTTTATACACCACTTAATTATAGTATAGGTTAGTAATTCAACAGATAGCTTGGCACTGGAACATCGTAAAGAGTTGTTCAATGGTTCGTTTTAAAGGAAATTAATGGGGTTAAAAACCTTTTGTAATTAAAACAAATTATTCTTATTACATTAAGAAATTTTAATTATGTTCCTTAAGAAATCATCATAAATCATCTCTGTTAACAAAGGCAGCTCTTCACTTACCGCCTCTTATTATGGATGGTTGGATATCCTGCATTTTGTATAATTCGTACATTAAAAACCTAGTAAGAGTTGATCACGTCCAATGTTAACAAATTTAAAAACTCATAACTCCTAAACAAAGTCAGACAAAAATTATACCATTAAATCCGAGTTGCCGTGGTAGCTAGCGGCCCAGCAAGAGACGATCACGTCCAATGTTAAGAAATATAAAAACCCCTATCTCCTGAGAAAAGAGTCAGATCAAAACAAAAATTACACCATTAGAACCACCTTGTCCAAAACTATAATAAAGATCAAACTCTTCCCTATACTAACTTGCATACGCAACTTCACTATAGTTAAGATTACAGTATTTATATTTTCCGGGTTGCAGCGGTAGCTAGCAACCTAGTAAGAGACGATCACGTCCAATGTTAAAAAATATAAAAACCCATAGTTCCTAAAAAAGGAGTCAGATCAAAACAAAAAGTACACCATTAGAACCACCTTGTCCGAAACCCCTGTATAGTAAACTTTCTGTCCCTTGGCTTGAACAGCAAGGAAAATATATTGGCATGAAAATCAAGAAAATTGGCAGCTACTACAACATTCTGCCTTAACGGCATATTTTTCTTTTCTTTTTGTTTCTTTTCCACAGATAGCTTGGCACTGGAACGTCGTAGAGAGTTGTTCAACGGCTCAATTTTAAAGGAAATTAATTGGGTTAAAATTTTTTGTAATTAAAATAAATTATTTCTAAAAGAGAATAAATTTTTCCACCAAAAACTGCATTTTTGATGTCTTTTCACACTACAGTCTTTCAAACATAAATAATCGTATACCAGCGGTAATCCAAGTTGCAGCGGTAGCTAGCAACCTAGTAAGAGACGATCACGTCCAATGTTAAGAAATATAAAAACCCCTAACTCCTGAGAAAAGAGTCAGATCAAAACAAAATTACACCATTAGAACCACCTTGTCCAAAACCCCTATTAAAAAAAACTTATCACTCTTTGGCTTGAATAACAAAGAAAATATATTGGCTTGAATTACAATAAAGAACGACACCTAGCCCATGTTAACTGAAACATAAATAGGGATCATGTAATTTCCATCAGTATCATGGCTTTAGAGATGGATGAAACTTAGAAAAGAACAAACCATAACAGTAAAGAACATTTCATGTTAAAGATTGATCAATGATGTCATAATCATAGTTTGTAGCCAGGTCGTCTCTTACTATTCCAATTAATAAAAAGCCATAGGCTTTTTCCTGTTTGTAATTTCGTATCAAACAAAGAAGAAATTTCATCCGTGCTTTATAATAAAGAACAACTTCTTGCCTGTACTAAATTAAATAAATGACCGATATAGTTCCGCATACATGGTATTTGTCAATTAGGTTTTCTTATAAAATTATCCATTATTATGTAAAATGCAGTAATTTTTGGAGGGTTTTAACAAAAAATTTATTTGTTAAATGAAGCTAGAATAATTCCTGAAAATTTTAAATATAATAATTTTATTTAACAGCAAACTGCAAAAATATTTATGATGTATGAGCAATCCGGGTTGCAGCGGTAGCTAGCAACCTAGTAAGAGACGATCAAGTCCAATGTTAAGAAATATAAAAACCCATATAGTCCTAAAAAGGGGTCAGATCAAAACAAAAAGTACACCATTAGAACCGCCTTGTCCGAAACCCCTTGAAAGTAAATTACATAAGGAACCGATATACGAGGAGTTCATCTAAAATCCGGGTTGCAGCGGTAACTAGCAACCTAGTAAGAGACGATCACGTCCAATGTTAAGAAATATAAAAACCCATAGTTCCTAACAAAGGAGTCAGATCAAAACAAAAAGTACACCATTAGAACCGCCTTGTCCGAAACCCCTGTATAGGAAACTTTCTGTCCCTTGGCTTGAACAGCAAGGGAAATATATTGGCTTGAAAATCAAGAAAATTGACTTTAACCACGTTATTCTCCCCAAACGGGATATTTTTTTCTCTTTTTTTTTTGTATTTGTATCCGGGTTGCAGCGGTAGCTAGCAACCTAGTAAGAGACGATCACGTCCAATGTTAAGAAATATAAAAACCCATAGTGCCTAAAAAGGGAGTCAGATCAAATTCAAAAGTACACCATTAGAACCGCCTTGTCCAAAACCCCTGTATAGTAAACTTTCTGTCCCTTGGCTTGAACAGCAAGGGAAATATATTGGCTTGAAAATCAAGAAAAGTGGCAGCTACTACAACATTCTGCCTAAACGGGATATTTTTTTCTTTTTTTCTTTTTTTCTTTCTTTTCCACAGATAGCTTGGCACTGGAACATCGTAGAGAGTTGTTTAATGGCTCATTTTAAAGGAAATTAATTGGATTAAAAATCTTTCGTGACTGAAATAAATTATTTCTAAAAGAGAATAAATTTTTCCACCAAAAACTGCATTTTTGATGTCTTGTCATGCTTATAATAAAGAACGAACTCTTTCCTATACTAATTAAGCCTATACTAGTTAATGATATATCCAGGTTGCAGCGGTAGCTAGCAACCTAGTAAGAGACGATCACGTCCAATGTTAAGAAATATAAAACCCATAACTCCTAAAAAAAAAGTCAGATCAAAACAAAAAGTACACGGGGTATTGTGTACTTAATAATTTTAACCTTGAAAAAATATGGTCTCGCTTGAAAGGAAAAAAAGAAAGAATAACCAAAAAAAATGTCAAAATAGAGCAATACAAATTTCTAATAATAGAAAACTTTACTACACAAAAAATAAAGCTAGCATCCTGAAATATAAAAAAGTTTATTTAAAAGAGATAAAAATGCCATCGAACGCAATAAAGCTCGAGCACGCGTAAGGATTGCTACTAAGATGTCTTGTGATCCAGGATTTTAGAAAATGAATTATGACAGAGCAAAACAGAGGTATCTTACGGATCAGGGGTATCGAGAAGGGAAAATTGAGACAGCCAAACAAAAGAGCAAGGAACGGTATGATAATAATAAAGATTATCGAAACGATCATAAGAAAAAAATTGCTACTAGAATAATGGGTAGATACTGGGGTGACAAAAGCTATAATGAAAAAATTAAATTCACTGCGAGGTTGTACCGAAGAACGGATAAGGACAAAGGGAAAAATTACATTCAGAAATACAAGAAGATGGCAAAAATGCAGGCTGATCTTCGTAAATTGAGAAACATTTTACGCATGTTTTACCAGGATCACGAAAAGTATTCAAAATTACAGATTAAAATTCTCTTTGAAAGAGCGGATGCTGTTTCAAAGTCGGCTAGAAATGCTTTGGCAAAGCTTCATAGTAATATCCAAAAGAAATGTTGTCAGTTTAATGAAAACCTTCCAAGGTATGGATTGGCAACTGCGGAACAGTTTATAGATGCAATTGAAAATGTTCGACAACACAGTGAATATATGGAGGTGTACTTCTTAGAAAATTCGTATATTAATTTTTATAATAAAGATCGAACTCTTCCCTATACTAACTTGCATAGGCAACTTCACTATAGTTAACATTACAGTATTTATATTATACATCCGGGTTGCAGCGGTAGCTAGCAACCTAGTAAGAGACGATCACGTCCAATGTTAAGAAATATAAAAACCCATAGTTCCTAAAAAGGGAGTCAGATCAAATTCAAAAGTACACCATTAGAACCGCCTTGTCCGAAACCCCTGTATAGTAAACTTTCTGTCCCTTGGCTTGAACAGCAAGGGAAATATATTGGCTTGAAAATCAAGAAAAGTGGCAGCTACTACAACATTCTGCCTAAACGGGATATTTTTTTCTTTTTTTCTTTTTTTCTTTCTTTTCCAGAGATAGCTTGGCACTGGAACATCGTAGAGAATTGTTTAATGGCTCATTTTAAAGGAAATTAATTGGGTTAAAAACCTTTCGTAACTAAAATAAATTATTTCTAAAATAGAATAAATTTTTCCACCAAAAACTGCATTTTTGATGTCTTTTCATGCTTATAATAAAGAACGAACTCTTTCCTATACTAAATAAGCCTATACTAGTTAATGATATATCCGGGTTGCAGTGCTAGCTAGCAACCTAGTAAGAGACGATCACGTCCAATGTTAAGAAATATAAAACCCATAACTCCTAAAAATAGTCAGATCAAAACAAAAAGTACACCATTAGAACCGCCTTGTCCAAAACCCCTGTATAGGAAACTTTCTGTCTCTTGGCTTGAAAAGCAAGGAAAATATATTAGCTTGACAATCAAGAAAAGTGGCGGCTACTACAACATTCTGCCTAAACGGCATATTTTTTTTTCTTTTTTTCAACAGATAGCTTGGTACTGGAACATCGTAGAGAGTTGTTCAATGGATCATTTTAAAGGAAATTAATTGGGTTAAAAATTTACATTAAAAGACGAGCATTGGAATAACAAAAATTTGCATACATTGGAATTAGTTAGCCACTTGATAGTTTGAGGTTCGTCTCTTACTATTTTAAAGAAGAAGAAGCCATAGGCTTTTTCCTGTTTGTAATCATAGCTCCTAAAAAAGGAGTCAGATCAAAACAAAAAGTACACCATTAGAACCACCTTGTCCGAAACCCCTATATTGGAAACTTTCTTTCCCTTGGCTTTAACATCCGGGTTGCAGCGGTAGCTAGCAACCTAGTAAGAGACGATCACGTCCAATGTTAAGAAATATTTATAATAAGGAACGAACTCTAGCCTATAGTAACTAAAATATTAAAATAAGTAATTAAATAAAACCTTGATTTAGTTCATTAAAACTGTGGATTATATAAGTTTCATCGGTATCATGGTTGTAGAGATAGCTGAAACCTAGTAAAGAACAAACCACGGCAAAGTAACTAGAAATTTTACTAAGGGCTTTGGTTCGTCCTTTACTAGGTTGTATAATAAAGAAAGACTACATTAACTAATATGAAAGTTATTACATTTATTTTATAATGAAGAACGACTTCTTGCCTATACTAAATTTTATACGCTTTTTAATTATAGTATAGGATAGTAATTCCAAAGATAGCTCTGCACTGTTTTACATAAAGGACCGATACATAAGTTTATTGGATATAGCTGATCCAGGTTGCAGGGGTAGCTAGCAACCTAGTAAGAGACAAACACGGCCCATAGTAAAAAATAAAATAACCTATAATTCCTTAAAATAGAGTCAGATAAAAAAATGACGTACATTATTAGAACCGCCTTGTCCAAAACCCTATTTAGGGAAACTTACTGTCCCTTGGCTTGAACTTCAAGTAAAATATACTGGCTTGAAAATCAAGAAAGGTGGCTGAAGCAACAATATTACATAAAGGACCAGTATTTGTCAATTAGTACAGTAAAGAACGAACCTTAGCCCATAGTAGCAGAAATAAGAATACGAAATAAGAATAAGAATACTCGTATCTAGGTTGCAGCGGTAGCTATCAACCTATTAATTACATAAACCGGGTTGCAGTGGTAGCTAGCAACCTAGTAAGAAACGCCAAATTAAAAGATGATCATTAGAAGAACAAACCATTGCTTATATTGGACTTAGTTAGCTGCCTGATTCTTTGAGGTTCGTCTCTTATCCGGGTTGCAGCGGTAGCTAGCAACCTAGTAAGAGACGATCACCTCCAATGTCAAGAAATATAAAACCCCCCAACTCCTAAAAAAAGAGTCAGATCAAAACAAAAAGTACACCATTAGAACCGCCTTGTCCGAATCCTCTATAAAGGAAACTTACCGCCCTTTGGCTTGAATAACGAAGAAAATATATTGGCTTGAAAATCAAGAAAATAGACTTTTACCACGTTATTCTCCAAAAACGGGATATTTTTTTCTTTCCGCTTGATCTTTCTCCTCAGCTAGCTGGGCACTGGAAAATCATAAAGAGCTGTATAATAGCTCATTTTAAAGGAAATTGCAACATCTAGTCACTTTTGTATTTAAAAATAAAATACTTTTTAAAGTAGAATCAATTTTGTCAAAAAAATTGCATTTTTGATGTATTTTCATACTGCAGTCTTTTCAAATCCGGGTTGTAGCGGTAGCTAGCAACCTAGTAAGAGACGATCACGTCCAATGTTAAGAAATATAAAAACCCATAGTTCCTAACAAAGGAGTCAGATCAAAACAAAAAGTACACCATTAGAACCGCCTTGTCCGAAACCCCTGTATAGGAAACTTTCTGTCCCTTGGCTTGAACAGCAAGGGAAATATATTGGCTTGAAAATCAAGAAAATTGACTTTAACCACGTTATTTTCCCCAAACGGGATATTTTTTTCTCTTTACTTTTTTTTTGTTTATAATAAAGATCGAACTCTTCCCTATACTAACTTGCATAGGCAACTTCACTATAGTTAAGATTACAGTATTTATATTATACATCATTATAAATTATAAAAGGTTCAAATTTTCGAAGATTATAGAGTTAAAAGTTTTCCCACAACTGGAATCGAACCCGGGCCGGTTAAGTGAAAGTATAAAAAAGAACGACCTCTTGCCTATGCTAAATTTTATACACCACTTAATTATAGTATAGGTTAGTAATTCCACAGATAGCTTGGCACTGGAACATCGTAATGAGTTGTTCAATGGCTCATTTTAAAGGAAATTAATGGGGTTAAAAACATCCAGGTTGCAGCGGTAGCTAGCAACCTAGTAAGAGACGATCACGTCCAATGTTAAGAAATATAAAAATCCCTAACTCCTAAAAAAAGAGTCAGATGCAAACAAAAAGTACACCATTAGAACCGCCTTGTCCGAAACCCCTATAAAAGAAAATTACCGCCCTTTGGCTTGAATAACAAAGAAAATATATTAGCTTAAATATCAAGAAAATTGACTTTAACCACGTTATTCTCCACAAACGGCATATTTTTTTCTTTCTTCTTTTCCACCGATAGCTTGGCACTGGAACATGGTAGATAATTGTTCAATGGCTCATTTTAAAGGAAAGCCCTAGATCTAGTGCTATTTGTTCTTATTTTTTTGAAATAGTCCGGGTTGCAGCGGTAGCTAGCAACCTAGTAAGAGACGATCACCTCCAATGTTAAGAAATATAAATCCCCCTAACTCCTAAAAAAAGAGTCAGATCAAAACAAAAAGTACACCATTAGAACTGCCTTGTCCGAAACCCCTATAAAGGAAACTTACCGCCCTTTGGCTTGAATAACAAAGAAAATATATTGGCTTGAAAATCAAGAAAATTCACTTTTACCACGTTATTTTCCACAAACGGGATATTTTTTCTTTCCGCTTGATTTTCCTCCTCAGCTAGCTGGGCACTGGAAAATCATAGAGAGCTGTATAATAGCTCATTTTAAAGGAAATTGCAACATCTAGTGCCTTTTGTAATTAAAAATAAAATAATTTTTAAAGGAGAATCAATTTTGTCAAAAAAAATTGCATTTTTGTTGTATTTTCATACTGCAGTCTTTTCAAAGATATTTGAATTTTGAAGCAATCAAACAGTTCATGGTAATGAACTCTATAGTAATAATAGCTACTTGTCTCAATAGTAACCGAAACTCCTGGAACCAAAATTTTCTTTTTTGGATTAATCGATAAAATTTTTTTGTAAACTGAAAAAATTTTTTTTTTGCATAATCAGTATTTGTATTTTATTAATTTAAAAAACAAATACAATAAAGCACGACTCCTAGCCCATATTAACTGATACTACATTAAAAGACGATCACTAGAATAACAAACCATTGCGTATATTGGACTTAGTTAGCTGCTTGATTGTTTGAAGTTACATTAAAAGACGATCATTAGAGTATCGAACCACTGCAAGCTTTGGACTTAGTTAGCTACTTGATTGTTTGAGGTTCGTCTTTTACTATTTCAAAGAAGAAAAAGCCGTAGGCTTTTTCCTGTTTGTTACATTCATCCGGGTTCCAGCGGTAACTAGCAACCTAGTAAGAGACGATCACGTCCAATGTTATGAAATATAAAAACCCATAGTTCCTAAAATCCGGGTTGCAGCGGTAGCTAGCAATCCGGGTTGCAGCGGTAGCTAGCAACCTAGTAAGAGACGATCACGTCCAATGTTAAGAAATATAAAAACCCATAGTTCCTAACAAAGGAGTCAGATCAAAACAAAAAGTACACCATTAGAACCGCCTTGTCCGAAACCCCTGTATAGGAAACTTTCTGGATACAAAAAAAAAATGTTATGAAATGTTATGTATCCAGAGATAGCTTGGCACTGGAACATCGTAGAGGGTTGTTCAATAGCTCATTTTAAAGGAAAATAATTGGGTTAAAAATCTATAGTAACTAAAATAAATTATTTCTAAAAGAGAATAAATTTATCCACCAAAAACTGCATTTTCGATGTCTTTTCACTCTGCAGTCTTTCAAACATAATCGTATACCAGCGGTAAGATTTGAACCCACGCCTCCGAAGAGACTGGTGGCTAACACCAGTGCCTTGGACCACTCGGCCAGGCTGCCTCTCATAAATAAATATATATGTGAATTTGGGTTGCAGCAGTAGCTAGCAACCTATTAAGAGATGATCAGTCCAATGCTAAGAAATATAACAAAACTCCTAAAAATAGAGTCAGATCAAAACAAAAGTACATCATTAGAATTACCTTGTCTGAAACCCTACTAGATAAATAATGAATGTCATCATAGTTTTATATTAGAGCTATGACGTGAATAGAAAAACACGAAATTATATTGTTGTTTCTGATGACGTCTTGAAATAATATCATTGCGCCATGACGTCAATAAAATCATTACGCCGTGACGTCATAATTACTAATTAAGAACGACAAAGATGTAAATTCTCTCATTCTGGATTAGATAATGGTTAGATCAAAACAAACTATACGCAAGTTGAAAAAACAGTACTACACAAACAACAGAGATAGTAACTTGAAAAGAAAAAAGCAAAGGTATTCAACCGACCAGGCGTATCGAGAAGTAATAATTGAGAGAGCAAAACAAAGGTATTCAACCGACCAGGCATATCGATAAGTAATAATTGAGAGAGCAAAACAAAGGTATTCAACCGACCAGGCGTATCGAGAAGTAATAATTGAGAGAGCAAACAAAGGTATTCAACCGACCAGGCGTATCGAGAAGTAATAATTGAGAGAGCAAAACAAAACAGCAAGATGTGTTATCACAATGATGAAGATTATAGACATGCAAAAATTGAGACAGCCAAACAAAAGTTCAAGGAGAGTTATCACAATGATGAAGATTACCGCATCAAATATAAGAAAAACCAAAAGCAAAGGTATTTCAACCGTCCAGGTGTATCGAGAAGTAAAAATTGAGACAGCCAAACAAAAGATCAAGGAGCGTTACTGGGGTGACAAAATCTATAATGAAAAAATTAAAGTCTCTGCGAGGTTGTACCGAAGAACACATAAGGACAAAGGGAAAAATTACATTCAGAAATACAAGAAGATGGCAAAAATGCAGGCTGATCTTTGTAAATTGAGAAACATTTTACGCATGTTTTATCGGGATCACGAAAAGTATTCAAAATTACAGATTAAAATTCTCTTTGAAAGAGCGGATGCTGTTAAAAAGTCGGCTAGAAATTCTTTGGCAAAGCTTCATAGTAATATCCAAAAGAAATGTTGTCAGTTTAACGAAAAGCTTCCAAGGTATGGATTGGCAACTGCGGAACAGTTTATAGATGCAATGGAAAATGTTCGACAACACAGTGAATATACGGAGGCGTACTTCTTAGAAAATTCGTATATTAATGTTGGAAGGAGCAATTGCAGTTTATGTAGCAGCAATAAAAATATATATACAAGCATAACTATCAACAGCGAAGGAAAAGCATTTACATTAAAGAACGATCTTCAGTCCATAGTAACTGAAGTGTTATAAGGAACCATTATATAGATGATGCTTACAGTAATCAAAGATTACTGTTTACAATGTGTTGAAAAGATACTAAAAGACTATCATTGGAATATCAAACCATTGTGTACATTGGAACTAGTTAGCTACTTGATTGTTTGAGGCTCGTCTCTTACTATTTGAAAAAAGAAAAAGCCATAGGCTTTTTCCTGTTTGTAACCAGGTTATTATTAATGGTTAATGGTTCAGTTTATCTTTAATAGCTCATTTTAAAGCAAATTGCTACATCTAGTGTATTGTGTAATTAATTAGGCAAAGGACGAAAGGAAAGCAAAATATTCAAAGGATAAAAGTATAAAAGAAATATCTTCTGTATAATCATTTATAATAAAGATCGAACTCTTGCCTATACCTACTAAAATAAAAGCCCATAAATAATCACAACATTCTGCCTAAATGGAATCTTTTTTTCCTTTTTCTTCCACAGATGGCTTGGCACTGGAAAATCGTAGAGAGTTGTTCAATGGCAAATTTTTAAATTAAAAGACGATCACTGAAAAAGCAAACCATTCCATACATTGGATTTAGCTACTTGATTGTTTGAGTTTCGTCTCTTACTATTTAAAGGAAGAAAAAGCCTTAGGCTTTTTCCTGTTTGCATTTACAGTTAAAAAACGAACTCAATCCCAAAGAAACTGAACCCTGTGGTCCATTCATATTATCTCCATTATTTTAGCTAGGATGTAAATAAACAAGTTTCTTTTTTAAAAGTTCTCCCCAACGGGGAATCGAACCCCGTTCTCCCATGTAACAAGTGGGCAGTGCTTACCATTAGACTATCGAAGACTTTAAAAGTAAAAGTTACATATAAGATATGATAATAATTTTTATTATTACCATAAAGACAGACACATAGCCCGTGTTAACTGAAATTTTTCCGGGTTTCAGCGGTTGCTAGCAACCTAGTCGGGGTTGTAGCGGTAGTTAGCAACCTAGTAAGTTATAATAAAGAACGACCTCTTTCCTATACTAAATTTTATAGGCCACTTAACTATAGTATAGGCTAGTACAGTTATTATATTTAAGGTCAATATATTAAAATTTTAAACTAAAAGACGGTCATTGGAATAAAAACCCAATACATACATTTGATTTAGTTAGCTACTTGATTGTTTGATGCTAGTCTCTTACTATTTCAAAGAAGAAAAAGCCGTAGGCTTTTCCCTGTTTGTAATCAATTAGAAAGAGTTCTACCTTTAAAATGTTTTACGTAGTCCGGGTTGCAGCGGTAGCTAGCAACCTAGTAAGAGACGATCACGTCCAATGTTAAGAAATATAAAAACCCCTAACTCCTAAAAACAGAGTCAGATCAAAACAAAAAGTACACCATTAGAACCGCCTTGTCCGAAACCCCTATAAAGGAAACTTACCGCCCTGCGGCTTGAATAACGAAGAAAATATATTGGCTTGATAATCAAGAAAATTGACTTTAACCACGTTATTCTCCACAAACGGGATATTTTTTTCTTTCTTTCTTTTCCACACATAGCTTGGCACTGGAACATCGTAGAGAGTTGTTCAATGGCTCATTTTAAAGGAAATCTCTAGATCTAGCGCTATTTGTACTTAATTTTTTTTCTTATTAATTTTTTTTACGAAAAACTTAATTTTGTATATACAATATTAATCAATGACGTCATAGTCTTTGGATGTAGTTAGTACATAAAGTCTGGATCATCGAATTAAAGCTGAAACTAAGTAAAGAAAAATTATGCCTCCATATATTCACAGTGATCTATAAAATTTCCCATTACATCTATAAACTGTTCCACAGTTGCCGGTTCATACCTTGGTTATAATAAAGATCGAACTCTTCCCTATACTAACTTGCATAGACAACTTCAGTATAGTGAAGATTACAGTATTTATATTATACATCATTATAAATTATAAAAGGTTCGAATGTTCGAAGATTATAGAGTTAAAAACTTTCCCACACCGGGAATCGAACCCGGGTCTCCTAAGTGAAAGTTAACTATCCTAGCCACTAGACCAAATGGAACCATAAAGAAGTATGATTTAAGAACCATATGCATATTATTATTTCACCATACCAATTATAATAAGGCCAATGCAAAATCGTCGAATTGCAACCTTACTTTTGACACATCAGTTAAATCTTTATCAGGCTTAAAAACTTTTTTGCTAGTTTTGCAGTAAAGAATCCGGGTTGCAGCGGTAGCTAGCAACCTAGTAAGAGACGATCACGTCCAATGTTAAGAAATATAAAAACCCATAGTGCCTAAAAAGGGAGTCAGATCAAATTCAAAAGTACACCAGTAGAACCGCCTTGTCCAAAACCCCTGTATAGTAAACTTTCTGTCCCTTGGCTTGAACAGCAAGGGAAATATATTGGCTTGAAAATCAAGAAAAGTGGCAGGTACTACAACATTCTGCCTAAACGGGATATATTTTTTTTCTTTTTTTCTTTTTTTCTTTCTTTTCCAGAGATAGCTTGGCACTGGAACATCGTAGAGAGTTGTTTAATGGCTCATTTTAAAGGAAATTAATTGGGTTAAAAACCTTTCGTAACTAAAATAAATTATTTCTAAAAGAGAATAATAATTCCACCAAAAACTGCATTTTTGATGTCTTTTCATGCTTATAATAAAGAACGAACTCTTTCCTATACTAAATAAGCCTATACTAGTTAATGATATATCCAGGTTGCAGCGGTAGCTAGCAACCTAGTAAGAGACGATCACGTCCAATGTTAAGAAATATAAAACCCATAACTCCTAAAAAAAAGTCAGATCAAAACAAAAAGTACACCATTAGAACCGCCTTGTCCAAAACCCCTATATAGGAAACTTTCTGTCTCTTGGCTTGAAAAGCAAGGGAAATATATTTGCTTGAACATCAAGAAAATGGCGGCTACTACAGCATTCTGCCTAAAAGGCATTTTTTTTCTTTTTTTCCACAGATAGCTTGGCACTGGAACATCGTAGAGAGTTGTTCAATGGCTCATTTTAAAGGAAATTAATTGGGTTAAAAATTTACATTAAAAGACGAGCATTGGAATAACAAAAATTTGCATACATTGGAATTAGTTAGCCACTTGATAGTTTGAGGTTCGTCTCTTACTATTTTAAAAAAGAAGAAGCCGTAGGCTTTTTCCTGTTTGTAATCATAGCTCCTAAAAAAGGAGTCAGATCAAAACAAAAAGTACACCATTAGAACCACCTTGTCCGAATCCCCTATATTGGAAACTTTCTTTCCCTTGGCTTTAACATCCGGGTTGCAGCGGTAGCTAGCAACCTAGTAAGAGACGATCACGTCCAATGTTAAGAAATATAAAAACCCATAGTTCCTAAAAAAGGAGTCAGATCATCCGGGTTGCAGCGGTAGCTAGCAACCTCCGGGTTGCAGCGGTAGCTAGCAACCTAGTAAGAGACGATCACGTCCAATGTTAAGAAATATAAAAACCCATAGTTCCTAACAGAGGAGTCAGATCAAAACAAAAAGTACACCATTAGAACCACCTTGTCCGAAACCTCTATAAAGGAAACTTATCGCCCTTTGGCTTGAATAACAAAGAAAATATATTGGCTTGAAAATCAAGCAAATTGACTTTTACCATGTTATTCTCCCCAAACGGGATATTTTTTTCTCTTTTCTTTTGTATCCAGAGATAGCTTGGCACTGGAACATCGTAGAGGGTTGTTCAAGAGCTCATTTTAAAGGAAATTAATAGGGTTAAAAACCTTTTGTAACTAAAATAAATTATTTCTAAAAGAGAATAAATTTTTCCACCAAAAACTGCATTTTTGATGTCTTTTCACACTGCAGTCTTTCAAACATAATCGTATACCAGCGGTAAGATTTGAACCGACGCCTCCGAAGAGACTGGTGGCTATCACCAGTGTCTTGGACCACTCGGTCAGGTTGCCTCTCATAAATAAATATATATGTGAATCTGGGTTGCGGCAGTTAACAGTAAAGAACGATCTCTCTCCCATAGTAACTGATATGTTTCCTGGTTGCAGCGGTAGCTAGCAACCTAGTAAGAGATCACGTCCAATGTTTATAGTAAAGAACGATCTCTCTCCCATAGTAACTGATATGTTACATTAGAAGAAGATCATTGGAATAAAAATCCGGGTTGCAGCGGTAGCTAGCAACCTAGTAAGAGACGATCATGTCCAATGTTAAGAAATATAAAAACCCATAATTCCTAAAAAAAGGAGTCAGATCAAAACAAAAAGTACACCATTAGAACCGCCTTATCCGAAACCCCTATAAAGGAAACTTACCGCCCTTTGGCTTGAATAACAAAGAAAATATATTGGCTTGAAAATCAAGAAAATTGACTTCAACCACGTTATTTTCCACAAACGGGATATTTTTTTTCTTTCTTTCTTTTGTTTCCAGAGATAGCTTGGCACTGGAACATCATAGAGAGTTGTTCAAGGAATCATTTTGAAGGAAATCTCTAGATCTAGTGCTATTTGTACTTAATTTTTTTAATTAATTATTTTTTATGAAAAACTTAATTTTTTATATGCAATATTGATCAATGACGTCATAGTCGTTGGATGTAGTTAGTATTACATAAAGGCTCGATCATCGAATTTAAGCTGAAACTAAGTAAAGGACAATTATGCCTCCATATATTCACAGTGATGTATAATCTGGGTTGCAGCGGTAGCTAGCAACCTAGTAAGAGACGATCACGTCCAATGTTAAAAAACATAATAACCCATAGCTCCTAAAAAAAGAGTCAGATCAAAACAAAAAATACACAATTAGAACCGCCATGTTCGAAACCCCTGTATAAAAAACTTACTTTCCCTTGGCTTAAACAGCAAGGGAAATATATTGGCTTGAAAATCAAGAAAAGTGGCAGCTACTACAACATTCTGCCAAAACGTGATATTTTTTTTTTCTTTCTTGTTATCCAGAGATAGCTTGGCACTGGAACATCGTAGAAAGTTGTTCAATGGCTCATTTTAAAGAAAATTAATTGGATTAAAAACCTTTTGTAACTAAAACAAATTATTTTAAAACAGGATAAATTTTTCCAATAAAAACTGTATTTGTGATGTCTTTCCATAGTGCTGTCTTTTAAAAGACATTTGATTTTTGAAGCAATCAAACAGTTTGTGGTAAGGTTGTATTTTAAACTTTATATTCCATGGATAGCTTAGCACTGGAACATCGTAGAGAGTTGTTCAATGGATCATTTTAAAGTAAATTAATAACAATCAAGGATGTATCCAAAGGGTTTAGTGGGATTGAACCCCCCTCCCCCAAAATGTTTTTCAGATTCATAATAACGAATATAAAATGAATAAAACAAAATTGAATATAAAAAAATATACAAAAATGAATATGAACAACTTTTTTATGCGTTTTTGAAGTTTTTATAATAAAGAACGAATATTTTACCGATTATCTACTAATAACCATATATGACGTAATAAGTGACATGACGTAATATCTAAAACCTATTGTGTGCTAATAACCATATATGACTTAATGAGCGAGGTGACGTAAAAATTGAAAAAAATAATTTTTATTTCATTTTCGTTTTTAGTTCAGAATCGCTAAAGTTATAAACTGCAAAAGTATTTATGGTGTCTGAACAATAGTTTTAATCTTTTAATTTAGACTAGAAAAATACTTGAAAATTTAAAAATTAGTAAAATTTTTTGTTAGGTTCTCGATGCTTGATACATGACTTAAACATTCAACTAATGGTTACATAATGGTTTCAATCAAGCAAGCTACACACAAGTTAAAAAAACAGTACTATACAAAAAACAGAGACAACCTCTTGAAAAGAATAAAAGCAAAGGTATTCAACTGACAAGGTGTATCGAGGAGTACTAATTGAGAGAGCAAAACAAAACAGCAACATGTGTTATCACAATGAGTAAGGAACGGTATGATAATGATGAAGATTACAGAGAAGCAACAATTGAGACAGCCAAACAAAAGAGCAAGGAACGGTATGATAACGATAAAGATTACCGAAACAAACATAAGAAAAAAGTTACTACCAGAATAATGGGTAGATACTGGGGTGATAAAAGCTATAATGAAAAAATTAAATTCTCTGCGAGGTTGTACCGAAGAACGCATAAGGACAAAGGGAAAAATTACATTCAGAAATACAAGAAGATGGCAAAAATGCAGGCTGATCTATGTAAATTGAGAAACATTTTACGCATGTTTACATATAGGATCAATCGTATATTACAGTTAAGAACAAACTTACAGCCCATAGTAACTAAAATAAGATTTTAATTATATAATAAAGAATGAACTCTAGCCTATGCTAATCAAACAGTTCGTGGTAATTATTAAAAGACGATCATTAGAAGAACAAAACATTGCATAAATTGGACTTAGTTAAGTGGATGATTCGTTGAGACTCGTCTCTTACTACTCCAAGGAAGAAAAAGCCGTAGGCTTTTTCCTGTTTGTAATCAGGGTTTTTCTGGGTTGCAGTTTACATAAAGGATCGATGTGGTTCATTATAAATTATAAATTGTTCTTATGTTCAAAGATTTCCAGGTTGCAGCGGTAGCTAGTAACCTAGTAAGAGAAGATCACGTCCAATGTTAAGAAATAAAAAAACCCATAACTCTTAAAAAAAAATACAGTAAAGAACGATCTCTCTCCCATACTATATTACATAAAGGATCGATGTCAGTCAAGAGGATCTAATGCAGTACTAACTAATAGAAGTTTTATTTAGTTATAATAAAGATCGAACTCTTCCCTATACTAACTTGCATAGGCAACTTCACTATAGTTAAGATTACAGTATTTATATTATGCATCATTCTAATTATAAAAGGTTCGAATGTTCGAAGATTATAGAGTTAAAAATTTTCCCACACCTACAATAAAGAACGACCTTTTACCTATATTAATTTATATTAAAGTTTTTATATTTAGATCCGGGTTTTTAAAATAAAGAACGACCTCTTGCCTATACTAAATTTTAAAGGCCATTATAATAAAGAACGAACCTTAGTTCATAGTAAGTGAAATATTCATTAATAGTAGTAGCCTTAGTTTGAAATAAAATCAATGTTTTTGAAAAGAAATTTTACCTTTATAATAAACGTGTTGACATGGTTATGTAAAATGTTACAGTAAAGAGTGACCCTTAGCCCATAGTAACAGAAATAAGAATATCTAGGTTGCAGCGGTAGCTAGCAACCTATTAATTACATATTCCAAATTGCAGTGGTAGCTAGCAACATAGTCAGAAACGCCAAATTTATAGATCCGGGTTGCAGCGGTAGCTAGAAACCTAGTAAGAGACGATCACGTCCAATGTTAAGAAATATAGAAACCCATAGTTCCTAAAAAAGGAGTCAGATCAAAACAAAAAGTACACCATTAGAACCGACTTGTCCGAGACCCCTATATAGGAAACTTTCTTCCCCTTGGCTTGAACAGCAAGGGAAACATATTGGCTTGAAAATCAAGAAAAGTGGCAGCTACTACAGCATTCTGCCTATACGGGATATTTTTTTTCTTTTTTCTTTCTTGTTTTCCAGAGATATCTTGGCACTGGAACATCGTAGAAAGTTGTTCAATGGCTCATTTTAAAGGAAATTAATTGGGTTAAAAATATTTTGTAACTAAAACAAATTATTTCTAAGAGAGAATAAATTTTTCAATTAAAAACTGCATTTTTGATGTCTTTTCATTTCATACGGCATGCTTTTTTGTCTCTCTCACTCTTTTTGCTTGTGTTTCTGTGCGGGTGTTTGCTTATTCCAATGCATGTCTTTCTCGGTATGTGTGTCTGAATCTACGTATTTGTATGTGTTTTTGTCATAATAAAGAACGACCTCTTACCTATGCTAAATTTTATACGCCACTTAATTATAGTATATGTTAGTAATTCAACAGATAGCATGGCACTTGAACATTGTAGAGAGTTGTTCAATGGATCATATTGAAGGAAATTAATGGGGTTAAAAATCTTTTGTAATCCGGGTTGCAGCGGTAGCTAGCAACCTAATAAGAGACGATCACGTCCAATATTAAGAAATATAAAAACCCCTAACTCCTGAGAAAAGAGTCAGATCAAAACAAAAATTACACCATTAGAACCACCTTGTCCAAAACCCCTATTAAGGAAACTTATCACTTTTTGGCTTGAATAACAATGAAAATATATTGGCTTGAAAATCAAGAAAATTGACTTTAACCACGTTATTCTCCACAAACGGGATATTTTTTTCTTTCCGCTTGATTTTCCTCCTCAACTAGCTGGGCACTGGAAAATCATAAAGAGTTGTATAATAGCTCATTTTAAAGAAAATTGCAACATCTAGTCACTTTTGTAATCAGAGATATAATACTTTTTAAAGTAGAATCAATTTTGTCAAAAAATTGCATTTTTGATGTATTTTCATACTGCAGTCTTTTCAAAGATATTTGAATTTTGAAGCAATCAAATCCGGGTTTCAGCGGTAGTGTTACAGTAAAGAGTGACCCTTTGCCCATAGTAACAGAAATAAGAATATCTAGGTTGCAGCGGTAGCTAGCAACCTATTAATTACATATTCCAAATTGCAGTGGTAGCTAGCAACACAGTAAGAAACGCCAAATTTATAGATCCTGGTTGCAGCGGTAGCTAGCAACCTAGTAAGAGACGATCACGTCCAATGTTAAGAAATATAGAAACCCATAGTTCCTAAAAAGGAGTCAGATCAAAACAAAAACCCCTGTATAGGAAACCTTCTGTCCCTTGGCTTGAACAGAAATAGAAATATATTGGCTTGAAAACCAAGAAAAGTTGCAGCTACTGCAACATTCTATCTAAACGGGATAGGTTTTTTCTTTTTTCTCTCTTGTTATCCACAGATAGATTGGCACTGGAATACTGTAGAGAGTTGTTCAATGACTCATTTTAAAGGAAATTAATTGGGTTAAAAATCTTTTGTAACTAAAATAAATTATTTCTAAGAGAGAATAAATTTTTCTACTAAAAACTGCATTTTTGATGTCTTTTCATTTCATACGGCATGCTTTTTTGTCTCTCTCACTCTTTTTGCTTGTGTTTCTGTGCGGGTGTTTGCTTATTCCAATGCATGTCTTTCTCGGTTTGTGTGTCTGAATCTACGTATTTGTATGTGTTTTTGCTATAATAAAGAACGACCTCTTGTCTATGCTAAATTTTATACGCCACTTAATTATAGTATATGGTAGTAATTCAACAGATAGCATGGCACTTGAACATTGTAGAGAGTTGTTCAATGGATCATATTGAAGGAAATTAATGGGGTTAAAAATCTTTTGTAATCCGGGTTGCAGCGGTAGCTAGCAACCTAGTAAGAGACGATCACGTCCAATATTAAGAAATATAAAAACCCCTAACTCCTGAGAAAAGAGTCAGATCAAAACAAAAATTACACCATTAGAACCACCTTGTCCAAACCCCCTATTAAGGAAACTTATCACTTTTTGGCTTGAATAACAATGAAAATATATTGGCTTGAAAATCAAGAAAACTGACTTTGACCACGTTATTCTCCACAAACGGGATATTTTTTTCTTTCCGCTTGATTTTCCTCCTCAACTAGCTGGGCACTGGGAAATCATAGAGAGCTGTATAATAACTCATTTTAAAGGAAATTGCAACATCTAGTCACTTTTATAATTAAAAATAAAATACTTTTTAAAGTAGAATCAATTTTGTCAAAAAATTGCATTTTTGATGTATTTTCATACTGCAGTCTTTTCAAAGATATTTGAATTTTGAAGCAATCAAATCCGGGTTGCAGCGGTAGCTAGCAACCTAGTTAGAGACGATTACATTAAAAGACGATCACTGAAATAACAAACCATTCCACATATTGGACTTAGTTAGCTACTTGATTGTTTGAGTTTCGTCTCTTACTATTTAAAAGAATAAAAAGCCGTAGGCTTTTTCCTGTTTGTATTTATAGTTAAAAAAACGAACTCAAGTCCAAAGAAACTGAACACTGTAGTTCATTCATATTATCTTCATTATTTTAGCTAGAATGTAAATAAACAAGTTTCTTTTTTAAATTTTAAATTGAAAAGATAGTGCTTTTAATTCAACATATTAAAAGTTCTCCCCGACGGGGAATCGGACCCCCGTCTCCCAGGTAACAAGTGGCCATACTTACCATTAGACTATCGAACACTTATAAAATAAAAGTTACATATAAGATATGATAACAATTTTTTAATCCGGGTTACATAAAGGCTCGATCATCGAATTTTTACATTAAAGAACGAACTTTAGTCCATATCCGGGTTGCAGCGTTAGCTAGCAACCTAGTGAGAGACGATCACGTCCAATGTTAAGAAATATAAAAACCCCTAACTCCTAAAAAAGAAGTCAGATCAAAACAAAAAGTACACCATTAGAACCGCCTGGTCCGAAACCCCTGTATAGTAAAATTTCTGTCCCTTGACTTGAACAGCAAGGGAAATATATTGGCTTGAAAATCAAGAAAAGTGGCAACTACTACAACATTCTGCCTAAACGGGATATTTTTTTTCTCTTTTCTTTGATTCCAGAGATAGCTTGGCACTGGAACATCGTAGAGGGTTGTTCAATAGCTCATTTTAAAGGAAATAAATTGGGTTTAAAACCTTTTGTAACTAAAATAAATTATTTCTAAAAAAGAATAAATTTTTCCACCAAAAACTGCATTTTTGATGTCTTTTCACACTGTTAGAGACGATCAGTCCAATGCTAAGAAATATAACGAAACTCCTAAAAATAGAGTCAAATCAAAACAAAAGTACATCATTAGAATTTATCCGGGTTGCAGCGGTAGCTAGCAACCTAGTAAGAGACGATCACGTCCAATGTTAAGAAATATAAAAACCCATAGTTCTTAAAAAAAGTTCCCATAGTTCCCATAGTTCCTAACAAAGAAATCAGATCAAAACAAAAAGTGCACCATTAGAACCGCCTTGTCCGAAAGCCCTGCATAGTAAAATTTCTGTCCCTTGGCTTGAACAGCAAGGGAAATATATTGGCTTGAAAATCAAGAAAAGTGGCAGCTACTACAACATTCTGCCTAAACGGGATATTTTTTCTCTTTTTTTTTCTTTTTTGTATCCAGAGATAACATGGCACTGGAACATCGTAGAGGGTTGTTCAATTGCTCATTTTAAAGGAAATTAATTGGGTTAAAAATCTATAGTAACTAAAATAAATTATTTCTAAAAGACAATAAATTTTTCCACCAAAAACTGCATTTTGATGTCTTTTCACACTGCAGTCTTTCAAACATAATCGTATACCAGCGGTAAGAATTGAACCCACGCCTCTGAAGAGACTGGTGGCTAACACAAGTGCCTTGGACCACTCGGCCAGGCTGCCTCTCATAAATAAATATATATGTGAATTTGGGTTGCAGCAGTAGCTAGCAACCTAGTAAGAGACGATCAGTCCAATGCTAAGAAATATAAAAACCCAAAACTCCTAAAAATAGAGTCAGATCAAAACAAAAGTACATCATTAGAAATACCTTGTCTGAAACCCTACTAGATATATAATGAACGTCATCATAGTTTTATATTAGAGCTATGACGTGAATAGAAAAACACGAAATTATATTGTTGTTTCTGAAGACGTCATGAAATAATACCATTGCGCCATGACGTCATACGCCGTTACGTTACAGTAAAGAACGATCTCTCGTCCATATCCGGGTTGCAGCGGTAGCTGGCAACCTAGTAAGAGACGATCACGTCCAATGTTAAGAAATATAAAAACCCATAACTCCTAAAAAAAGAGTCAGATCAAAACAGAAAGTACAAAATTAGAACCGCCTTGTCCGAAACCACTAAAATTGAAACTTACC
Source organism: Artemia sp. Qi Xiang Cuo (assembly GCF_049724085.1). Lineage (NCBI taxonomy): Eukaryota > Metazoa > Arthropoda > Branchiopoda > Anostraca > Artemiidae > Artemia > Artemia sp. Qi Xiang Cuo. The sequence goes on along the minus strand of NC_142795.1, from coordinate 57,684,419 downwards.
GCCCTTTGGCTTGAATAACAAAGAAAATATATTGGCTTGAAAATCAAGAAAATTGACGTTAACCACGTTATTCTCCACAAACGGGATATTTTTTTCTTTCTTTCTTTTCCACAGATAGCTTGGCACTGGAACATCGTAGAGAGTTGTTCAATGGCTCATTTTAAAGGAAATCTCTAAATCTAGCGCTATTTGTACTTATTTTTTTAATTAACTATTTTTTACGAAAAACTGAATTTTCTATTTACAATATTGATCAATGACGTCATAGTCTTTGGATGTAAGTTAGTGCATAAAGTCTCGATCATCGAATTTAAGCTGAAACTAAGTAAAGGACAATTATGCCTACATATATTCACAGTGATGTATAAGATTCCCCATTACATCTGTAAACTGTTCCACAGTTGCCGGTTCATACCTTGGAAGCTTTTTATTACATCAAAAGACGATCATTGGAATAACAAACAATTGCATACATTGGAATTAGCTAGCTACTTGATTGTTTGAGATCCGGGTTGCATATAATAAAGGACGACATCTAGCCAATGTTAACTTGAAAATAAATGGGGATTACAAACCATGAGACATATTAGACTTAGTTTTTCCGGGTTGCAGTGGTATCCGGGTTGCAGCGGTAGCTAGCAACCTAGTAAGAGACGATCACGTCCAATGTTAAGAAATATAAAAACCCATAGTTCCTAACAAAGGGGTCAGATCAAAACAAAAAGAACACCATTAGAACCGCCTTGTCCGAAACCCCTGTATAGGAAACATTCTGTCCCTTGGCTTGAACAGCAAGGGAAATATATTGGCTTGAAAATCAAGAAAATTGACTTTAACCACGTTATTCTCCCCAAACGGGATATTTTTTTCTCTTTTTTTTTTGTATCCAGAGATAGCTTAGCACTGGAACATCGTAGAGGGTTGTTCAATAGCTCATTTTAAAGGAAATTAATTGGGTTAAAAATCTATAGTAACTAAAATAAATTATTTCTAAAAGAGAATAAATTTTTCCACCAAAAACTGCATTTTCGATGTCTTTTCACACTGCAGTCTTTCAAACATAATCGTATACCAGCGGTAAGATTTGAACCCACGCCTCCGAAGAGACTGGTGGCTAACACCAGTGCCTTGGACCACTCGGCCAGGCTGCCTCTCATAAATAAATATATATGTGAATTTGGGTTGCAGCAGTAGCTAGCAACCTAGTAAGAGACGATCAGTCCAATGCTAAGAAATGTAACAAAACTCCTAAAAATAGAGTCAGATCAAAACAAAAGTACATCATTAGAATTACCTTGTCTGAAACCCTACTAGATAAATAATGAATGTCATCATAGTTTTATATTAGAGCTATGACGTGAATAAAAAAACACGAAATTATATTGTTGTTTCTGATGACGTCATGAAATAATATCATTGCGCCATGACGTCAATAAAATCATTACGCCGTGACGTCATAATTACTACTTAAGAACGAAAAAGATGTAAATTCTCTTATTCTGGATTAGATAATGGTTAGATCAAAGCAAACTATACGCAAGTTGAAAAAACAGTACTACACAAACAACAGAGATAGTAACTTGAAAAGAAAAAAGCAAAGGTATTCAACCGACCAGGCGTATCGAGAAGTAATAATTGAGAGAGCAAAACAAAGGTATTCAACCGACAAGGCGTATCGAGAAGTACAGTAAAGAACGAGCCTTAGCCCATAGTAGCAGAAATAAGAATATCTAGGTTGCAGTGGTAGCTAGCAACCTAGTAAGAAACGCCAAATTAAAAGATGATCATTAGAAGAACAAACCATTGTTTATATTGGACATAGTTAGCTGCCTGATTCTTTGAGGCTCATCTCTTACTATTCCAAAGAAGAAAAAGCCGTAGGATTTTTCCTTTTTGTAATAATACATTAAAAGATAACCATATGTTACGTAATATTACATAAAGGATCGATATGATTCATCATAAATCACAGTTAAGAACCAGACTACCAAAATAGCGTATTTTTAATATGACTAAAATGCTAAGGTGCATCGAGTAGGAACTTTCAGGGGGTGCTAAGGCCCCAAGTAGAGCAAGGAGGGGGTACTACACTGATGTTTCTTCCTTCCCCCTAAATGTTTTTGCACAAAAAAACATCTATGGCACCTAAAATCTATTCAAGGATTAAGTAGCGAGATAAATAATATCCTGGGTATGACTTTGGTGATCAGACTGTAAGTCTCAGGGAGTGTTGGGGGGAGGATGCAGTAGACATCAAACTGTGACTTAAGATAGAAGATAAAACTATATCCGAAGACACTGGGTGCATCGAAGTTTACAAAATATAATATCTGTAATATCTCGGGAACAGCCCGAAAAATAGAGTTGCAACTTTCAGGTAGTGTAAAAGGAGGTTACATTAAAGGGTTATAATAAAAAACGACCTCTTGCCTACACTAAATTTTATAGGCCACTTAACTATAGTATAGGCTAGTACAGTTATTATATTTAAGGTCAATATATTAAAATTTTCCACTAAAAGACGGTCATTGGAATAAAAACCCAATACACACATTTGATTTAGTTAGCTACTTGATTGTTTGAGGCTAGTCTCTTACTATTTCAAAGAAGAAAAAGCCGTAGGCTTTTTCCTGTTTATAATCAATTAGAAAGAGTTCTACCTTTAATTACAGTAAAGAACGATCTCTCGCCCATATCAGGGTTGCAGCGGTATTATAACATTATAAATTATAAAAGGTTGAAATGTTCGAAGATTATAGAGTTAAAAATTTTCCCACACCGGGAATCGAACCCGAGCCTGTTAAGTGAAAGTTAACTATCCTAGCCACTAGACCATATGGAACCATAAAGAAGTATGATTTAAGAGCCATATGCATATTATTATTCCACCATACCAATTATAATCCGGGTTGCAGCGGTAGCTAGCAAACTAGTGAGAGACGATCACGTCCAATGTTAAGAAATATAAAAACCCATAGTTCCTAATCCGGGTTGTTATAATAAAGAACGACCTCTTGCCTATACTAAATTTTATAGGCCACTTAACTATAGTATAGGCTAGTACAGTTATTATATTGAAGGTCAATATATTAAAATTTTCCACTAAAAGACGGTCATTGGAATAAAAACCCAATACATACATTTGATTTAGTTAGCTACTTGATTGTTTGAGGCTAGTCTCGTACTATTTCAAAGAAGAAAAAGCCGTAGGCTTTTTCCTGTTTGTAATCAATTAGAAAGAGTTCTACCTTTAATTACAGTAAAGAACGATCTCTCGCCCATATCAGGGTTGCAGCGGTAGCTAGCAACCTAGTAAGAGACGATCACCTCCAATGTTAAGAAATATAAAATTTATAATAAAGAACAACCTCTTGCCTATACTAAATTATATACACCACTTAATTATAGTATAGATTAGTAATTCCACAGATAGCTTGGCAATGGAACATCGTAGAGAGTTAATTAATGGCTCATTTTAAAGGAAATTAATGGGGTTAAAAGCCTTTTGTAATTATAAAACAAATTATTTTTAAAAGAGAATCATTTTCCTTACGAAGTTACATTAAAAGAAGATCATTACAATAACAGACCATTGCATACATTAGACTTAGTTAGCTACTTGTCCGAGTTGCAGTGGTAGCTAGCAACCTAGTAAGAGACGTCACGTCCAATGTTAAGAAATATAAAAACCCATATATCCTAACAAAGGAGTCAGATCAAAACAAAAAGTACACCATTAGAACCGCCTTGTCCGAAACCCCTGTATAGTAAACTTTCTGTCCCTTGGCTTGAACAGCAAGGGAAATATATTGGCTTGAAAATCAAGAAAAGTGGCAGCTACTACAACAGTCTGCCTAAATGGGATATTTTTTTTTTCTTTTGTTTCCAGAGATAGCTTGGCACTGGAACATCGTAGATAGTTGTTCAATGGCTCATTTTAAAGGAAACTAATTGGGTTAAAAATCTATAGTAACTAAAATAAATTATTTCTAAAAGAGAATAAATTTTTCCACCAAAAACTGCATTTTTGATGTCTTTCACACTGCAGTCTTTCAAACATAATCGTATACCAGCGGTAAGATTTGAACCCACGCCTCCGCAGAGACTGGTGGCTAACACCAGTGCCTTGGACCACTCGGCCAGGCTGCCTCTCATAAATAAATATATATGTGAATTTGGGTTGCAGCAGTATCCGGGTTGCAGCGGTAGCTAGCAACCAAGTAAGAGACGATCACGTCCAACGTTAAGAAATATAAAAACCCATAGTTCCTAACAAAGGAGTCAGATCAAAACAAAAAGTACACCATTAGAACCGCCTTGTCCGAAACCCCTGTATAGTATAGTTTCTGTCCCTTGGCTTGAACAGCAAGGGAAATATATTGGCTTGAAAATCAAGAAAAGTAGCAGCTACTACAACAATCTACCTAAACGGGATATATTTTTTCTTTTTTTCTTTCTTTTCCACAGATAGCTTGGCAGTGGAACATCGTAGAGAGTTGTTCAATGGCTCATTTTAAAGGAAATTAATTGAGTTAAAAATCTATAGTAACTAAAATAAATTATTCCTAAAAGGGAATAATTTTTTCCCCCAAAAACTGCATTTTTTATGTCTTTTCACACTGTAGTCTTTCAAACATAATCGTATACTAGCGGTAAGATTTGAACCCGCACCTCCTAAGAGCCTGGTGGCTAACACCAGTGCCTTGGACCACTCGGCCAGGCTGCCTCTCATAAATAAATATATATGTGAATTTGGGTTGCAGCAGTAGCTAGCAACCTAGTAAGAGACGATCAGTCCAATGCTAAGAAATATAAAAACCCAAAACTCCTAAAAATAGAGTCAGATCAAAACAAAAGTACATCATTAGAACTACCTTGTCTGAAACCCTACTAGATAAATAATGAATGTCATCATAGTTTTATATTAGAGCTATGATCCGGGTTGCAGCGGTAGCTAGCAACCTAGTAAGAGACGATCACGTCCAATGTTAAGAAATATAAAAACCCCTAACTCCTAAAAAAAAGAGTCAGATAAAAACAAAAAGTACCCAATTAGAACCGCTTTGTCTGAAACCCTATAAAGGAAACTTACCGCCCTTTGGCTTGAATAACAAAGAAAATATATTGGCTTGAAAATCAAGAAAATTAACTTTAACCACGTTATTCTCCACAAACGGGATATTTTTTTCTTTCCGCTTTTTTTTCTCCTCGGCTAGCTGGGCATTGGAAAATCATAGAGATCTGTATAATAGCTCATTTTAAAGTAAATTGCTACATCTAGTCACTTTTGTAATTAAAAATAAAATACTTTTTAAAGTAGAATCAATTTTGTCAAAAAAATTGCATTTTTGATATATTTTCGTACTGCAGTCTTTTAAAAGATATTTGAATTTTGAAGCAATCAAACAGTTCATGGTAATGAAATCTATAGTAATAATAGCTAATTGTCTCAATAGTAACTGCAACTCTAAAGACCGAAATTTTGATACCAATAGATACATCAAAGCAAATAGTTCGTGATAACGAAATGTATGTTGTATAGTAAGAGCGACTCGTCTCAATACTAAAACTTGCTACATCTAGTTCCTTCTGTAATTAAAGATAAAATATTTTTTTAATAGTTCCGGTTTGCAGCAGTAGCTAGGAACCTAATTAAAAGAGATCATTCGAAGAACATACCATTGTATATATTGGACTTAGTTAGCTGCTTGATTCCTTGAAACAAAAATCTTATTTGTCAACTGAAACTAGAATAATTCCTGAAAATTTTAAACAAAATAATTACTATAAAGAACGACACCTAGCCCATGTTAACTGAAAAATAAATAGGGATTATGTAATTTCCATCAGTATCATGGCTCTAGAGATGGCTGAAACCTAGTAAAGAACATACCATTACAGTAAAGAACATTTCATGTTAAAGATTGATCAACGATACCATAATCATAGTTTGTAGCCAGGTCGTCTCTTACTATTTTAATTAAGAAAAAAAACATAGGCTTTTTCCTGTTTGTAATTTAACATCAAACATCCGGGTTGCAGCGGTAGCTAGCAACCAAGTAAGAGACGATCACGTCCAATGTTAAGAAATATAAAAACCCATAACTCCTAAAAAAGGAGTCAGATCGAAACAAAAAGTACACCATTAGAACCGTCTTATCCGAAACCCCTGTATAGGAAACTTTCTGTCCATTGGCTTTAACAGCAAGGGAAATATTGGGCTTGAAAATCAAGAAAAGTGGCAGCTACTACAACATTCTGCCTAAACGGAATATTTTTTTCTCTTTTTTTCTTTCTTTCTTTTCCGCAGATAGCTTCGCACTGGATCATCGTAGAGAGTTGTTCAATGACTCATTTTAAAGGAAATTAATTGGGTTACAAATCTTTAGTAACTAAAATAAATTATTTCTAAGAGAGAATCACTTTTTCCACCAAAAACTGCATTTTTGATGTCTTTTCATACTGCAGGCTTTTCAAAGATATTTGATTTTTACAATAAAGAACGACACCTAGCCCATGTTAACTGAAAAATAAATAGGGATTATGTAGTTTCCATCAGTATCATGGCTCTAGAGATGGCTGAAAACTAGTAAAGAACAAACCATTACAGTAAAGAACATTTCATGTTAAAGATTGATCAATGATACCGTAATCATAGTTTGTAGCCAGGTCGTCTCTTACTATTTTAATTAAGAAAATAAACATAGGCTTTTTCCTGTTTGTAATTTAACATCAAACATCCGGGTTGCATCGGTAGCTAGCAGCCTAGTAAGAGACGATCACATCCAATGTTAAGAAATATAAAAACCCATAACTCCTAAAAAAGGAGTCGGATCGAAACAAAATTACAATAAGGAACGAACTGTAACCCATAGAATAATAAAGAACGAACTCTTGCCTATAGTAACATTTATAGGCAACTTAACTATACTTAATAATTAGACTTATTTAGCTGCCTGACTCGTCTCTTACTATTCCAAATAAGAAAAAGTCAAAGGCTTTTTCCTGTTTGTAATGTTCTTTGAAAAAAATGTTTTGCGTCAAACCGAGTGTCAGCGGTTTTATAGTAAAGAACGAACTCTAGACCATAGTAAAATTAGCAATAGATGCAATCTAGTAATCCGGTGATTACAGATTGCATCTATTGCATCAATGATGAAGATTACAGAGAAGCAACAATTGAAACAGCCAAACAAAAGAGCAAGGAACGGTATGATAACGATAAAGATTACCGAAACAAACATAAGAAAAAAGTTACTACCAGAATAATGGGTAGATACTGGGGTGATAAAAGCTATAATGAAAAAATTAAATTCTCTGCGAGGTTGTACCGAAGAACGCATAAGGACAAAGGGAAAAATTACATTCAGAAATACAAGAAGATGGCAAAAATGCAGGCTGATCTTTGTAAATTGAGAAACATTTTACGCATGTTTACATATAGGATCAATCGTGTATTACAGTTAAGAACAAACTTACAGCCCATAGTAACTAAAATAAGATTTTAATTATATAATAAAGAATGAACTCTAGCCTATGCTAATCAAACAGTTCGTGGTAATTATTAAAAGACGATCATTAGAAGAACAAAACATTGCATAAATTGGACTTAGTTAAGTGGATGATTCGTTGAGACTCGTCTCTTACTACTCCAAGGAAGAAAAAGCCGTAGGCTTTTTCCTGTTTGTAATCAGGGTTTTTCTGGGTTGCAGTTTACATAAAGGATCGATGTGGTTCATTATAAATTATAAATTGTTCTTATGTTCAAAGATTTCCAGGTTGCAGCGGTAGCTAGTAACCTAGTAAGAGAAGATCACGTCCAATGTTAAGAAATAAAAAACCCATAACTCTTAAAAAAAAATACAGTAAAGAACGATCTCTCTCCCATACTATATTACATAAAGGATCGATGTCAGTCAAGAGGATCTAATGCAGTACTAACTAATAGAAGTTTTATTTAGTTATAATAAAGATCGAACTCTTCCCTATACTAACTTGCATAGGCAACTTCACTATAGTTAAGATTACAGTATTTATATTATGCATCATTCTAATTATAAAAGGTTCGAATGTTCGAAGATTATAGAGTTAAAAATTTTCCCACACCTACAATAAAGAACGACCTTTTACCTATATTAATTTATATTAAAGTTTTTATATTTAGATCCGGGTTTTTAAAATAAAGAACGACCTCTTGCCTATACTAAATTTTAAAGGCCATTATAATAAAGAACGAACCTTAGTTCATAGTAAGTGAAATATTCATTAATAGTAGTAGCCTTAGTTTGAAATAAAATCAATGTTTTTAAAAAGAAATTTTACCATTATAATAAACGTGTTGACATGGTTATGTAAAATGTTACAGTAAAGAGTGACCCTTAGCCCATAGTAACAGAAATAAGAATATCTAGGTTGCAGCGGTAGCTAGCAACCTATTAATTACATATTCCAAATTGCAGTGGTAGCTAGCAACACAGTAAGAAACGCCAAATTTATAGATCCTGGTTGCAGCGGTAGCTAGAAACCTAGTAAGAGACGATCACGTCCAATGTTAAGAAATATAGAAACCCATAGTTCCTAAAAAAGGAGTCAGATCAAAACAAAAAGTACACCATTAGAACCGCCTTGTCCGAAACCCCTGTATAGAAAACTTTCTGTCCCTTGGCTTGAACAGCAAGGGAAACATATTGGCTTGAAAATCAAGAAAAGTGGCAGCTACTACAACATTCTGTCTAAACGGGATATTTTTTTTCTTTTTTCTTTCTTGTTTTCCAGAGATAACTTGGCACTGGAACATCGTAGAAAGTTGTTCAATGGCTCATTTTAAAGCAAATTAATTGGGTTAAAAATATTTTGTAACTAAAACAAATTATTTCTAAGAGAGAATAAATTTTTCAATTAAAAACTGCATTTTTGATATCTTTTCATTTCATACGGCATGCTTTTTTGTCTCTCTCACTCTTTTTGCTTGTGTTTCTGTGCGGGTGTTTGCTTATTCCAATGCATGTCTTTCTCGGTTTGTGTGTCTGAATCTACGTATTTGTATGTGTTTTTGTTATAATAAAGAACGACCTCTTACCTATGCTAAATTTTATACGCCACTTAATTATAGTATATGTTAGTAATTCAACAGATAGCATGGCACTTGAACATTGTAGAGAGTTGTTCAATGGATCATATTGAAGGAAATTAATGGGGTTAAAAATCTTTTGTAATCCGGGTTTCAGCGGTAGCTAGCAACCTAGTAAGAGACAATCACGTCCAATATTAAGAAATATAAAAACCCCTAACTCCTGAGAAAAGAGTCAGATCAAAACAAAAATTACACCATTAGAACCCCCTTGTCCAAAACCCCTATTAAGGAAACTTATCACTCTTTGGCTTGAATAACAATGAAAATATATTGGCTTGAAAATCAAGAAAATTGACTTTAACCACGTTATTCTCCACAAACGGGATATTTTTTTCTTTCCGCTTGATTTTCCTCCTCAGCTAGCTGGGCACTGGAAAATCATAGAGAGCTGTATCATAGCTCACTTTAAAGGAAATTGCAACATCTAGTCACTTTTATAATTAAAAATAAAATACTTTTTAAAGTAGAATCAATTTTGTCAAAAAACTGCATTTTTGAAGTGTTTTCATACTGCAGTCTTTTCAAAGATATTTGAATTTTGAAGCAATAAAGCAGTTCAGGGTAATGAACTCTATAGTAATAATAGCTACTTGTCTCAATAGTAACCGAAACTCCTGGAACCAAAATTTTCTTTTTTGGCTTAATCGCTAAAATTATTATGTAAACTGAAAAAATATTTATGATGCCTAATCAGTAATAGTAATTTCTTAATTTAAACAACAAATACAATAAAGAACGACTCCTAGCCCATATTAACTGATACTACATTAAAAGACGATCACTAGAATAACAAACCATTGCGTATATTGGACTTAGTTAGCTGCTTGATTGTTTGAAGTTACATTAAAAGACGATCATTAGAGTATCGAACCACTGCAAGCTTTGGACTTAGTTAGCTACTTGATTGTTTGAGGTTCGTCTTTTACTATTTCAAAGAAGAAAAAGCCGTAGGCTTTTTCCTGTTTGTTACATTGATCCGGGTTCCAGCGGTAACTAGTAACCTAGTAAGAGACGATCACGTCCAATGTTATGAAATATAAAAACTCATAGTTCCTAAAATCCGGGTTGCAGCGGTAGCTAGCAATCCGGGTTGCAGCGGTAGCTAGCAATCCGATCACGTCCAATATTATGAAATATAAAAACTCATAGTTTCTAAAATCCGGGTTGCAGCGGTAGCTAGCAATCCGGGTTGCAGCGGTAGCTAGCAACCTAGTAAAACCCATAAAAACCCATAGTTCTTAAAAAAAAGTCAGATAAAAACAAAAAGTACACCATTAGAACCGCCTTGTCTGAAACCCCTGCATAGTAAAATTTCTGTCCCTTGGCTTGAACAGCAAGGGAAATATATAGGCTTGAAAATCAAGAAAAGTGGCAGCTACTACAACATTCTGCCTAAACGGGATATTTTTTCTCTTTTTTTTCTTTTTTTTGTATCCAGAGATAACATGGCACTGGAACATCGTAGAGGGTTGTTCAATTGCTCATTTTAAAGGAAATTAATTGGGTTAAAAATCTATAGTAACTAAAATAAATTATTTCTAAAAGACAATAAATTTTTCCACCAAAAACTGCATTTTGATGTCTTTTCACACTGCGGTCTTTCAAACATAATCATATACCAGCGGTAAGAATTGAACCCACGCCTCTGAAGAGACTGGTGGCTAACACCAGTGCCTTGGACCACTCGGCCAGGCTGCCTCTCATAAATAAATATATATGTGAATTTGGGTTGCAGCAGTAGCTAGCAACCTAGTAAGAGACGATCAGTCCAATGCTAAGAAATATAAAAACCCAAAACTCCTAAAAATAGAGTCAGATCAAAACAAAAGTACATCATTAGAAATACCTTGTCTGAAACCCTACTAGATATATAATGATCGTCATCATAGTTTTATATTAGAGCTATGACGTGAATAGAAAAACACGAAATTATATGGTTGTTTCTGAAGACGTCATGAAATAATACCATTGCGCCATGACGTCATACGCCGTTACGTTACAGTAAAGAACGATCTCTCGTCCATATTATAATAAAGAACGACCTCTTGCCTATACTAAATTTTATAGGCCACTTAACTATAGTATAGGCTAGTACAGTTATTATATTTAAGGTCAATATATTAAAATTTTCCACTAAAAGACGGTCACTGGAATAAAAACCCAATACATACATTTGATTTAGTTAGCTACTTGATTGTTTGAGGCTAGTCTCTTACTATTTCAAAGAAGAAAAAGCCGTAGGCCTTTTCCTGTTTGTAATCAATTAGAAAGAGTTCTACCTTTAATTACAGTAAAGAACGATCTCTCGCCCATATCAGGGTTGCAGCGGTAGCTAGCAACCTAGTAAGAGACGATCACCTCCAATGTTAAGAAATATAAAATTTATAATAAAGAACGATCTCTTGCCTATGCTAAATTATATACGCCACTTAATTATAGTATAGATTAGTAATTCCACAGATAGCTTGGCAATGGAACATCGTAGAGAGTTAATTAATGGCTCATTTTAAAGGAAATTAATGGGGTTAAAAACCTTTTGTAATTATAAAACAAATTATTTTTAAAAGAGAATCATTTTCCTTACGAAGTTACATTAAAAGAAGATCATTACAATAACAGACCATTGCATACATTAGACTTAGTTAGCTACTTGTCCGAGTTGCAGTGGTAGCTAGCAACCTAGTAAGAGACGTCACATCCAATGTTAAGAAATATAAAAACCCATATATCCTAACAAAGGAGTCAGATCAAAACAAAAAGTACACCATTAGAACCGCCTTGTCCGAAACCCCTATATAGTAAACTTTCTGTCCCTTGGCTTGAACAGCAAGGGAAATATATTGGCTTGAAAATCAAGAAAAGTGGCAGCTACTACAACATTCTGCCTAAACAGGATATTTTTTTTTCTTTTGTTTCCAGAGATAGCTTGGCACTAGAACATCGTAGATAGTTGTTCAATGTCTCATTTTAAAGGAAACTAATTGGGTTAAAAATCTATAGTAACTAAAATAAATTATTTGTAAAAGAGAATAAATTTTTCCACCAAAAACTGCATTTTTGATGTCTTTCACACTGCAGTCTTTCAAACATAATCGTATACCAGCGGTAAGATTTGAACCCACGCCTCCGCAGAGACTGGTGGCTAACACCAGTGCCTTGGACCACTCGGCCAGGCTGCCTCTCGTAAATAAATATATATGTGAATTACATTAAAGGACGATCATTTGAATAACATACCATTGCATACATTAGACTTTGTTTACATTAAAGAACAAACTTCCAGGCCATTGTAGCTAAAATAAGATTATAATTAATGTTAAATTATAATAAAGAACGACCTCTTTCCTATACTAAATTTTATAGGCCACTTAACTATAGTATAGGCTAGTACAGTTATTATATTTAAGGTCAATATATTAAAATTTTCCACTAAAAGACGGTCATTGGAATAAAAACCCAATACATGGATTTGATTTAGTTAGCTACTTGATTGTTAGAGGCTAGTCTCTTTCTATTTCAAAGAAGAAAAAGCCGTAGGCTTTTTCCTGTTTATAATCAATTAGAAAGAGTTTTACCTTTAAAATGAGTTACGTAGTTACATTAAAGGACGATCATTTGAATAACAAACCATTGCATACATTAGACTTTGTTTACATTAAAGAACAAACTTCCAGCCCATTGTAGCTAAAATAAGATTATAATTAATGTTAAAGATTGATCAATGTTACAGTAAAGAACGATCTCTGGCCAATAGTAACTGATATAAGGTGGTTTATATTATCTACAGTAAAGAACGGTCTCTCGCCCATAGTAACTGATATATGAAGGTTCCAGGGGTAGTTACATAAAGGACCGATATAGCTCATCATAATCCGGGTTGCAGCGGTAGCTAGCAACCTAGTAAGAGACGATCACGTCCAATGTTAAGAAATATAAAAACCCATAGTTCCTAACAAAGGAGTCAGATCAAAACAAAAAGTACACCATTAGAACCGCCTTGTCCGAAAACCCTGTATAGTTAACTTTCTGTCCCTTGGCTTGAACAGCAAGGGAAATATATTGGCTTGAAAATCAAGAAAAGTGGCAGCTACTACAAAATTCTGCCTAAACGGGATATTTTTTTTTCTTTGTTTCCAGAGATAGCTTGGCACTGGAACATCGTAGATAGTGGTTCAATGGCTCATTTTAAAGGAAATCTCTAGATCTAGCACCTTTTGCACTTGATTTTTTTCAATTAATTATTTTTTACGAAAAACTTAATTTTTTATATACAATATTGATCAATGATTACAATAAAAGACGATCATTGGAATAACAAACAATTGCATACATTGGAATTAGCTAGCTACTTGATTGTTTGAGACTCGTCTCTTACTATTTCAGAGAAGAAAAAGCCGTAGGCTTTTTCCTGTGTGTAATCAGTTTATTATCATAGGCAGCGCGCTAGTACTGCCTGAGTAAAGAACGTTGTAGGCACAATGTGGTTTTTCTTCTTCAGTCAGGCACTTCGTATCGAAGGAGTTGTCGTATCCGTTTTGCAGCGGTTTTACAGTGAAGAACGAACCTTAGCTCATAGTAACAGAAATACAAATATCTAGGTTGAAGCGGTAGCTAGCAACCTATTAATTACATAATACGGGTTGCAGCGGTAGAAATACAGATTGCAGCGGTGGAAACACCAAATTGAAAGATGATCATTAGAAGCACAAACCATTGCTTATATTGGATTTAGTTTTACAATAAGGATCCGGGTTGCAGCGGTAGCTAGCAACCTAGTAAGAGACGATCACGTCCTATGTTAAGAAATATAAAAACCCATAGCTCCTAAAAAAGGAGTCAAATCAAAACAAAAAATACACCATTAGAACCGCCTTGTCCGAAACTCCTGTATAGGAAACTTTCTGTCATTTGGCTTTAACAGCAAGGGAAAAATATTGGCTTAAAAATCATGAAAGTTGTTACAATAAGGAATGAATTGTAACCCATAGTAATTGAATTATTAAATCAAACAAATCTTGGTCATAATAAGGAGCTGTCTAATGGCTCATTTTAATTGAAATTGCTGTATATAGAAACCTTTTGTAATTAACAAAAATAATTATTATCATAAAATAAATTGTTACGATATTGTAAACAACTAACTCTAGGCTAAAGTAAGCAATTTAATTTTGACAATAAAGAATTACGGCAGAAACCTAAATGGTAGTATAAGTAAGCTACATTTTGTTAAAGTAAAGAACTATCTCTCGCCCATAGTAACTGATATATGGTGGTTCCAGGGGTAGCAGCAATCCGGGTTGCAGCGGTAGCTAGCATCCGGGTTACAGCGGTAGCTAGCAACCTAGTAAGAGACGATCACGTCCAATGTTAAGAAATATAAAAACCCATAGTTCCTAAGAAAGGAGTCAGATCAAAACAAAAAGTACACCATTAGAACCGCCTTGTCCGAAACCCCTGTATAGGAAACTTTCTGTCCCTTCGCTTGAACAGCAAGGGAAATATATTGGCTTAAAAATCAAGAAAAGTGGCAGCTATTACAACATTCTGCCTAAACGGGATATTTTTTTCTTTTTTTCCTCTTTTCTTTTGTATCCAGAGATAGCTTGGCACTGGAACATCGTAGAGGGTTGTTCAATAGCTCATTTTAAAGGAAATTAATTGGGTTAAAAATCTATAGTAACTAAAATAAATTATTTCTAAAAGAGAATAAATTTTTCCTCCAAAAACTGCATTTTCGATGTCTTTTCACACTGCAGTCTTTCAAACATAATCGTATACCAGCGGTAAGATTTGAACCCACGCCTCCGAAGAGACTGGTGGCTAACACCAGTGCCTTGGACCACTCGGCCAGGCTGCCTCTCATAAATAAATATATATGTGAATTTGGGTTGCAGCAGTAGCTAGCAACCTAGTAAGAGACGATCAGTCCAATGCTAAGAAATATAACAAAACTCCTAAAATTAGAGTCAGATCAAAACAAAAGTACATCATTAGAATTACCTTGTCTGAATCCCTACTAGATAAATAATGAATGTCATCATAGTTTTATATTAGAGCTATGACGTGAATAGAAAAACACGAAATTATATTGTTGTTTCTGATAACGTCATGAAATAATATCATTGCGCCATGACGTCAATAAAATCATTACGCCGTGACGTGATAATTGCTACTTAAGAACGACAAAGATGTAAATTCTCTCATTCTGGATTAGATAATGGTTAGATCAAAGCAAACTATACGCAAGTTGAAAAAACAGTACTACACAAACAACAGAGATAGTAACTTGAAAATAAAAAAGCAAAGGTATTCAACCGACCAGGCGGATAGATAATTATAAATTGATAGAGAAAAAAAAATGTATTCAACCTACCATTAGTATAAAGAAGTTATATTTTAGAGATCAAAACAAAGGTATTCAACCGACCAGGCGTATCGAGAAGTAATAATTGAGAGAGCAAAACAAAACAGCAAGATGTGTTATCACATTGATATACATTATAGACATGCAAAAATTGAGACAGCCAAACAAAAGTTCAAGGAGAGTTATCACAATGATGAAGATTACCGCATCAAATATAAGAAAAACCAAAAGCAAAGGTATTCAACCGTCCAGTTGTATCGAGATCCGGGTTGCAGCGGTAGCTAGCAACCTAGTAAGAGACGATCACGTCCAATGTTAAGAAATATAAAAGCCCATAGTTCCTAACAAAGGAGTCAGATCAAAACAAAAAGTACACCATTAGAACCGCCTTGTCTGAAACCCCTGTATAGGAAACTTTCTGTCCCTTGGCTTGAACAGCAAGGGAAATATATTGTCTTGAAAATCAAGAAAATTGACTTGAACCACGTTATTCGCCACAAACGGGATATTTTTTTCTTTTTTTCTTTTTTTCTTTTTTTGTATCCAGAGATAGCTTGGCACTGGAACATCGTAGAGGGTTGTTCAATAGCTCATTTTAAAGGAAATTAATTGGGTTAAAAATCTATAGTAACTAAAATTAATTATTTCTAAAAGAGAAAAAAATTTTCCACCAAAAACTGCATTTTTGATGTCTTTTCACACTGCAGTCTTTCAAACATAATCGTATACCAGTTAACATAAAAGATCGATGTCAGTCAAGAGGATCTAATGTAGTACTAATTAATAGAAGTTTTATTTAGACTTAAAATTGATAAATGTATAAAAATTGTCTCTGGCAGGATTTGAACCTGCAGCCTTCGGAGTAGTATTCCAACACGTTATCAACTGCGCCAGGAAGGCTTTCAAGGACCCAATTTTTGAATGATTATTATTTTACTTAATTTTATGTTATCAAACAGTTAGTGGTAAAGTCGTGGTAAAGAACTGTATAGTAAGAGTGATTCTTCTCAATAGTAACCGAAAATCTAAAAAAGGGTTTTTAATATCAATAGATACATCAAAAGAATCGAATTTTTTATAATAAAGATTTTATAATAAAGAACGACCTCTTCCCTATACTAAATTTTATAGGCCACTTAACTATAGTATAGGCTAGTACAGTTATTATATTTTTTTACAGTAAAGAACGAACCTTAGCCCATAGTAGCAGAAATAAGAATATCTAGGTTGCAGCGGTAGCTAGCAACCTATTAATTACATAATCCGGGTTGCAGTGGTAGCTAGCAACCTAGTAAGAAACGCTAAATTAAAAGATGATCATTAGAAGAAGAAACCATTGCTTATATTGGACTTAGTTAGCTGCCTGATTCTTTGATGTTCGTCTCTTATCCGGGTTGCAGCGGTAGCTAGCAACCTAGTAAGAGACGATCACGTCCAATGTTAAGAAATATAAAAACCCATAGCTCCTAAAAAGGGAGTCAGATCAAAACAAAAAGTACACCATTAGAACCGCCTTGTCCGAAACCCCCTTATAGGAAACTTTCTGTCCCTTGGCTTGAACAGCAAGGGAAATATATTGGCTTGAAAATCAAGAAAATTGACTTTAACCACGTTATTCTCCCCAAACGGGATATTTTTTTCTTTCTTTTTTTCTTTTTTTGTATCCAGAGATAGCTTGGCACTGGAACATCGTAGAGGTTTGTTCAATAGCTCATTTTAAAGGAAATTAATTGGGTTAAAAACCTTTTGTAACTAAAATAAATTATTTCTAAAAGAGAATAAATTTTTCCACTAAAAACTGTATATATGATGCAGTGACGTCATAATTACTATATAAGAAACGTCAAAACTGTAAATGGTCTCATTCATGAATACATAATGGTTATATCAAAGCAAGCTACACGCAAGTTAAAAAATCAGTACTACAAAAAAACAGATATAGTAATCCAGGTTGCAGCGGCAGTTACAATAAACACGACACCTAGCCCATGTTAAAAGAAACATAACTAGGGATTATGTAATTTCCATCAGTATCATGGCTGCAGAGGTGTCTGAAACCTAGTAAAGAACAAACTATTACAATAAAGAACATTTCATGTTAAAGATTGATCATTGATGCCATAATCATAGTTTGTAGCCAGGTTGTCTCTTACTATTCCAAAGAAGAAAAAGCCGTAGGCTTTTTCCTGTTTGTAATCATATAATAAAGAATGATAAGATGCCTATGTTTTAATAAACGGTTATATAAAGGGGGTGTTGGAATACACAGCTTAATCAGTAACATCCAGGCTGCAGCGGTAGCTATCTGGGTTGCAGCGGTAGCTAGCAACCTAGTAAGAGACGATCACGTCCAATGTTAAGAAATATAAAAACCCATAGCTCTTAAAAAAGGAGTCAGATCAAAACAAAAAGTACACCATTAGAACCGCCTTGTCCGAAACCCCCTTATAGGAAACTTTCTGTCCCTTGGCTTGAACAGCAAGGGAAATATATTGGCTTGAAAATCAAGAAAATTGACTTTAACCACGTTATTCTCCCCAAACGGGATATTTTTTTCTTTTTTTTTCTTTTTTTGTATCCAGAGATAGCTTGGCACTGGAACATCGTAGAGATTTGTTCAATAGTACATATAGGATCGATGTAGTTCATTATAAATTAGCAGTAAGGAACCAACTGATCAAGATTACATAAAAAGAAGATCATTAGAATGATATACCACTGCATACATGGGACTTAGTTAGCTACTTGATTGCTTGAGGTACGTCTCTTACTATTTCAAAGAAAAAAAAGCCGCAGGCTTTTTCCTGTTTGTAATGATATAGCATAAAACGAAACGGTTGTTATAGTAAAGAACAAACTCTTGTCCTTAGTTATCTGTGTCTTGTCAAATTAGCTAATTAATTTCATATGATTTTGTTTTAAAAATAATTCCTACACCGGGATTCAAACCCAATCCGGGTTGCAGCGGTAGCTAGCAACCTAGTAAGAGACGATCGCGTCCAATGTTAAGAAATATAAGAACCCCTTGTTCCTAACAAAGGAGTCAGATCAAAACAAAAAGTACACCATTAGAACCGCATTGTCCGAATCCCCTATAAAGGAAACTTACCGCCCTTTGGCTTGAATAACAAAGAAAATATATTGGCTTGAAAATCAAGAAAATTGACTTTCACCACGTTATTCTCCCCAAACGGGATATTTTTTTCTTTCTTTCTTTTCCACAGATTTATAATAAAGATCGAACTCTTCCCTATACTAACTTGCATACGCAACTTCACTATAGTTAATATAGTTAAGATTACAGTATTTATATTATACATCATTATAAATTATAAAAGGTTCAAATATTCGAAGATTATAGAGTTAAAAATTTTCCCACACCGGGAATCGAACCCGAGCCTGTTTATAATAAAGATCGAACTCTTCGCTATACTAACTTGCATAGGCAACTTCACTGTAGTTAAGATTACAGTATTTATATTATACATCATTATAGATTATAAAAGGTTCAAATTGAAGATTATAGAGTTAAAAATTTTCCCACACCTAGAATCGAACCCGAGCCTGTTAAGTGAAAGTTAACTATCCTAGCCACTAGACCATATTGAACCATAAAGAAGTATGATTTAAGATCCATATGCATATTATTATTTCACCATACCAATTATAATAAGGCCAAAACAAAATCGTCGACTTGCTACAGTAAAGAACGATCTCTCAACCATAGTAACTGATAAATTATAATAAAGAATGACCTCTTGCCTATACTAAATCTTATACGCCACTTAATTATAGTATAGGTTAGGAATTTTATAGTAAAGAACGACCTCTTGCCTATACTAAATTTTAAACGCCACTTAACGATAGTATAGGTTAGTAATTTCACAGATAGCTTGGCACTGGAACATCGTAGAGAGTTGTTCAATTTCTCATTTTAAAGGAAACTAATGGGGTTAAAAAAATTTTTTAATTAAAACAAATTATCTTTAAAATAGAATTATAATAAAGAACGACCTCTTGCCTATACTAAAGTAAAAATCCATTACATACATTTGATTTAGTTAGCTACTTGATTGGCTGTTATCCGGGTTGCAGCGGTAGCTAGCAACCTTGTAAGAGTCGGGTTTATTTACATTAAGGGACGATCATTGCAATAACAAACCATTGCAGACTTTGGACTTAGTTAGCTACTTGTTTGTTTGAGGTTCGTCTCTTACTATTTCAAAGAAGAAAAAGCCGTAGGCATTTTCCTGTTTGTATCCGGGTTGCAGCGGTCGCTAGCAACCTAGTAAGAGATAAGCACGTCCAATGTTAAGAAATATAATAACCCCTAACTCCTAGAATAAAAGTCAGATCAAAACAAAAAGTACACCATTAGAACCGCCTTGTCCGAAACCCTTATAAAGGATACTTACCACCCTTTGGCTTGAATAAAAAAGAATTATAATAAAGATCGAACTCTTCCCTATACTAACTTGCATACGCAACTTCACTATACTTAAGATTACATTATTTATATTTTTACATTAAAAGACGATCACTGAAATAACAAACCATTCCATAGATTGGACTTAGTTAGCTACTTGATTGTTTGAGTTTCGTCTCTTACTATTTAAAAGAAGAAAAAGCCGTAGACTTTTTCCTGTTTGTATTTATAGTTAAAAAACGAACTCAAGTCCAAAGAAACTGAACACTGTGGTTCATTCATATTATCGTCATTATTTTAGCTAGAATGTAAATAAACAAGTTTATTTTTTAAATTTTAAATTTAAAGGATAGTGCTTTTAATTCAACATATTAAAAGTTCTCCCCAACGGGGAATCGAACCCCCTTCTCCCAGGTTACAAATGGGCAAACTTACCATTAGACCATCGAAGACTTATAAAATAAAAGTTACATATAAGATATGATAATAATTTTTTAATCCGGGTTACATAAAGGCTCGATCATCGAATTTTTATAATAAAAAACGACCTCCTGCCTATATTAAAATTTTATAGGCCACTTAACTATAGTATAGTCTAGTAGAGATATATTTAATTACATTATTTCCGGGTTGTTGTAGTAAAGAACAAACTTTAGCTTACACTAACTAAATCCGGGTTGCAGAGGTAGCTAGCAACTTAGAAAGAAACGATCATGTCCAACAGCAAAAAATAAACAGCCCATTTCTTGTAAGACTTGATTCAGATAAAAAAAGGAAGTACACTATTAGAACCGCCTTGTTCAATACCCTTAAGTAAGAAAATAACTGTCCCTTGGCTTGAATAACGAGGAATTGTCAACTGAATTTAGAATAATTCCTGGGAATTTTTAATTAAATAATCCGGGTTGCAGCGGTAGCTAGCAACCTAGTAAGAGACGATCACGTCCAATGCTAAGAAATATAAAAACCCCTAACTCCTAAAAAAGGAGTCAGATCAAAACAAAAAGTACACCATTAGAGCCTTCTTGTCCGAAACCCCTGTATAGTAAAATTTCTGTCCCTTGACTTGAACAGCAAGGGAAATATATTGGCTTGA
This sequence comes from Artemia sp. Qi Xiang Cuo, assembly GCF_049724085.1. Lineage (NCBI taxonomy): Eukaryota > Metazoa > Arthropoda > Branchiopoda > Anostraca > Artemiidae > Artemia > Artemia sp. Qi Xiang Cuo. The sequence goes on along the minus strand of NC_142795.1, from coordinate 57,663,400 downwards.
AAATCAAGAAAAGTGGCAGCTACTACAACATTCTGCCTAAACGGGATATTTTTTTTTCTTTTTTTCTTTTTTACAATAAAGAACGACACCTAGCCCATGTTAACTGAAAAATCAATAGGGATTATATAATTTCTATCAGTATCATGGCTGTAGAAATGGCTGAAACCTAGTAAAGAACAAACCATCCGGGTTGCAGCGGTAGCTAGCAACCTAGTAAGAGATTACAGTAAAGAATTAAATTAAAAGACGATCATTAGAATAATAAACCATTGCATACATTCTACTTAGTTAGCTACTTGATTGTTCGAGGTTCGTCTCTTACTATTTCAAAGAAGAAAAAGCCTTAGGCTTTTTCCTGTTTGTAATCAGGCGTATCTTGTTAATTATAGTAAATCCTATAAAGGGGTGTTGGACTAGAGTTTTCTAATAGTGGACTTTTCGTTTTACAGTAAAGAACGTTTCATGTTAAAGATTGATCAATGATGCCATAATCATAGTTTGTAGCCAGGGCGTCTCTTACTATTCCAATTAAGAAAAAGTTACATAAAGGCTCGATCATCGAATTTAAGCTGAAACTAAGTAAAGGACAATTATGCCTCCATATATTCACAGTGATTTATAAGATTTCCCATTACATCTGTAAACTGTTCCACAGTTGCCGGTCCATACCTTGGAAGCTATTCACTAAACATGCAACATTTCTTTTGGATATTACTATGAAGTTTTGCGATTATAAAAACCTTTTTATAATAAAGAACGACCTCTTGCCTATACTAAATCTCATACGCCACTTAATTATAGTATAGGTTAGGAATTCAACAGATAGCTTTGCACTGGAACATCGAAGAGAGTTCTTCAATGGCTCACTTTAAAGGAATTTAATAGGGTTAAGAACCTTTTGTAATTAAAACAAATTATTTTTATTACAATAAGAAATTCTAATTATATTCCTTAAGAAATCATCATAAGTAAAAGTTACCCATACGAAAATTGAACTCAGGCCAACTGGTTGAGAGCTATCCCAACCTCTAGACAACATAGGATATATTGAAATATCCGATTATCCGGGTTGCAGCGGTAGTCCGGGTTGCAGCGGTAGCTAGCAACCTAGTAAGAGACGATCACCTCCAATGTCAAGAAATATAAAACCCCCCAACTCCTAAAAAAAGAGTCAGATCAAAACAAAAAGTACACCATTAGAACCGCCTTGTCCGAATCCTCTATAAAGGAAACTTACCTCCCTTTGGCTTGAATAACAAAGAAAATATATTGGCTTGAAAATCAAGAAAATTGACTTTTACCACGTTATTCTCCACAAACGGGATATTTTTTTCTTTCCGCTTTTTCTTTCTGCTCAGCTAGCTGGGCACTGGAAAATCATAGAGAGCTGTATAATAGCTCATTTTAAAGGAAATTGCAACATCTAGTCACTTTTGTATTTAAAAATAAAATACTTTTTAAAGTAGAATCAATTTTGTCAAAAAAATTGCATTTTTGATGTATTTTCATACTGCAGTCTTTTCAAAGATATTTGAATTTTGAAGCAATAAAACAGTCCATGTAATGAACTCTATAGTAATAATAGCTACTTGTCTCAATAGTAACCGAAACTCCTGGAACCAAAATTTTCTTTTTTGGCTTAATCGCTAAAATTATTATGTAAACTGCAAAAATATTTATGATGCCTAATCAGTAATAGTAATTTTTTAATTTAAACAACAAAAATACATGAAAATTCTAAAATTATTTTTGATTTTTTTCTCCTTTAAGAAATTTTTTTTTCATAAAATTTAAAATTTATTATTTTATAATTTAAAAAGTAAATTAAATATATAAATATTATTTTATAATATTTTAAATTATTTTATTTTTAATTCCAGAATCAATAAACTTATTATTTAAACTTCAAAAATATTTATGGTGTCTAACCAATAATACTAATTTTGTAATTCAAACAAGATAAATACCTGAAAATTTTAAAATTAGTTTTGTTTTATGCTAGGTTTTAGATACTCGACACGGGATTTTGTGTGCTTAATAATTTTAAATCTTGAAAAAATATGGTCTCACGCGAGTGGAAAAAAAGAAAGAATAACCAAAAACAATATCAAAATAGAACAATCCAAATTTCTACTAATAGAAAACTTTACTACACAAAAAATAAAGCTAACATCCTGAAATATAAGAAAAGTTTATTTAAAAGAGATAAAAATGCCACCAAACGCAATAAAGCTCGAGCACGCGTAAGGATTGCTACTAAGATGTCTTGTGATCCAGGATTTAAGAAAATGAAATATGACAGAGCAAAACAGAGGTATCTTACGGATCAGGGGTATCGAGAAGGGAAAATTGAGACAGCGAAACAAAAGAGCAAGGAACGGTATGATAACGATATAGATTACCGAAACAAACATAAGAAAAAAGTTGCTACCAGAATAATGGGTAGATACTGGGGTGACAAAAGCTATAATGAAAAAATTAAATTCTCTGCGAGGTTGTACCGAAGAACGCATAAGGACAAAGGGAAAAATTACATTCAGAAATACAAGAAGATGGCAAAAATGCAGGCTGATCTTTGTAAATTGAGAAACATTTTACGCATGTTTTATCGGGATCACGAAAAGTATTCGAAATTACAGATTAAAATTCTCTTTGAAAGAGCGGATGCTGTTGAAAAGTCGGCTAGAAATGCTTTGGCAAAGCTTCATGGCAATATCCAAAAGAAATGTTGTCAGTTTAACGAAAAGCTTCCAAGGTATGGATTGGCAACTGCGGAACAGTTTATAGATGCAATGGAAAATGTTCGACAACACAGTGAATATACGGAGGCGTACTTCTTAGAAAATTCGTATATTAATTTTGGAAGGAGCAATTGCAGTTTATGTAGCAGCAATAAAAATATATATACAAGCATACCTATCAACAGCGAAGGAAAAGCAATGTTTTTCAATTATGGCGAAAACGAGCCTGTTAGGGTTATTAGTAAATGTGTTTGTAAGACTAATGATTTAGAACAAATTCCTGGAACACCGACTCAAGAAAAAAGCATTTCTAACTGTGTTTTAAACAGTTCGTTTAGTTCTACTGAATATTTGGCAAAAAATTCTCTGTGTAGTAGAACACACTGTCCTGAAAAGTACGAGACAACTATTGAAAAATGCTCTAAAACTAGATCTGACAAGGAAATTATGATGGCTGAAGTCACCTATAACAATCTGAGTAAAAATTCAAAACCAAAAATTGGGCAGCAGGTTACTTGGCAATGTCACCCTGATATCTGCAAGCTCTATCCGACGGATATTGAATTATGTCAAATTCTTTTTGATATCCTTGAAAACAATATAGCATTAAAATTTTCAACTGACAAAGTGGTTAATTTCTACCTTGGCGGCTTGGATTATTGTGAAATCAATTACAGGGACACAAGAAAGCATGGGCATTCGTTATACTGTAGCCGAAATGAGGGATGTCAGAGCTATTTGTGTTCTCTAAGGGCACTAGCTCCACATTTTCCTGTCATGAACTGTTTCATTAATAGCGTATATAAGGCAGTATCAAAATGTAAGATTATACAACATATTAATCTACTAAAAGTCGAGGGCTCGTACAAGGAACTAAGTCATCACATAGAAGAAGTGTCAAGTAGACTCTGTCGTAATAATAGTCAAGACTTCATTTACGGTGATGGCAATATTAGAGTTTCTGTGGATGAAAATACAATAATAAAATTATTTGGTGAGAGCCTTGATAAGGTAGCTAACATTAGGGATGTATACCCCACAATGCATTGTGACAGTTGTGAGCAGATAAAGACAAAATACCAATTGAAGAGTCTAAGATCCCTTTCAAATAAGAAAGGTTTTGATGTAATGATGGCCACGATTTTAGAACACCTACAACAGGACATACCCAAAGATGACAGAGAAGAACTAATTCAATGTACAGGTTGGAAAGAGGATGTCATAGATTCATTCTTTGTCTGTGATTACTGTGCTGGGAAAATGTTGAAAAGTCAGGAGAATGTCCGATCAGTATTAAATAACCTTCATATAGACTGTACACCGGAATGTATAAAGTGTTTAAATAATTTTGAAATGGCAATGATTCGATTTGTAATGCCTTGTCTTATCGTCAGATTAGGGCAAGTAACTGCATTGAAGAGACCTAGAACAGAACTTGTTGACGCTCTTAAGGGGAGAATAGTATATCTACCTGTTGATGTGCAAGCAAATGCAGATATTCAGCCTGAAAAACTTCTTAACATTGATAGTTTTGTAGTCATTGTCAATGGTCAGCCTACTTACAACAAGAATGTTTGGACTGCACTAATAGATCTGAGAAAAGTCCATGAAGCACTGTTGTGGTTAAGAGAGAACAACAGTCTCTATAAAACAATACATGCATACACCCTAGAAGATTTAAAAAAAATACTTGAAGCCCGTCTTGCTGAAAAAGCGGTTGGTATTGATAATTTACCTGAAATACCGGAAGCTGCAATCCTTCAGAAACTGACAGAAAGTGCAAAATCTACATTGGTTGAACATTTTTCTGTCCAGCCTCTCAATTCAGCGGTTCCAAAAGACTTCATTGAAGATTTTAAGCAAATGAAAGATCTTGGTACTGACCAATTTCAAATCAAGAAACTAAAAGGTGTGAGCGAAGACTTATTTCAGGAAGAACTTGATCTAAAAGTGTTTCCAAATCTTTTCCCGAAAGGCAAATATGGCTTGCGTGACAAGGCAAGACCATTTCGGATTAGGAATGCAGAATATTTTAAATCAAGGCTTCTTAGCAGACATACTAAGTTTCGTCTTGACAAACAGTTTCTTTTTCACAGCTTCCAATTGCAAGAATTCTCTTACTTGTGTAATAGCGTTGGTCATATGTTGCGGACTGTGAAACCAAATCAAAATGCTCGTCAATTTATAGACAGGCTTCATTCCCGTGATGGAGAGATGGAAGCGACTTTGTTTTCTGTTCAATCAAAAATCAGAGGATCTCAGCAGTATTTTCAATCTCTTTCCTATAAAGTAAAGTCAATGATTGAGCAATTGGGTCCACCGACTTTGTTTTTGACAGTTTCATGTGCTGAGTGGTACTCTCCTGAATTTATTGACTATTTACGGACTGTCCATAAGAACTTACCTGGTGTGGCAAAAATGACCCCAGCAGAGTTGACGTGTCTAGATCCAATTGCAGTTTCCATGCACTTTGACAAAAAATGGACACCTATATTTAATGAGCTAATATGTTCAAAGACAAATCCTTTGTTTGGTAAAATTAAGGATCATTTCTGGCGTATCGAGTATCAGAAACGAGGTGCGCCTCATGTACACTGTGTGTTGTGGATTGAAGATGCTCCTATTATTGGGAAATCAACAGCGTCTGAAGTGATTCAGTATATCAATAGTATTATAACTTGTGAAATACCAAATAGATTGACTAGTCCAACTCTTCACAAACTGGTCAAAGACCATCAAGTGCACCGCTGTAATAAATACTGTCAAAGAAAGTATAAGAGAAAAAGAGGAAGGTGGGTTACGTATTGTAAGTTTGGCTTTCCTCATCCTACAAAGGAACGAACAGAATTATATGACATCCTTGACTGCTTGGCTCATGGTACAAACCGTAAAAAGCCAAGAAAAAGAATATATCATCTGCTTCGAAGAGATGACGAGCGTTATATAAATGACTATTCTCCTGCGTTACTTATTGCTAATCAAGCAAACATTGATGTTCAATATATTGGCCATTTGGGCTCTAAATTACCGTATTACATTACCGATTACATGACAAAAGCAAAGAGTGTTGAAATAGAAGCAATGTGGGCGGAAGTAAATAATGCATGCAAAAGTCTTGGTCAACGAACTATGTCCTACTTGTTGAAGTCCATAAGAACCCGTCAAGTTGGAGCAGTTGAAGCTGCTGATAGGCTTCTTGGTACTAAATTGGATAGTATTTCTAGGCAATTTAGATATATTGACCTTGCGAAAAAGAGCGAGGTGAAGAGGACACTGAGAAGGTATGAGGAGCTTGAAAAGCTTGCTAAAAACGGTCCACAGAGTAGTGATTTGTACATTGCCCACTGGGTTATTGATATCTACCCTAAAAGACTGGAACATATGGAAAATATCAGTCTTTTTCAGTTATTGTCTTGGTATGAACGGGAGCGTAATGGTAGTGATGATAATATGATGTTAACTGACGGGTCCTTCTACCTCAGAAAAAGGCTTTTTAAACCGTATATCATACAGCACAGAAAGGTAAACCCATTTAAAACTGACGAGGAGAAAAATGCTTACTATGGAGATCTTTTAAAATTGTTTAAACCTTGGAGAAAGGAAAATGAACTAGTAGTCAGTGGAAATAGCAACTACGAAACCTACTGTGTTGAAAGTGTTAACTATCCCGACATGGTAGCTTACCACGAAAAATTTGTTGTTAAGAGGAAAAGCGATATAGAATTTGAAGAAAGGGCCCGAGAACGTGCAAAAGAAATTCTGAAGGCAGAAAATATTGATAAAAACATTGAAGATGACCCGGAAAATGCAATTCAGGGAGGAATCATTGACAGAGCAGCAGATGCTATGGAGGATTTGTTAGACGCAAAAAAACAGATTTTAAATGATGACACCAAAGACAGTCTGAAAAATGATTATGAGTCGCTCAATATTGATCAAAAGAGAGTAGTTGACAAAATTTTAGACTCAGTTACCAAGCGCAATGGTGCAACATCTTTGAAGTTGATTTTATCTGGATGTGGGGGTACAGGAAAATCTAGGGTTATCAGTGTCGTGAGAAGACTACTTTGCAACAAGTTCAAGAATGAAGATTGTCTCGTTGTAGTTATGGCACCTACTGGTATTGCTGCACATAGCATAAATGGTTTAACAATACATAGTTGTTTAAGTTTAGCTATTGATCAGAAAAACACCGCAAAATACACACCTCTCTCCACTGAAAAACTTCTCACTTTGAGAAAGACACTTAAGGAGACAAGAGTTTTTATTATTGATGAAATTTGTATGGTCTCGTCTCTTCTTTTAACCTACATTCATTTAAGACTATCAAAAATATTGGCAGTTGATTTGCCAATGGGCAATGCTAACTGCGTATTTTTGGGAGATTTTCTTCAATTAAGACCAGTAAGTGGTAATCCTCCTTATATGCCTCTCACACGACTTGAAGTAAAAAACAGGATCGGATCAGTTGGTACTTTTAACCTCTGGCATCTATTTGAGTATGAGGAATCTTACAGTAAAGAACGATCTCTTCCCCATAGTAACTGATATACGTTACATAATCCGGGTTGCAGCGGTAGCTAGCAATCCGGGTTGCAGCGGTAGCTAGCAACCTAGTCCGGGTTGCAGCGTTAGCTAGCAACCTAGTAAGAGACGATCACGTTCAATGTTAAGAAATATAAGAACCCCTAACTGCTGAGAAATTACAGTAAAGAACGAACTTCCAGCCCATAGTATTTAAAATAAGATTATAATTTCATGTCAAAGATTGATGAATGATGTCATAATCTTAGGTTGTAGCCAGGTCGTCTCTTACTATTCCAATTAAGTTTAAATAAGGAACGAACTGATCCCATAGTAACTTAAGTATAATAACGAGCTGTGTAATGGCTCATTTTAATGGAAACTGCTGTATATAGAAACCTTTGGTAATTAACAAAATTAATTATTATTATTAAACAAATTGTTACGATATGGTACTGGATTATAGTAAAGAACAAATAAAATAAGACTATAATTTCATGTTAAAGATTGATCAATGATGTCATAATCGTAGTTTGTAACCAGGTTGTCTCTTACTAGTCCGACTAAGAAAAAGCCATAGGCTTTTTCCTGTTTTTAATACAGCAAGGATTTCAGTAGAGGGACGACAACAATAATCCCCAATGATCCAGGTTGCAGCGGTGGCTAGAAACCTAGTATCCGGGTTGCAGCGGTAGCTAGTTACATTAAAAGATGACCATTAGAAGACATATACAGTGGACTTAGTTAGCTGCCTGATTCTTTAAGAGTCATCTTTTACTACTCCAAAGAAGAAAAATCCGTAGGGTTTTTCTTGTTTGTATTCAGGGTTTTACATAAAGTTCCGGGTTGGTGCGGTAACTAGCAACCTAGTAAGATTTACAATAAAAAAACATAGTAACTGAATTATCATAAGTTATAATAAAGAACGACCTGTTGCCTATACTAATCCGGGTTGCAGCGGTAGCTAGCAACCTAGTAAGAGACGATCACGTCCAATGTTAAGAGATATACAAACCCCTAACTCCTGAGAAAAGAGTCAGATCAAAACAAAAATTAAACTATTACAACCAGCTTGTCCAAAACCCCTATTAAGGAAACTTATTACTCTTTGGGTTGAATAACAAAGAAAATATATTGGATTGAAAATCAAGAGAATTGACTTTTACGAAGATATTCTTCACAAACGGTATATTTCTTTCTTTCCGCTTGATTTTCCTCCTCAACTAGCTGGGCACTGGAAAATCATAGAGAGCTGTATAATAGCTCATTTTAAAGGGAATTGCAACATCTAGTCACTTTTGTAATTAAAAATAAAATACTTTTTAAAGTAGAATCAATTTTGTCAAAAAATTGCATTTTTGATGTATTTTCATACTGCAGTCTTTTCAAAGATATTTGAATTTTGAAGCATTCAAACAGTTCATGGTAATGAAATCTATAGTAATAATAGCTACCTGTCTCAATAGTAACTGACACTCTAAAGAACAAAATTATGATTGTCTCAATAGTAACCGAAACTCTAAAGAACGAAATCTTGGTACCAATAGATGCATCAAAGCAAACAGTTCGTGATAACGATCTATATGTTGTAGTATAGTAAGAGCGACTCGTCTCAATAGTAAAACTTGCTACATCTAGTTCCTTCTGTAATTAAAGATAAAATATTTTTTAATAGTTCCGGTTTGCAGGGGTAGCTAGGAACCTAATTAAAAGAGATCATTCGAAGAACATACCATTGTACATATTGGACTAAGTTAGCTGCTCGATTCCTTGAAGAAAAAAGATCTTATTTGTCAACTGAAAATAGAATAATTCCTGATAATTTAAAAAAATATAATTTTATTTAGTTGCAAAGTGCAAAAATATTTACGGTGTCTGAACATTAATTTCCATTTTTTAATTCAAACCAGAAAAAAACCTGAAAATTTAAAAATTAGTTTGGTTTTCCTATTGCTTCAATTGACTCGCTACACCATTTTATACGCCATTAATTTTATATCATCTTAGTTCAAATTTTTTTGGCTTAACCCGTAAATTACGTATATCTGTATTGTTGTCCTATATTTCCAATGAGAAATATTCATTTTTTTTTATTTTAGTTTTGAGTTCAGAATCTCTTAAGTTATTATGTAAACTGCAAAAATATTTATTATGTCTAACCAATAACACTAATTTTTTAATTCAAACTAGAGCAATACCTGACAATTTTTGAATTAGTTTTGTTTTTTAACTCCTAGAACCAAAATTTTCTTTTGTGGCTCAATCGCTAAAGTTATTATGTAAACTGCAAAAATTACAGTAAAGAACGATCTCTTGCCAATAGTAACTGATATACGGTGGCTCCAGGGGTAGCTACATCCGGGTTGCAGCGGTATCTAGCATCCGGGTTGAAGCGGTAGCTAGCAACCTAGAAAGAGACGATCACGTCCAATGTTAAGAAATGTAAAAACCCATAGTTCCTAAAAAAGGAGTCAGATCAAAACAAAAAGTACACCATTAAAACCGCCTTGTCCAAAACCCTTTGAAAGGAAAATTACCGCCGTTTGGCTTGAACAGCAAGGGAAATATATTGGCTTGAAAATCAAGAAAATTGACTTTAACCACGTTATTCTCCACAAACGGGATATTTTTTTCTTTTTTTCTTCTTTTCCAGAGATAGCTTTGCACTGGACAAATCGTAGAGAGTTGTTCAATGGCTCATTTTAAAGGAAATTAATTGGGTTAAAAACCTTTGGTAACTAAAACAAATTATTTTAAAACAGGATAAATTTTCCCACTAAAAACTGTATAAGTTATAATAAAGATCGAACTCTTCCCTATACTAACTTGCATAGGCAACTTCACTATAGTTAAGATTACAGTATTTATATTATACATCATTATAAATTATAAAAGGTTCAAATGTTCGAAGATTATAGAGTTAAAATTTTACCACACCGAGAATCGAACCCAGGCCTCTTAATCTGGGTTGCAGCGGTAGCTAGCAACCTAGTAAGAGACGATCACGTCCAATGTTAAGAAATATAAAAACCCATAGTTCTTAAAAAAAAGAGTCAGATCAAAACAAAAAGTACACCATTAGAACCACCTTGTCCAAAATCCGGGTTGCAGCGGTAGCTAGCAACCTAGTAAGAGACGATCACCTCCAATGTAAAGAAATATAAAACCCCCCAACTCCTAAAAACAGAGTCAGATCAAAACAAAAAGTACACCATTAGAACCGCCTTGTCCGAAACCTCTATAAAGGAAACTTACCGCCCTTTGGCTTGAATAACAAAGTTATAATAAGGAACGACCTCTTGCCTATACTAAATTTTATGCACCACTTAATTATAGTATAGGTTAGTAATCCGGGTTGCAGCGGTAGCTAGCAACCTAGTAAGAGACGATCACCTCCAATGTTAAGAAATATAAAACCCCCCAACTCCTAAAAAAAGAGTCAGATCAAAACAAAAAGTACACCATTAGAACCGCCATGTCCGAATCCTCTATAAAGGAAACTTACCGCCTTTTGGCTTGAATAACAAAGAAAATATATTGGCTTGAAAATCAAGAAAATAGACTTTTACCACGTTATTCTCCACAAACGGGATATTTTTTTCTTTCCGCTTTTTTTCCTGCTCAGCTAGCTGGGCACTGGAAAATCATAGAGAGTTGTATAATAGCTCATTTTAATGGCAATTGCAACATCTAGTCACTTTTGTAATTAAAAATAAAATACTTTTTAAAGTAGAATCAATTTTGTCAAAAAAATTGCATTTTTGATGTATTTTCATACAGCAGTCTTTTCAAAGATATTTGAATTTTGAAGCAATAAAACAGTTCATGGTAATGAACTCTATAGTAATAATAGCTACTTGTCTCAATAGTAACCGAAACTCCTGGAACCAAAATTTTCTTTTTTGGCTTAATCGCTAAAATTATTATGTAAACTGCAAAAATATTTATGATGCCTAATCAGTAATAGTAATTTTTTAATTTAAACAACAAAAATACATGAAAATTCTAAAATTAGTTTTAATTTTTGTCTCCTGGAAAAAATTTTTTTTTTCATCTCAGTTCAAATTTATTATTGTATCCTGGAACCAAACTTTTTTTGGTTTGTAACCAGTAAAGTACATATCTCCATATTATTGTCTCATAATTGCAATTATTTTAGTTTTCAGTCCAGAATCGCTAAACTTATTATGTAAACTGCAAAAATATTTATGATGTCTAAACAATAATAATAATTTTGTAATTCAAACAAGATAAATACCTGAAAATTTTTAAATTAGTTTTGTTTTATGCTAGGTTTTAGATACTCGACACGGGATTTTGTGTACTTAATAATTTTAAACCTTGAAAAAATATGGTCTCACGCGAGTGGAAAAAAAGCAAGAATAACCAAAAACAATATCAAAATAGAGCAATCCAAATTTCTACTAATAAAAAACTTTACTACACAAAAAATAAAGCTAACATCCTGAAATATCAAAAAAGTTTATTTAAAAGAGATAAAAATGCCACCGAACCCAATAAAGCTCGAGCATGCGGAAGGATTGCTACTAAGATGTCTTGTGATCCAGGATTTAAGAATATGAAATATGACAGAGCAAAACAGAGGTATCTTACGGATCAGGGGTATCGAGAAGGGAAAATTGAGATAGCCAAACAAAAGAGCAAGGAACGGTATGATTACGATATAGATTACCGAAACAAACATAAGAAAAAAGTTGCTACCAGAATAATGGGTAGATACTGGGGTGACAAAAGCTATAATGAAAAAATTAAATTCTCTGCGAGGTTGTACCGAAGAACGCATAAGGACAAAGGGAAAAATTACATTCAGAAATACAAGAAGATGGCAAAAATGCAGGCTGATCTTTGTAAATTGAGAAACATTTTACGCATGTTTTATCGGGATCACGAAAAGTATTCAAAATTACAGATTAAAATTCTCTTTGAAAGAGCGGATGCTGTTGAAAAGTCGGCTAAAAATGCTTTGGCAAAGCTTCATAGCAATATCCAAAAGAAATGTTGTCAGTTTAACGAAAAGCTTCCAAGGTATGGATTGGCAACTGCGGAACAGTTTATAGATGCAATGGAATCCGGGTTGCAGCGGTAGCTAGCAACCTAGTAAGAGACGATCACGTCCAATGTTAAGAAATATAAAAACCCATAGCTCCTAAAGCAAGAGTCAGATCAAAACAAAAAGTACACCATTAGAACCGCCTTGTCCGAAACCCCTGTATAGAAAACTTTCTGTCCCTTGGCTTGAACAGCAAGGGAAATATATGGGCTTGAAAATCAAGAAAATTGACTTTAACCACGTTATTCTCCCCAAACGGGATATTTTTTTTTTTTTTCTTTTTTTTTTCTTTTCCACAGATAGCTTGGCACTGGAACATCATAGAGGGTTGTTCAATAGCTCATTTTAAAGGAAATTAATTGGGTTAAAAATCTAAAGTAACTGAAATAAACTATTTCTAAAAGAGAATAAATTTTTCCACCAAAAACTGCATTTTTGATGTCTTTTCACACTGCAGTCTTTCAAACATAATCGTATACCAGCGGTAAGATTTGAACCCACGCCTCCGAAGAGACTGGTGGCTAACACCAGTGTCTTGGACCACTCGGCCAGGCTGCCTCTCATAAATAAATATATATGTGAATTTGGGTTGCAGCAGTAGCTAGCAACCTAGTAAGAGACAATCAGTCCCATGCTAAGAAATATAACAAAACTCCTAAAAATAGAGTAAGATCAAAACGAAAGTACATCATTGAAACTACCTTGTCTGAAACCCTACTAGATAAATAATGAATGTTGTCATAGCTTTATATTAGATTAGAGCTATGACGTGAATAGAAAAACACGAAATTATATTGTTGTTTCTGAAGACGTCATGAAATAATATCATTGCGCTATGACGTCAATAAAATCATTACGCTGTGACGTCATAATTACTACTTAAGAACAACAAAGATGTAAATTTTCTCAGTCTTGATTAGAATAATGGTTAGATCGAAGCAAGCTATACGCAATTTGAAAAAAACAGTACTACACAAACAACAGAGATAGTGTCTTGAAAAGAGAAAAGCAAAAATATTCAACCGACCAGGCGCATCGAGAAGTAAAAATTGAGAGAGCAAAACAAAGGTATTCAACCGACCAGTTGTATCGAGAAGTAATAATTGAGAGAGCAAAACAAAGGTATTCAACCGACCAGGCGTATCGAGAAGTAATAATTGAGAGAGCAAAACAAAGGTATTCAACCGACCAGGCGTATCGAGAAGTAATAATTGAGATTACAATAAAGAACGAACTCTTGCCTATATTAACTTGCATAGGCAACTGGGTTGCAGCGGTAGCTAGCAACCTAGTAAGAGACGATCACGTCCAATGTTAAGAAATATAAAAACCCATAGTTCCTAACAAAGGAGTCAAATCAAAACAAAAAGTACACCATTAGAACCGCCTTGTTCGAAACCCCTTTATAGGAATAACAAAAGTACAAAAGTACAAAAGCCAGATGTACAAAAGTACATCATTTGAACCACCTTGTCTGAAATTTACAGTAAAGAACGATCGCTCATGCATAGTAACTGATATATGGTGGTTCCAGGGGTAGTTACTTGTGGTACGTCTCTTACTATTTCAAAGAAGAAAAAGCCGTAGGCTTTTTCCTGTTTGTAATGATATAGCATAAAACGAATTCCAAGTTGTAACTGACGTCATCCTGGTTGTTATAGTAAAGAACGAACTCTTGCCCTTAGTTACCTACTATGTCATGTCAAATTAGCTAATTAATTTCATCTAATTTTGTTTCAAAATAATTCCCACACCGGGATTCGAACCCAGGACAATTAATTGAAAGCCAACTACCCTAAACAACTAAACCATATGAGATATATATAGAAAGCTAATTAATTGTTATAATAAAGAACGAATATTTTACCGATTATCTACTAATAACCATATATGACGTAATAAGTGACATGACGTAATATCTAAAACCTATTGTGTACTAATAACCGTATATGACTTAATTAGCGAGGTGACGTAAAAATTGAAAAAATTAATTTTTATTTTATTTTCGTTTTTAGTTCAGAATCGCTAAAGTTGTAAACTGCAAAAATATTTATGGTGTCTGAACAATAGTTTTAATCTTTTAATTTAGACTAGAAAAATACATGAAAATTTAAAAATTAGTTTAATTTTTTGTTAGGTTCTTGATACTTGATACGTGACATAAAAACATTCAACTAATGGTTACATAATGGTTTCAATCAAGCAGTCTACACGCAAGTTAAAAAAAAAGTACTACCAAAAAAACAGAGATAGCATCTTGAAAAGAAAAAAGCAAAGGTATTCAACCGACCAGGCGTATCGAGAAGTAATAATTGATAGTGACAAACAGCGTTATTATAATGATGTAGTTTATAGACATGCGAAAATTGAGACAGCCAAACAACAGAGTAAGGATCGGTATGATAACAATATAGATTACCGAAACAAACATAAGAAAAAAGTTGCTACCAGAATAATGGGTAGATACTGGGGTGACAAAAGCTATAATGAAAAAATTAAATTCTCTGCGAGGTTGTACCGAAGAACGTATAAGGACAAAGGGAAAAATTACATTCAGAAATACAAGAAGATGGCAAAAATGCAGGCTGATCTTCGTAAATTGAGAAACATTTTACGCATGTTTTATCGGGATCACGAAAAATATTCAAAATTACAGATTAAAATTCTCTTTGAAAGAGCGGATGCTGTTGAAAAGTCGGCTAGAAATGCTTTGGCAAAGCTTCATAGTAATATCCAAAAGAAATGTTGTCAGTTTAATGAAAAGCTTCCAAGGTATGGACTGGCAACTGCAGAACAGTTTATATTTACAATGGAAAATGTTCGACAACAAAGTGAATATACAGAGGCGTACTTCTTAGAAAATTCGTATATTAATTTTGGAAGGAGCAATTGCAGTTTATGTAGCAGCAATAAAAATATATATACAAGCATACCTATCAGCAGCGAAGGAAAAGCAATGTTTTTCAATTATTGTGAAAACGAGCCTGTTAGGGTTATTAGTATATGTGTTTGTAAGACTAATGATTTAGAACAAATTCCTCGAACACCGACTCAAGAAAAAAGTATTTCTAACTGTGTTTTAAACAGTTCTTTTAGTTCTACTGAATATTTGGCAAAAAATTCTCTGTGTAGTAGAACAAACTGTCCTGAAAAGTACGAGACAACTATTGAAAAATGCTCTGAATCTAGATCTGACAAGGAAATAATGATGGCTGAAGTCACCTATCTGCTGACCTTGTCTGCTGAACCTTGTCTGCTGAGCACGTGCCTCTGGATATGGGGTCATCCCCTAACTAAACACTCCGATCAGGGTGGCTGCAACCTCATGTGGCGGGTGGAGCCCACCCCGGGAATATCAGTATCTAGGTTAAACCTAGCTCTAATCAGATTCCAGGCCTAGGGTCGGTTGGGCTAGCGACCCTCCACCTGAAAATCAAGTGCTACGCATATTTTGGCACTGGAACATCGTAGAGAGTTGTTCAATGGCTCATTTTAAAGGAAATTAATTGGGTTAAAAATCTATAGTAACTAAAATAAATTATTTCTAAAAGAGAATAAATTTTTCCACCAAAAACTGCATTTTTGATGTCTTTTCACACTGCAGTCTTTCAAACATAATCGTATACCAGCGGTAAGATTTGAACCCACGCCTCCAAAGAGACTGGTGGCTAACACCAGTGCCTTAGACCACTCGGCCAGGCTGCCTCTCATAATTTGGGTTGCAGCAGTAGCTAGCAACCTAGCAAGAGACGATCAGTCCAATGCTAAGAAATATAAAAACCCAAAACTCCTAAAAATACAGTCAGATCAAAACAAAAGTACATCATTAGAACTACCTTGTCTGAAACCCTACTAGATAAATTAGAGCTATGACGTGAATAGAAATACACGAAATTATATTGTTGTTTCTGAAGACGTCAGGAAATAATACCATTGCGCCATGAAGTCATGAAATAAAATCATTACTCCTTGACTTCATAATTACTATATAAGAAGCCTCAGAATTATAAATGTTCTCATTCATAATTAGATAATGGTTAGATCAAAGCAAGCTATACACAAGTTAAAAAAACAGTACTACACAAACAACAGAGATAATATCTCGAAAAGAAAAAGCAAAGGTTTTCAACCGACCAGGCGTATCGAGAAGTAATAATTGAGAGAGCAAAACAAAACAGCAAGATGTGTTATCACAATGATAAAGATTATAGACATGCAAAAATTGAGACAGCCAAACAAAAGATCAAGGAACGGTATGGTAATGATGAAGATTACAGAGAAGCAGCAATTGAGCAGGCTAGACAAAAGAGCAAGGAGCGTTATCACAATAATGAAGATTACAGAGAAGCAAGAATTGAGAAGGCTAGACAAAAGATCAAGGAGCGTTATCACAATGATGAAGATTACCGAAAAATATATAAGAAAAAAGTTGCTACCAGAATAATGGGTAGATACTGGGGTGACAAAAGCTACAATGAAAAAATTAAAGTCTCTGCGAGGTTGTACCGAAGAACGCATAAGGACAAAGGGAAAAATTACATTCAGAAATACAAGAAGATGGCAAAAATGCAGGCTGATCTTCGTAAATTGAGAAACATTTTACGCATGTTTTACCAGGATCACGAAAAGTATTCAAAATTACAGATTAAAATTTTCTTTGAAAGAGCGGATGCTGTTGAAAAGTCGGCTAGAAATGCTTTGGCAAAGCTTCATAGTAATATCCAAAAGAAATGTTGTCAGTTTAATGAAAAGCTTCCAGGGTATGGATTGGCAACTGCGGAACAGTTTATAGATGCAATGGAAAATGTTTGACAACACAGTGAATATACGGAGGCGTACTTCTTAGAGAATTCGTATATTAATTTTGGAAGGAGCAATTGCACTTTATGTAGCAGCAATAAAAATATATATACAAGCATACCTATCAACAGCGAAGGAAAAACAATGTTTTTCAATTATGGCGAAAACGAGCCTGTTAGGGTTATTAGTATATGTGTTTGTAAGACTAATGATTTAGAACAAATTCCTGGAACACCGACTCAAGAAAAAAGTATTTCTAACTGTGTTTTAAACAGTTCTTTTAGTTCTACTGAATATTTGGCAAATAATTCTCTGTGTAGTAGAACAAACTGTCCTGAAAAGTACGAGACAACTATTGAAAAATGCTCTGAATCTAGATCTGACAAGGAAATAATGATGGCTGAAGTCACCTATCTGCTGACCTTGTCTGCTGAACCTTGTCTGCTGACCACGTGCCTCTGGATATGGGGTCATCCCCTAACTAAACACTCCGATCAGGGTGGCTGCAACCTGATGTGGCGGGTGGAGCCCACCCTGGGAATCTCAGTATCTAGGTTAAACCTATCTATAATCAGATTTCAGGCCTTGGGTCGGTTGGGCTAGCGACCATCCACCTGAAAATCAAGTGCTACGCAAAGTGACTACATAGCCTCGGATCCGGACCTCCTTTTAAGATCTCGACCTACGCGTGTCAACGGACATGCTGACGACGTCAGAAAGACTGACAGACTAAACCTTCTAGACCAAAGGGGGCTTCGAATAGCCACCTGGAATGTTTTGACCCTGAATGCACCTGCATCAAAGAACCTACTTTCTCAAGAACTTCGTAAGAATAAAGTGGCAATTGCAGGTCTCACAGAAACCCGTCTTACTGGAAGTGGAGAAGAGCGAATAGGCGATAATTACTCGTTAGTCTAGTCTGGAGGGAGCATGAGAAGAAATGGTGTTGGCCTCGCGCTAAACGGCCTTGCAAGAAGGGCCTTACTCTTGCACGAAGCTGTATCGGACAGAATAATGAAGGCCCGCTTTGGGCACAAGCATGGCAAGATGACAATTTTTGTAGGCTATGCCCCGACCAACGATTCCGACGACGTAACCAAGGAAGAGTTCTACTCTGCTCTGTCCAGATGTCTGTCAACAGTTTCACCTACGATGTCACTGTTCTTCTCGGTGACTTCAATGCTACAGTGCGAGATGATATGGGTGTTTGGCGTGGCACAATTGGACCTGTATCTCCCGACCCACTGAACGATAACGGCCTTCGCCTACTCGAACTGTGCCGATCCCATGAACTTGTGATCGCAAAAACCTACTTTCAACGTAAGACTATCCACCAATACACGTGGTATAGTAATGACGGTTGCACAAAGACGATGATTGACTACGTCATTATTTCTAAACGCTGTAGATCATCGCTGAAGAACTGCAGAACTTACAGATCAGCAGAGCTCGGAAATGCAGATCACAGGCTTGTGTGTGCTGATGTCCATCTTCGCCTCCATGCACAGCGATCGGAAAGAAAACCAGTAGCAGCGGATATTGGGAAACTAAAGGAGCCAGATACTCGCCAGAAGTATAGTGTTGAGATATCAAATCGCTTTGAGCTCCTGGGCACACTCAACAACAGCGAAGACGCCTGGAAGTATTTTAAATCACAGACCAGCGAAGCAGCACAGCTGGTGCTTGGCAAGCGGAGTTTCCCGAAGAAATCGTGGCTAACTGACGAAACACTGCAGGTCATAGAGCAAAGGCGGAGGGCAAGACTTCTTGGGGATATGGCCACCTATCGAAGGCTCAATGGAGTGCGGAACAGACTTATTCACCGAGACCGAACTCAGTTTGTTGCAAGGAAAGACGATGAAATCGAACTAGCAGCAAAAAAGAAAGACATGGGTAGCCTGTTCAAGCACCTCCACGATCTCACAGAAAATAAAACACCCGCATTTGGACACGTCCTATCCAGGTATGGAACACTTCTCTCTGATGAGGGTTCTTGTCTCGAGCGGTGGAAGGACCCCTTCTGCTCACTCCTGAACAACACTAACCCGTCTATGGCTCTTACTGATAGTCCCAGCCAACCTGGCAGTCCAAGATCCGAAACAGATGCTCCTCCAGACGAGCCTTTCAGCCCCTCAGAAATTGGAAATGCAGTAAACAGGCTCAAGAACAATAAAGCTGCCGGTATCTGTGGCCTGAGTTCAGAGCTGCATAAATATGCAGGTCCTGTTATGCTCCTGTTTCTCCACACCCTGTTCTCTACAATCTGGCAAACCGAGATAATTCCCGAAGATTGGCGAAAGGGTGTCATTATCCCTTTATGGAAGATCCGGGTTGCAGCGGTAGCTAGCAACCTAGTAAGAGACGATCACGTCCAATGTTAAGAAATATAAAAACCCATAGTTCTTAAAAAAAGAGTCAGATCAAAACAAAAAGTACACCATTAGAACCGCCTTGTCCGAAACCCCTGCATAGTAAAATTTCTGTCCCTTGGCTTGAACAGCAAGGGAAATATATTGGCTTGAAAATCAAGAAAAGTGGCAGCTACTACAACGTTCTGCCTAAACGGGATATTTTTTTCTTTTTTTCTTTTTTTTTTCTTTTGTATCCAGAGATAGCTTGGCACTGGAACATCGTAGAGGGTTGTTCAATAGCTCATTTTAAAGGAAATTAATTGGGTTAAAAATCTATAGTAACTAAAATAAATTATTTCTAAAAGAGAATAAATTTTTCCACCAAAAACTGCATTTTGATGTCTTTTCACACTGCAGTCTTTCAAACATAATCGTATACCAGCGGTAAGAATTGAACCCACGCCTCTGAAGAGACTGGTGGCTAACACCAGTGCCTTGGACCACTCGGCCTGGCTGCCACTCATAAATAAATATATGTGAATTTGGGTTGCAGCAGTAGCTAACAACCTAGTAAGAGACGATCAATCCAATGCTAAGAAATATAAAAACCCAAAACTCCTAAAAATAGAGTCAGATCAAAACAAAAGTACATCATTAGAACTACCTTGTCTGAAACCCTACTAGATAAATACTGAACGTCATCATAGTTTTATATTAGAGTTATGACGTGAATAGAGTGACGTCATAATTAGTATATAAGGAAAGTCAAAACTGAAAATTCTCTCATTCTTGATTAGAATAATGGTTAGATCAAAGCAGGCTATACGCAAGTTGAAGAAAGAGTACTACACAAACAACAGAGATAGTAACTTGAAAAGAAAAAAGCAAAGGTATTCAACCGACCAGGCGTATCGAGAAGTAATAATTGAGAGCAAAACAAAACAGCAAGATGTGTTATCACAATGATGAAGATTATAGACATGCAAAAATTGAGACAGCCAAACAAAAGATCAAGGAACGGTATGGTAATGATGAACATTACAGAGAAGCAAGAATTGAGCAGGCTAAACAAAAGATCAAGGAGCGTTATCACAATGATAAACTTTATAGAGAAGCAACAATTGAGCAGGCTAGACAAAAGAGCAGGGAACGTTATCACAATGATGAAGATTATAGACATGCAAAAATTGAGACAGCCAAACAAAAGATCAAGGAACGGTATGGTAATGATGAACATTACAGAGAAGCAAGAATTGAGCAGGCTAGACAAAAGATCAAGGAGCGTTATCACAATGATGAACTTTATAGAGAAGCAACAATTGAGCAGGCTAGACAAAAGAGCAGGGAACGGTATGATAATGATGAAGATTACCGAAACAAACATAAGAAAAAAGTTGCTACCAGAATAATGGGTAGATACTGGGGTGACAAAAGCTATAATGAAAAAATTAAATTCTCTGCGAGGTTGTACCGAAGAACGCATAAGGACAAACGGAAAAATTACATTCAGAAATACAAGAAGATGGCAAAAATGCAGGCTGATCTTCGTAAATTGAGAAACATTTTACGCATGTTTTACCAGGATCACGAAAAGTATTCAAAATTACAGATTAAAATTCTCTTTGAAAGAGCGGATGCTGTTGAAAAGTCGGCTAGAAATTCCTTGGCAAAGCTTCATAGTAATATCCAAAAGAAATGTTGTCAGTTTAATGAAAAGCTTCCAAGGTATGGATTGGCAACTGCGGAACAGTTTACAGATGCAATGGAAAATGTTCGACAACACAGTGAATATACGGAGGCGTACTTCTTTGAAAATTCGTATATTAA
Organism: Artemia sp. Qi Xiang Cuo; assembly: GCF_049724085.1. Taxonomy (NCBI): domain Eukaryota; kingdom Metazoa; phylum Arthropoda; class Branchiopoda; order Anostraca; family Artemiidae; genus Artemia; species Artemia sp. Qi Xiang Cuo. Next base: position 57,642,086 of record NC_142795.1, on the reverse strand, counting down.
TTTTGGAAGGAGCAATTGCAGTTTATGTAGCAGCAATAAAAACATATATACAAGCATACCTATCAACAGCGAAGGAAAAGCAATGTTTTTCAATTATGGCGAAAACGAGCCTGTTAGGGTTATTAGTAAATGTGTTTGTAAGACTAATGATTTAGAACAAATTCCTGGAGCACCGACTCAAGAAAAAAGCATTTCTAACTGTGTTTTAAACAGTTCTTTTAGTTCTACTGAATATTTGGCAAAAAATTCTCTGTGTAGTAGAACAAACTGTCCTGAAAAGTACGAGACAACTATTGAAGAATGCTCTGAATCTAGATCTGACAAGGAAATTATGATGGCTGAAGTCACCTATAACAATCTGAGTAAACATTCAAAACCAAAAATTGGGCAGCAGGTTACTTGGCAATGTCACCCTGATATCTGCAAGCTCTATCCGACGGATATTGAATTATGTCAAATTCTTTTTGATATCCTTGAAAATAATATAGCATTAAAATTTTCAACTGACAAAGTGGTTAATTTCTACCTTGGTTACAGTAAAGAACGATCTCTCTCCCATAGTAACTGATATGTTACATTAAAAGACTATCATTGGAATAAAAAGTTATTGCATGCATAGGACTTAGTTAGCTACTTGATCGTTTGAGATTCGTCTCTTACTTTTTCAAAGAAGGAAAAGCCGTAGGCTTTTTCCTGTTTGTAATATTTTCCTGAGGTACTGTTTTTAGTATTTACATTAAAAGACGATCACTGAAATAACAAACCATTCCATACATTGGACTTAGTTAGCTACTTGATTGTTTGAGTTTCGTCTCTTACTATTTGAAAGAAGAAAAAGCCGTAGGCTTTTTCCTGTTTGTATTTATAGTTAAAAAACGAACTCAAGTCCAAAGAAACTGAACCCTGTGGTTCATTTATATTATCTTCATTATTTTAGCTAGAATGTAAATAAATAAGTTTCTTTTTTAAATTTTAAATTGAAAAGATAGTGCTTTTAATTCAACATATTAAAAGTTCTCCCAGACGGGGAATCGAACCCCCTTCTCCCGGGTAACAAGTGGGCAGGTTTACCATTAGACTATCGAAGACCTACAAAATAAAAGTTACATATACGATATGATAATAATTTTTTAATCCGGGTTGCAACGGTAGCTAGCAGCCTAGTAAGAGACGATGATAAATATAAAAATATTAAAACCCATAGCTCCTAAAAAAGGAGTCAGATCAAAACAAAAAGTACACCATTAGAACCACCTTATCTGAAATCCCTGTATAGTAAACTTTCTGTCCCTTGGCTTGAACAGCAAGGGAATCAAGATCAAGCTATTATAATACCGATTATCTACTAATAACCATATATAACGTAATAAGTGACATGACATAATATCTAAAACCTATTGTGTACTAATAACCATATATTTCTTAATGAGCGACGTGACGTATCCGGGTTGCAGCGGTAGCTAGCAACCTAGTAAGAGACGATCACGTCCAATGTCAAGAAATATATTACAGTAAAGAACAAACTTCCAGCCCATAGTAACTAAAATAAGATTATAATTTCGGGGTTGCAGTGGTATCCGGGTTGCAGCGGTAGCTAGCAACCTAGAAAGAGACGATCATGTCCAATGTTAAGAAATATAAAAACCAATAGTTCCTAAAAAAGAAGTTAAATCAAAACAAAAAGTACACCATTAGAACTACCTTGTGCAAAACTCCTTGAAAGGAAACTTGCCGCCGTTTGGATTTAACAGCAAGGGAAATATATTGGCTTGAATATTAAGATAATTGACTTACAAAGTCGGTGGATCCAATTGCTCAATCATTGACTTTACTTTACAGGAAAGAGATTGAAAATACTGCTGAGATCCTCTTATTTTTGACTGAACAGAAAACAAAGTCGCTTCCATCTCTCCATCACGGGAATGAAGCCAGTCTATAAATTGACGAGCATTTTGATTTGGTTTCACAGTTCGCAACGTATTACCGATGCTATTACACGTGTAAGAGAATTCTTGCAATTTCCGGGTTGCAGCGGTAGCTAGCAACCTAGTAAGAGACGATCACATCCAATGTTAAGAAATATAAAAACCCATAGTTCCTAACAAAGGAGTCAGATCAAAACAAAAAGTACACCATTAGAACCGCCTTGTCTGAAACCCCTGTATAGGAAACTTTCTGTCCCTTGGCTTGAACAGCAAGGGAAATATATTGCCTTGAAAATCAAGAAAATTTACTTTAACCACGTTATTCTCCCCAAACGGGATATTTTTTTCTCTTTTCTTTTTTTTTATCCCGAGATAGCTTGGCACTGGAACATCGTAGAGGGTTGTTCAATAGCTCATTTTAAAGGAAATTAATTGGGTTAAAAATCTATAGTAACTAAAATAAATTATTTCTAAAAGAGAATAAATTTTTCCACCAAAAACTGCATTTTCGATGTCTTTTCATTATAGTAAAGAACGATCTCTAACCCACATTAATTGATCCGGTTTTTCAGAGGCAACGCTGTAGTGTTGCCTATAGGAAAGGCCATACGGCTCCAATGTTTTATTATTATTTATTTTTTTTCCCAGAGGCACTTCATATGGAATGGGTCGTCGTAGAAGCTTCAAAGGGGGCTCATTGGATTGGAAATCGAGAGTTCTAGTGCCCTTTTTAATAGTCGAAAATGATTGGAGGGCAACTAGCCCCCCCACGCCCATCATTCCCCCAAACACATCCAATCAAAATTTTGAGATAGTCATTTTGTTCAGTGTAGTTGATTTCCAGATAGAAAATATATTTTTGAGGAGGATACTCCCCCACAACCCTCAGGGCGAGGGTTTTAAATTATGCCCTGGGGGCATATAAGGTTTTTATAGAAGGCGTTGTCGTAGAAACTTCAAAACAGGCTCATTCGATTGGAAATTAACGAGCTAGTGCCCTTTTTAATAGGCGAAAGTGATTGGAGTGGAACTAGCCCCCCCCCCCGCCCATCATTCCCCCTAACACATCCAATCAAAGTTTTCAGATGGCCATTTTGTTCTGCGTAGTTGATTTCCAGATAGAAAATATGAAATTGCCGAGGACACTCCTTGAAAGCTCTCAAGGCAACAGTTTTAATTCACGCCCTGGGGGCCTATAAGGTTTTTATAGAAGGTGTTGTTGTAAAAACTTCAAAAAAGGCTCATTCGATTAGAAATTTAAAGGGCTAGTGTCCTTTTTAATAGTCTAAAGTGATTGGAGGGCAAATACCCCTCCCCCCTACGCCCATCATTCCCCTAAACACATCCAATCAAAATTTTGAGACAGCCATTTTGTTCAGCGTAGTTGATTTCCAGAGAGAAAATATATTTTCGAGGCGTATACTCACCCACAACCCTCAGGGCAAGGGTTTTAAGTTATGCCCTGGGGGCATATAAGGTTTTTATAGAAGGCGTTGTTGTAGAAACTTCAAAACATACTCATTCGATTGGAAATTACAGGGCTAGTGCCCTTTTTAATAGTCGAAAGTGATTGGAATGTAACAAGCCCCCTCCCTGCCACGCCCATCATTTCCCCTAAACACATCCAATCAAAATTTTGAGACAGCCATTTTGTTCAGCGTAGTTGATTTCCAGATAGAAAATATATTTTTGAGGAGTATACTCCCCCACAACTCTCAGGGCAAGGGTTTTAAGTTATGCCCTGGGGGCATATAAGGTTTTTATAGAAGGCGTTGTCGTAGAAACTTCAAAACAGGCTCAATTCGATTGGAAATTAATTATAATAAAGATCCAACTCCTGCCTATACTAACTGGTATGGGTCGCTTAACTATAGTGTAGGCTTGTAAAGTTGTATTTAAAGTCAACAAATTAAAAATTCCCTACAACGGGGAATCGAACCCCGATAGCCCTCATGACAAGCGGTTATGTTTACCATTGTACTATTGGATACTCATGATGAATATGTTACATATAAGACATGATGAAAAATGGTTAACTTACTAAGAAAATTAATTACATAAAGGCTCGATCATCGAATTTAAGCTGAAACTAAGTAAAGGACAATTATGCCTCCATATATTCACAGTGATGTATAAGATTTCCCATTACATCTGTAAACTGTTCCACAGTTGCCGGTCCTATAATAAAGAACGACTTCTTGCCTATACTAAATTTTATACGCCACTTAATTATAGTATAGATTAGTAATTCAACAGATAGCATGGCACTGGAACATCGTAGAGAGTTGTTCAATGACTCATTTTAAAGGAAATTAATGGGGTGAAAAACATTTTGTAATTAAAATAAATTATTTTTATTACATTCAGAAATTTTAATTATGTTTCTTAAGAAATCATCATAAGTAAAAATTTCCAATACAGAAATTGAACTCAAGAATACTGGGTGAAAGCTATCCCAACCTCTAGACAATATAAAATATATTATCTGGGTTGCAGCGGTAGCTAGCAACCTAGTAAGAGACGATCAGTCCAATGCTAAGAAATATAAAAACCCATAGTTCCTAAAAAAGGAGTCAGATCAAAACAAAAAGTACAACATTAGAACCGCCTTGTCCGAAACCCCTGTATAGTAAACTTTCTGTCCCTTGGCTTGAACAGCAAGGGAATATATATTGGCTTGAAAATCAAGAAAAGTGGCAGCTACTACAACATTTTGCCTAAACGGGATATTTTTTTTTTCTTTTTTTCTTTTTTTCTTCTTTTCCAGAGATAGCTTGGCACTGGAACATCGTAGAGAGATGTTCAATATCTCATTTTAAAGGAAATTAATTGGGTTAAAAATCTATAGTTCCTAAAATAAATTATTTCTAATCCGGGTTGCAGCGGTAGCTAGCAACCTAGTAAGAGACGATCACCTCCAATGTTAAGAAATATAAAACCCCCCAACTCCTAAAAAAAGAGTCAGATCAAAACAAAAAGTACACCATTAGAACCGCCTTGTCCGAATCCTCTATAAAGGAAACTGACCGCCCTTTGGCTTGAATAACAAAGAACATATATTGGCTTGAAAATCAAGAAAATTGACTTTTACCACGTTATTCTCCACAAACGGGATATTTTTTTCTTTCCGCTTTTTTTTCCTGCTCAGCTAGTTGGGCACTGGAAAATCATAGAGAGCTGTAAAATAGCTCATTTTAAAGGCAATTGCAACATCTAGTGCCTTTTTTAATTAAAAATAAAATACTTTTTAAAGTAGAATCAATTTTGTCAAAAAAATTGCATTTTTGATGTATTTTCATACTGCAGTCTTTTCAAAGATATTTGAATTTTGAAGCAATCAAACAGTTCATGGTAATGAACTCTATAGTAATAATTTACATGAAGTTATTATATTTAAGGTCAATATATTAAAATTTTCCACTAAAAGACGGTCATTGGAATAAAACCCAATACATACATTTGATTTAGTTAGCTACTTGATTGTTTGAGGCTAGTCTCTTACTATTTCCGGGTTGCAGCGGTAGCTAGCAACCTAGTAAGAGACGATCACGTCCAATGTTAAGAAATATAAAAACCCTTAACTCCTAAAAAAAGAGTCAGATCAAAACAGAAAGTACAAAATTAGAACCGCCTTGTCCGAAACCCCTAAAATGGAAACTTACCGCCCTTTGGCTTGAATAACAAAGAAAATATATTGGCTTGAAAATCAAGAAAATTGACGTTAACCACGTTATTCTCCATAAACGGGATATTTTTTTCTTTCTTTCTTTTCCACAGATAGCTTGGCACTGGAACATCGTAGAGAGTTGTTCAATGGCTCATTTTAAAGGAAATCTCTAGATCTAGCGCTATTTGTACTTATTTTTTTAATTAACTATTTTTTACAAAAAACTGAATTTTCTATTTACAATATTGATCAATGACGTCATAGTCTTTGGATGTAAGTTAGTGCATAAAGTCTCGATCATCGAATTTAAGCTGAAACTAAGTAAAGGACAAATATGCCTACATATATTCACAGTGATGTATAAGATTCCCCATTACATCTGTAAACTGTTCCACAGTTGCCGGTTCATACCTTGGAAGCTTTTTATTACATCAAAAGACGATCATTGGAATAACAAACAATTGCATACATTGGAATTAGCTAGCTACTTGATTGTTTGAGATCCGGGTTGCATCCGGGTTGCAGCGGTAGCTAGCAACCTAGTAAGAGATATAATAAAGGACGACATCTAGCAAATGTTAACTTGAAAATAAATGGGGATTACAAACCATGGGACATATTAGACTTAGTTTTTCCGGGTTGCAGTGGTATCCGGGTTGCAGCGGTAGCTAGCAACCTAGTAAGAGACGATCACGTCCAATGTTAAGAAATTTAAAAACCCATAGTTCCTAACAAAGGAGTCAGATCAAAACAAAAAGTACACCATTAGAACCGCCTTGTCCGAAACCCCTGTATAGGAAACTGTCTGTCCCTTGGCTTGAACACCAAGGGAAATATATGGGCTTGAAAATCAAGAAAATTGACTTTAACCACGTTATTCTCCCCAAACGGGATATTTTTTTCTTTTTTTTTTCTTTTTCTTTTCCACAGATAGCTTGGCAATGGAACATAGTAGAGAGTTTTTCAATATCTCATTCTAAAGGAAATTAATTGTGTTAAAAATCTATAGTAAATAAAATAAGTTATTTCTAAAAGAGAATAAATTTTTCCACCAAAAACTCTATTTTTGATGTCTTTTCACACTGCAGTCTTTCAAACATAATCGTATACCAGCGGTAAGATTTGAACCCACGCCTCCGATGAGACTGGTGGCTAACACCAGTGTCTTGGACCACTCGGCCAGGCTGCCTCTCATAAATAAATATATATGTGAATTTGGGTTGCAGCAGTAGCTAGCAACCTAGTAAGAGACGATCAGTCCCATGCTAAGAAATATAACAAAAGTCCTAAAAATAGAGTAAGATCAAAACATACAATAAAGAACGACACCTAGCCCATGTTAACTGAAACATAAATAGGGATTATGTAATGTCCATGCGTATCACGGCTGTAGAGATGGCTGAAACCTAGTAAAGAACAAACCATTACAGTAAAGAACATTTCATGTTAAATTATAATAAAGAACGACCTCATGCCTATACTAAATTTTATACGCCACTGAATTATAGTATATGTTTGTAATTCCATTACATAAAGGCTCGATCATCGAATTTAAGCTGAAACTAAGTAAATGACAATTATGCCTCCATATATTCACAGTGATGTATAAGATTTCCCATTACATCTGTAAACTGTTCCACAGATGCCGGTCCATACCTTGGAAGCTTTTCACTAAACATACAACATTTCTTTTGGATATTACTATGAAGTTTTGCGAAAGCATCTCTAGCTGACTTTTCAACAAAATCTATTCTTTCAGAGATAATTTTAATCTTTAATTTTGAATATGTTTCGTAATCCCGGTAAAACATTCGTAAAATTTTTCTTAATTTACAAAGATCAGCCTGTGCGTTCTTCGCAGCTTGTGTAAACTGCAAAAATATCCATGGTATCCGAGCAATAGTTTGAATATTTCAATACAAGCTAGAAAAATACCTTAAAATGTTAAAATTAGTTTTATTTTTGGTTAGGAGTAGTAAGTTATATAAAGGTTTCACGGGCTTTTTTTTTAATATGACTTACCACGGGGCAGTCACCTATGCACTTTCACGGGTGATTGCGTAATAAGACTTACCAGGGTCAGTCACCTATTACTAGGAACGGTACTTGCCTTACCGGACGGGTTTCTAAGGTAACACCCATTTTTTTGGGGTCAATCGGAGAGAGAGCGGTGGTTACTCCATATACAGTAACTTGCTCAGTACTTGTAAGAAAAATGCTCAGAATCGAAAATAAATGGGATTTGCCTCAAGGGGAAGGCTCAGAGTCCCTTCGTTCCCCCATTTCTGAGGGCAGGGGGGGTCAATTTTGGAGGGAAAACCAAAAATGCTCAGAATCGAAAATAAATGGGATATAATAAGGAATGAACTCTTGCCTATACTAAATTTTATAGGCCACTTAACTATAGTATAGGTTAGTAAAGTTTTCATAAATATAATAAAGAACGACCTTTTGTCTATACTAAATTTTATACGCCACTTAATTATAGTATAGGCTAGTCCGGGTTGCAGCGGTAGCTAGCAACCTAGTAAGAGACGATCACGTCCAATGTTAAGAAATATAAAAACCCATAGTTCCTAAAAAAAAGGAGTCAGATCAAAACAAAAAGTACACCGTTAGAACCGCCTTGTCTGAAACCCCTGTATAGGAAACTTTCTGTCCCTTGGCTTGAACAGCAAGGGAAATATATTGGCTTGAAAATCAAGAAAAGTGGCAGCTACTACAACATTCTTCCTAAACGGGATATTTTTTTTCTTTTTTTCTTTTTTTCTTTGTTTCCAGAGATAGCTTGGCACTGGAACATCGTAGAGGGTTGTTCAATAGCTCATTTGAAAGGAAATTAATTGGGTTAAAAACCTTTTGTAACTAAAATAAATTATTTCTAAAAGAGAATAAATTTTTCCACCGAAAACTGCATTTTTGATGTCTTTTCACACTGCAGTCTTTCAAACATTACATTATTATAATAAAGAACAACCTTTTTCCTATACTAAATTTTATAGGCCGCTTAACTATAGCATAGGCTAGTACAGTTATTATATTTAAGGCCAATATATTAAAAATTTCCACTAAAAGACGGTCATTGGAATAAAAACCCAATACATACATTTGATTTAGTTAGCTACTTGATTGTTTGAGGCTAGTCTCTTACTATTTCAAAGAAGAAAAAGCCGTAGGCTTTTCCTGTTTGTAATCGATTAGAAAGAGTTCTACCTTTAATGTAATGTAATAAAGATCAAACTCTTCCCTATACTAACTTGCATACGCAACTTCACTATAGTTAAGATTACAGTATTTATATTTTTACATTAAAATTATAATAAAGAACGACCTCTTGCCTATACTAAATTTTATAGGCCACTTAACTATAGTATAGGTTAGTAATTCCACAGATACCTTGGCACTGGAACATCGTAGAGAGTTGTTTAATGGCTCATTTTAAAGCAAATTAATGGGGTTAAAAACTTTTTGTAGTTATAAAACAAATTATTTTTAAATAGAATCATTTTTCTTACGAAATTACATTAAAAGAAGATCATTACAATAACAAACCATTGCATACATTGGACTTAGTTAGTCCGGGTTGCAGCGGTAGCTAGCAACCTAGTAAGAGACGATCACGTCCAATGTTAAGAAATGTGAAAACCCATAGTTCCTAAAAAAGGAGTCAGATCAAAACAAAAAGTACACCATTAGAACCGCCTTGTCCGAAACCCCTGCATAGTAAAATTTCTGTCCCTTGGCTTGAACAGCAAGGGAAATATATTGGCTTGAAAATCAAGAAAAGTGGCAGCTACTACAACATTCTGCCTAAACGGGATATTTTTTTCTTTTTTTTTTCTTTTTTTTCTTTTTTCTTTTCCACAGATAGCTTGGCACTGGAACATCGTAAAGGGTTGTTCAATAGCGCATTTTAAAGGAAATTAATTGGGTTAAAAATCTATAGTAACTAAAATAAATTATTTCTAAAAGAGAATAAATTTTTCCACCAAAAACTGCATTTTTGATGTCTTTTCACACTGCATACAATAAAGAACGATCTCTTGCCCATAGTAACTGATATTACAGCTTGGTACTGCAAAATCGTAGAGAGTTGTTTAATGGCTCATTTTAAAGGAAATTATTGTGTTTAAAAATATTTTGTTATTATAAAACAAATTTTTTTTAAAATTGAATCATTTTTATTACAAAACTACAAAAGAAGACCATTACAAGAATAAACAAATGAATATATTGGACTCTGTTAGCTACTTGGTGTTTGAGGTTCGTCTCTTACTAATTCAAAGAAGAATAAGCCGTAGGCTTTTTCCGGTTTGTAATTATTTTTCCGGGTTGCAGCGGTAGCTAACAACCTAGTAAGAGACGATCACCTCCAATGTTAAGAAATATAAAAACCCTTAGCTCCTAAGAAAAGAGTCAGATCAAAACAAAAATTGCACAATTAGAACCACCTTGTCCAAAACCCCTATTAAGGAAACTTATCACTCTTTGGCTTGAATAACAAAGAAAATATATTGGCTTGAAAATCATGAAAATTGACTTTAACCAAGTTATTCTCCACAAACGGGATATTTTTTTCTTTCCGTTATAATAAAGAACGACCTCTTACCTATTCTAAATTTTATACGCCACTTAACTATAGTATAGGTTAGTAATTCAACAGATACCATGGCACTGGAACATTTTAGAGAGTTGTTCAATGGCACATTTTGAAGGAAATTAATGGGGTTAAAAACTTTTTGTAATTAAAACAATTATTTTTATTACATTAAGAAATTTTATATGTTCCTTAAGAAATCATCATAAGTAAAAATTTCCCATACAGAAATTGAACTCAAGCCTACTGTATGAGAACTATCCCAACCTCTAGACCATATAGGATATATTAAAATATCCGATTAATGAAATTTATAATAAAGATCAAACTCTTCCCTATACTAACTTGCATAAGCAACTTCACTATAGTTAAGATTACAGTATTTATATTTTTACATTAAAAGACGATCACTGAAATAACAAACCATTCCATACATTGGACTTAGTTAGCTACTTGATTGTTTGAGTTTCGTCTCTTACTATTTAAAAGTAGAAAAAGCCGTAGGCTTTTTCCTGTTTGTATTTATAGTTAAAAAACGAACTCAAGTCCAAAAAAAATGAACACTTTGGTTCATTCATACTATCTTCATTATTTTAGCTAGAATGTAAATAAACAAGTTTCTTTTTTAAATTTTAAATTGAAAATATAGTACTTTTAATTCAACATATTAAAAGTTCTCCCCGACGGGGAATCGAACCCCCTTCTCCCAGGTAATAAGTGGGCATACTTACCATTAGACTATCGAATTATAGTAAAGAACGAACATCAGTCCATAGTAACTAAAACAAGATTATAATTAGCTTTGGTATAAAGTTGCAGCGGTAGCTAGCAACCTAGTAAGAGACGATCACGTACAGTGTTAAGAAATATAAAAACCCATAGTTCCTAACAAAGAAGTCAGATCAAAACAAAAAGTACACCATTAGAACCACCTTGTCCGACACCCCTGTACAGGAAATTTTCTGTCCCTTGGCTGGAACAGCAAGGGAAATATATTGGCTTGAAAATCAAGAAAAGTGGCAGCTACTACAACATTCTGCCTAAACGGGATATTTTTTTTCTCTTTTCTTTTGTATCCAGAGATAGCTTGGCACTGGAACATCGTAGAGGGTTGTTCAATAGCTCATTTTAAAGGAAATTAACTGGGTTAAAAATCTATAGTAACTAAAATAAATTATTTCTAAAAGAGAATAAATTTTTCCACCAAAAACTGCATTTTTTATGTCTTTTCACACTGCAGTCTTTCAAATATAATCGTATACCAGCGGTAAGATTTGAACCCACGCCTCCGAAGAGACTGGTGGCTAACATCAGTGCCTTGGACCACTCGGCCAAGCTGCCTCTCATAAATAAATATATATGTGAATTTGGGTTGCATTATACCTTTCTATGAAGCTGTCACTGGATATGATGCTATAGAAAAATCAAAAACTCTAAGATCATTTAGTTTTTAGTTGAGAATCTCTAAAGCTTTTATGTAAATTGCAAAAATACTGCATATTATAGTAAAGTTATAATAAAGAACGACCTTTTGCCTATACTAAATTTTATACGCCACTTAATTATAGTATAGGTTAGTAATTCAACAGATAGCTTGGCACTGAAACATCGTAGAGAGTTGTTCAATGGTTCATTTTAAAGGAAATTAATGGGGTTAATAACCTTTTGTAATTTAATAATAAAGAACGATATCTTGCCTATACTAAATTTTATAGGCCACTTAACTATAGAGTATAGGCTAGTACAGTTTTATTTAAGGTAAATATATTTTCCGGGTTGCAGCGCTAGCTAGCAACCTAGTAAGAGACGATCACGTCCAATGTTAAGAAATACAAAACCCCCTAACTCCTAAAAAAAGAGTCAGATCAAAACAAAAAGTACACCATTATAACCGCCTTGTCCGAAACCCCTGTGTAGTAAACTTTCTGTTATTTGGCTTGAACAGCAAGGGAAATATATTGGCTTGAAAATCAAGAAAAGTGGCAGCTACTACAACATTCTACCTAAACGGCATATTTTTTCTCTTTTTTCTTTTTTTCCACAGATAGCTTGGCACTGGAACATCGTAGAGAGTTGTTCAATGGTTATATAATAAAGAACGACCTCTTGCCTATACTAAATTTTATACGCCACTTAATTATAGTTTAGGTTAGTAATTCAACCGATAGCATGGCATTGGAACATCGTAGAGAGTTGTTCAATGGCTCATTTAAAGGAAATTAATGGGGTTAAAAACATTTTGTAATTAAAACAAATTATTTTTTTTATATTAAGAAATTTTCAATTATGTTCCTTAAGAAATCATCATGAATAAAAATTTCCCATACGGAAACTGAACTCAAGCCTACTGAGTGAGAGCTATCCAAACCTCTAGACCATATAGGATATATTAAAATATCCGATTAATGAAGTTTATATTAAAGAACAAATTATAAACCTAGTTAGCTGCCTGATTATTTGATGATCGTTTCTTACTATTCTAAAGAAGAAAAAGCCGTAGGCTTTTTCCTGTTTGTAATTTATTTTATAATAAATCTGGGTTGCAGCGGTAGCTAGCAACCTAGTAAGAGACGATCACGTCCAATGTTAAGAAATATAAAAACCCATAGTTCCTAACAGAGGAGTCAAATCAAAACAAAAAGTACACCATTAGAACCGCCTTGTCCGAAACCCCTGTATAGTAAACTTTCTGTCCCTTGGCTTGAACAGCAAGGGAAATATATTGGCTTGAAAATCAAGAAAATTGACTTCAACCACGTTATTCTCCCCAAACGGGATATTTGTTTCTCTTTTTTTTTTGTATCCAGAGATAGCTTGGCACTGGAACATCGTAGAGGGTTGTTCAATAGCTCATTTTAAAGTATAATAAAGAACGAACTCTAGCCTATACTAAATAGATAACATAAAGGTTATATTCAAATAAGTCCATTAGAAGAACTAACGATTGTATATATTGGACTTTTTTAGCTACCTGATTCTTTGAGGGTCGTCTCTTACTATTTCAAAGAAGAAAAAGCCATAGGCTTTTTCCTGTTTGTTAGATTATAATAAAGAACGACCTCTTGCCTATACTAAATTTTATACGCCACTTAATTATAGTATAGGTTAGTGATTCAACAGATAGCATGGCACTGGAACACCGTATACTCCTTACTCCTATACTTACTCCTTACTCCTTACTCCTTACTCCTTACTATAGCCCATAACTCCTTAAAATAAAACTTACAGTCTCTTGGCTTCAACAACATTACATTAAAAGACGATCATTGGAATAACAAACAATTGCATACATTGGAATTAAATAGCTACTTGATTGTTTTATGTTTGTCTCTTACTATATCAAAGAAGAAAAAGCCGTAGGCTTTTTCCTGTTTGTAATCAGTTTATTATCCGGGTTGCAGCGGTGGCTAGCAACTTACATAAAGGACCGAAATAGTTCATCATAAATGTTATTTGTCAATTAGCTTTTTTTATATCAAGGAGGCACACTTGTGCCTCTATAAAGAGGCGACCCACCACAATGTTAAGCGATTTCAGGTCCTAGAGGTCGCAGAGAGACGGTGGTAATTGCATTTTGTAGCCCAAGCTCAAACTAAGAAACTTGCAAAATTTCATCCTCCTCCGACTTTATCTTCATGGGGTAAACTGGGCCGGAAGTTTGGACCCTCCCACCACAGCCCCCTTTAACGTTGTCCGATTGGGCTGAAATTTAGAGGTTAAGCTTTCCTAGGGCCCGGGAGCTTATCCTCGAAATTTCAGCTCAATCCGATCACTCCTTCCCTGTTTTCAAAAAACCAAATATAGCCACTTAAATTTCATCTCTTTTTTTTTTTCTTAGCCACGCCTACAGGCCCCAGTTGGCAACGGATCCGGGTGAATGAGGACTCATTCGAAGCAGAATTCGACCTGTTAGGGCCTTTTGATATTTTCAGACCGAAAAAATTATCCCCCGAATTTACATTTACGAAAAACCTCGTTTTCCTATATTAGCCCATGTTAATTTTTCCCTCCACAACCCCCCCCTTTAACGTTGTCTGATCGGGCTGAAATTTAGAGGATAAGCTTTCCTGGGGCCTGGGAGCTTATCCTCGAAATTTCAGCTCAATCTGATTACTCCTTCCCTGTTTTCCAAAAACCACATATCAAGATTTTTGGGAATTTGCTTGCGTCGAAAATACCTTCTATTTGCTAAACAACAATTACTAGTGTGTTTGTATAGTCCAGCGGCTGAGACTTCAGACTTTCATGCGGAAAACTCGGGTTCGATTCACCATCAGAGCAACTTTTTTATATACTTTGAAAAGAAACTCAGTTTCTTTTTTAAATTATTTGAAAAAAATTACGTTTTCTAAAGAGTTAAAGAGGCTGAGTTACAAGGTCGACCCTTAAAACGTACAGGGATTAGGAGGCACCGTTGGGGGGCTGTTAAAGAGGCTGAGTCACAAGTTCGAACCTTAAAACGTACAGGGATTAGGAGGCACCCTGTACGACGTGATTTGAGTATTCAGGAATTAAAAGCCTTAACACAAGAATGTTCAAGAGCGGGGGGTTTGGGGGGCGGAAGCCCCCCAACTTTAACTCCTGACACGATCAGCTAACAGTTAGTCAAGCAATAATAAGTAATAAACTGTACAAAAACGTGCAGAAATTATTTGAAAAAAACTACGTTTTCTAAATAGTTAAAGAGGCTGAGTTACAAGGTCGAACCTTAAAACGTACAGGGATTAGGAGGCACAGTCGGGGGGCTACCATCCAGCAACTCCCCCGCTTTCGCAGCAATTAAATATAAAAAAAAATTTCTTTAAACTGAAAGTAAGGAGCGACATTAAAACTTAAAAAGAACAGAAATTATTCCGTATATGAAAGAGGCTGTGCCCTCCTCAACGCCTCGCTCTTTACGCTAAAGTTTTTATTGTTTAAAAAAAGAGTTGTGAGAAAGTCAAACTTTAGCGTAAAGAGCGAGGCGTTGAGGAGGGCACAGCCTCTTTCATATACGGAATAATAAACTGTACAAAAACGTGCAGAAATTATTTGAAAAAAACTACGTTTTCTAAAGAGTTAAAGAGGCTGAGTTACAAGGTCGAACCTTAAAACGTACAGGGATTAGGAGGCACAGTTGGGGGGCTGCCGCCCCCAAACCCCGCTTTCGCAGCCTTTAAATATAAAAAAAAATTTCTTTAAACTGAAAGTAAGGAGCGACATTAAAACTTAAAAAGAACAGAAATTATTCCGTATATGAAAGAGGCTGTGCCCTCCTCAACGCCTCGCTCTTTACGCTAAAGTTTGACTTTCTCACAACTCTTTTTTTAAACAATAAAAACTTTAGCGTAAAGAGCGAGGCGTTGAGGAGGGCACAGCCTCTTTCATATACGGAATAATTTCTGTTCTTTTTAAGTTTTAATGTCGCTCCTTACTTTCAGTTTAAAGAAATTTTTTTTATATTTAAAGGCTGCGAAAGCGGGGGTTTGGGGGCGGCAGCCCCCAACTGTGCCTCCTAATCCCTGTACGTTTTAAGGTTCGACCTTGTAACTCAGCCTCTTTAACTCTTTAGAAAACGTAGTTTTTTTCAAATAATTTACATTAAGGAACGATGTAGTTCATTACATATATCAGAGTTAAGAGCGAACTCAAGGACTCAGGAACTGAACCCTGTGGTTCATCCATATTATCATCATTATTTCAGCCAGGAGGTAACTGAAATAACTCTATTTTTTTATGTTACATTAATGAATGAACTGTAGCCCGTAGTAACTGGAGTAATAAAAGGAATCATTATATAGATGATTATTTTAATTATATTCGTTAAGAAATCATCATAGGTAAAAATTTCCTTTGAGCTAACTGGATGAGAGCCAGCTATCCTAACCACTAGACCATGTAGGATATATTAAAATATCTGATTAATGAAGTTTATGTTAAAGAACAAATGATGGACTTATTTACATACCTAATTCTTTGAGGATCGCCTCTTACAATTCTAAAGAAGAAAAAGCCATAGGCTTTTTTCTGTTTGTAATACGGTTTCTTTACATGTATTATGAAAGATTATACGTTTTGAGACAATATCAAAAAAGAGTATTGCATAGAGAAACGGGATAGTTTAGGTTACAGTAAAGAACGATCTTTCACCCGTAGTAACTGATATATGGTGGTTCCAGGGGTAGTCCGGGTTGCAGCGGTAGCTAGCAACCTAGTAAGAGACGATCACCTCCAATGTTATCAATATAAAGACCTATTCCTCGGTGATGTTAAAACTGGCTGGCAAAGCACGGAACTAATCTGTGCCAAGTTCGTAATAGCCATTATTATCGTTATTCAGCGTTAATCAACATAAAGACATATTCCTCGGTGACGTTAAAACTGGCTGGCAAAGCACGGAACTAATCTGTGCCAAGTTCGTAATAGCCATTATTATCGTTATTCAGCGTTAATCAATATAAAGACCTATTCCTCGGTGATGTCAAAACTGGCTGGCAAAGCACGGAACTAATCTCTGCCAAGTTCGTAATAGCCATTATTATCGTTATTCAGCGTAAATCAACATATAGACATATTCCTCGGTGAAGTTAAAACTGGCTGGCAAAGCACGGAACTAATCTGTGCCAAGTTCGTAATAGCCATTATTATCGTTATTCAGCGTTAATCAACATAAAGACATATTCCTCGGTGACGTTAAAACTGGCTGGCAAAGCACGGAACTAATCTGTGCCAAGTTCGTAATAGCCATTATTATCGTTATTCAGCGTTAATCAACATAAAAGGCCTATTCCTCGGTGATGTTAAAACTGGCTGGCAAAGCACGGAACTAATCTCTGCCAAGTTCGTAATAGCCATTATTATCGTTATTCAGCGTTAATCAACATAAAGACATCTTCCTCGGTGACGTTAAAACTGGCTGGCAAAGCACGGAACAAATTTCTGCGAAGTTCGTAACAGCCCATTCGTAATAAAATTGTGTATAAGAATAATATTTAGAAGTAACTTATTTAGTATTAATCCTTATTTTCTAAGTAATTTAAAAGAGGTGGGGAGGACGCAAATAGCGCCATTAAATAATAATATTACGAACAAACATTTGAAATAAAACCCTTCTTAAACTAGCCCTTCTCAAAATATTATCGACATTAGAAACAAAACCCTTCAGTTGTTTTTTTCTATTATTCCATTGGGATATAGCGGAATAAATATTCGCTTACGCTAAGACATATATCCTAAGGATGTCCGGGAAGCGAAGAGAAATCAAAATGTGTAAAACTACCCTATTTGTAATGAAATCTTACATTGTTCTTTTATTTATTTAGTATTTGTACTTAGTATAAGTATAAGTTTATTTTATAAATTTTATTTAATTTATCTATTTTTTAATAATAAATAATTTTATTTAATATAATAATTTAATAAATTTTTATATATAATAAATAAATCAAATAAATTTATTATTAATTAAATAAATTTATTAGTATAATAAAATAACAATAAATAAATTTAATTTATTAGTATAAATTTAGTATTTAGTATAAATTTATGTAGTATTTGTTAAATAGTTGAAAGGGGTTGAGGTGGGAGGGAGAACTGGAATTTATACCTTAAACCACAACGTGGAAATTTTACGGAAAAATTCAGGAATATCTTTTCTAGCCTAACGCGTTACCTATGCAATCTATTTTATTTAAACAAATTTTTTTTTGTTTAAAAATAAAACAACTTTTTTTAAAATTTAAAAAACAATTTTATTTAGCATCTATTTTTTAAGTTATTTAATAGAAAAATAGACTGAGGGGGCGGGCCGGAGGGAGGGGAGGGAGGAGAACTGGGATATTTCCTATAAATCATATCATGAATATTTAAGGCAGTAAGTTTGAAGAGCAATAAGCTTCAATAGAAAACCTTCAATAATTTTTCCAGAACGAGGAAGTGAAACAAATATTCGCTAGCATGAGGACATATTTTCTGAACGACATAAAAATCTGAATTTGACTCCTAGTACCTCGCTTAAGGTCTGTTTTTTTCATCATGTATAAATTCTCGGACAAACAAGATGCCCCCCCCCCCCCCGACATGACCTTGAATATACCTAGTTATTAAAATAAATAAAGCGTCGTTTTTGCAAGTGGAACGCTTTAAAAGAAAGTCTTTTGTTTCTAAAATTATAATAAAGAACGACATCTAGCCCATGTTAACTTAAATATAAATAGGGATTACGTAATTTTCATCTGTATCATGGCTGTAGAGATTTTATATTAGAGCTATGACGTGAATAGAAAAATACGAAATTATATTGTTGTTTCTGATGACGTCATGAAATAATATCATTGCGCCATGACGTCAATATCCGGGTTGCAACGGTAGCTAGCTACCTAGTAAGAGACGATCACTTCCAATGTTAAGAAATATTATAATCCACAACTCCTAAAAAAAAGAGTTAGATCAAAAGGAGGAGTACACTATTATAACCGTCATGTCCAATACCCCTTTATAGAAAACTTTAACCCCTTTATAGGAAACTTTCTGTCCCTTGGCTTGAACAGCAAGGGAAATATATTGGCTTGAAAATCATTACAATAAAGAACGATCTCTCAAACAGAGTAACTGATATATGGTGGTTCCAGGGGTAGTTACTTGAGGTTCGTTTCTTACTATTTCAAAGAAGAAAAAGCCGTAGGCTTTTTCCTGTTTGTATCCGGGTTGCAGCGGTAGCTAGCAACCTAGTAAGAGACGATCACGTCCAATGTTAAGAAATATAAAAATATACAAACAGAGAAAGACAAACACTTTAGACATACAAACCAACAAAGACAGACACTTCAGACATATAAACCAATAAAGACAAACTCTTCAGACATACAAACAGAGAAAGACAGGCACTTTAGACATTCAGACCAACAAAGACAGACACTCCATAAATATAAACCAAAAAAGACAAACACTTGACATACAAACAGAGAAAGACAGGCACTTTAGACATACAAACCAACCAAGACAGACACTTCAGACACACAAACCAACAAAGACAAACACTTCAGACATACAAACAGAGAAAGACAGTCACTTTAGACATACAAACCAACAAAGAAAGACACTTCAGACACACAAACCAACAAAGACAAACACTTCAGACATAGAAACAGAGAAAGACACACACTTTAGAAATACAAACAGAGAAAGACAGACACTTCAGACATACAAACCAACAAAGACAAACCCTTCAGACATACAAACAGACAAGAACAGGCACTTTAGACATGCAAACCAACAAAGACAGACACTTCAGACATATCCGGGTTACAGCGGTAGCTAGCAACCTAGTAAGAGACGATCACGTCCAATGTTAAGAAATATAAAAACCCATAGTTCCTAAAAAAGGAGTCAGATCAAAACAAAAAGTACACCATTAGAACCGCCTTGTCCGAAACCCCTGTATAGGAAACTTTCTGTCCCTTGGCTTGAACAGCAAGGGAAATATATTGGCTTGAAAATCAAGAAAAGTGGCAGCTATTACAACATTCTGCCTAAACGGGATATTTTTTCTTTTTTTTCTCTTTTCTTTTGTATCCAGAGATAGCTTGGCACTGGAACATCGTAGAGGGTTGTTCAATAGCTCATTTTAAAGGAAATTAATTGGGTTAAAAATCTATAGTAACTAAAATAAATTATTTCTAAAAGAGAATAAAATTTTCCACCAAAAACTGCATTTTCGATGTCTTTTCACACTGCAGTCTTTCAAACATAATCGCATACCAGCGGTAAGATTTGAACCCACGCCTCCGAAGAGACTGGTGGCTAACACCAGTGCCTTGGTTATAATAAAGAACGACCTCTTACCTATGCTAAATATTATACGCCACTTAATTATAGTATAGGTTATCCGGGTTGCTACAGTAAAGAACGATCTCTCATCCATAGTAACTGATAAATGATGGTTAGAGGGGTAGTACACTTGAGGTTCGTATCTTACTATTTAAAAGAAGAAAAAGCCGTAGGCTTTTTCCTGTTTGTAATGATATAGCATAAAAGAAAACCCAAGTGGTAACTGATTACAGTAAAGAACGATCTCTCGCTCATAGTAACTGATTTGTCAATTAGGTCTTTTTATACATAATTATCCATTATTATATAAAACACAGTAATTTTTGGGGGGATTTTATAATAAAGAACGAACTCTTGCCTATATTAACATGTATAGGCAACTTAACTATACTTAATTATATACTATACTTACTATACTAATACTTAATACTATACTATACTTAATATATATATATATATATATATATATATATATATATATATATATATATATATATATATATATATATATATATATATATATATATATATATATATATATATATATATATATATATATATATATATATATATATATATATATATATATATATATATATATATATATATATATATATACTCAGATTTTTGAGATCTAAAGGGTTCTAATTCATTTGCCTGGCAAACCTCTGTCCGTTTGATGCCTTAGAAATAACTTGGATTATATGTTCAAATACCTTAAGTGTTCTAGTGTCTTATTGTATTGCATTTTATCATAGCATTCTTATAATTGTTGATTCTCTGGGACAAGTAGTCCCAACGGTTTATATATTGTAATAATTAAGACTTTATCTACGGTGATAGCAATTTTAGAGTTTCTGTGGATGAAAATACAATAATAAAATTATTTGGTGAGAGCCTTGATAAGGTAGCTAACATCAGGGATGTATACCCCACAATGCATTGTGACAGTTGCAAGCAGATAAAGACAAAATACCAATTGAAGATTCTAAGATCCCTTTCAAATAAGAAAGGTTTTGATGTAATGATGGCCACGATTTTAGAACACCTACAACAGGACATACCCAAAGATGACAGGGAACAGCTAATTCATTGTACAGGTTGGAAAGAGTTATAATATAGAACGACCTCTTGCCTATACTAAATTTTATACGCCACTTAATTATAGTATAGGTTAGTAATTCAACAGATAGCTAGGCACTGGAACATCGTAGAGAGTTGTTAAATGGCTCATTTTAAAGGAAATTAATGGGGTTAAAAACCTTTTGTAATTAAAACAAATTATTTTTATTACATTAAGAAATTTTAATTATATTCCTTAAGAAATCATCATAAGTAAAAAATTTCCCATACGGAAATTGAACTCGAGCCAACTGGGTGAGAGCTATCCCAACCTCTAGACGATATAGGATATATTAAAATATCCGATTAATGAAGTTTATGTTAAAGAACAAATCATAAGCCTAGTTTTCTGTCTGATTATTTGAGGATCGTCTCTTACTATTCCAAAGAAGAAAAAGCCGTAGGCTTTTTCCTGTTTGTGATTTATAATCCGGGTTCAAGCGGTAGTTATAGTAAAGAGCAGACTCAAGCCCTAAGAAACTGAACCCTGTGGTTAATTCATATTATCTTCCCTATTTTAGCTAGGATAATATTAAAGAACGAACTGTTGCCTATAGTAAATGATCAATCTTTTAGTGAAAATCTGGGTTGCAGTGGTAGCTAGGCTATGGTAAAGAACGACCTCTAACCCGTAGTAATTAATTTAATTTTGA
Source organism: Artemia sp. Qi Xiang Cuo (assembly GCF_049724085.1). NCBI lineage: Eukaryota > Metazoa > Arthropoda > Branchiopoda > Anostraca > Artemiidae > Artemia > Artemia sp. Qi Xiang Cuo. The sequence goes on along the minus strand of NC_142795.1, from coordinate 57,620,315 downwards.
TCCGGGTTGCAGCAGTAGCTAGCAACCGAGTAAGAGACGATCACGTCCAATGTTAAGAAATATAAAAACCCATAGTTCCTAACATAGGAGTCAGATCAAATTCAAAAGTACAGCATTAGAACCGCCTTGTCCGAAACCCCTGTATAGGAAACTTTCTGTCCCTTGGCTTGAAAAGCAAAATATATTGGCTTGAAAATCAAGAAAAGTGGCAGCTACTTCAACATTCTGCCTAAACGGGATATTTTTTTTTCTTTTTTCTTTGTATCCAGAGATAGCTTGGCACTGGAACATCGTAGAGAGTTGTTCAATGGCTCATTTTAAAGGAAATTAATTGGGTTAAAAATCTTTTGTAACTAAAATAAATTATTTCTAAAAGAGAATAAATTTTTTTCCACCCAAAACTGCATTTTTGATGTCTTTTCACACTGCAGTATTTCAAACATAATACCAGCGGTAAGATTTGAACCCATGCCTCCGAAGAGACTGGTGGCTAACACCAGTGCCTTGGACCACTCGGCCAGGATGCCTCTCATAAATAATATATATGTGAATCTGGGTTGCAGCAGTAGCTAACAACCTAGTAAGGGACGATCAGTCCAATGCTAAGATCCGGGTTGCAGCGGTAGCTAGCAAGTAAGAGACGATCAACTCCAATGTTAAGAAATATAAAACCCCCCAACTCCTAAAAAAGAGTCAGATCAAAACAAAAAGTACACCATTAGAACCGCCTTGTCCGAAACCCCTATAAAGGAAACTTACCACAATTTGGCTTGAATAACAAAAAAAATATATTGGCTTGAAAATCAAGAAAATTGACTTTAACCACGTTATTCTCCACAAACGGGATATTTTTTTCTTTCCGCTTGATCTTTCTCCTCAGCTAGCTGGGCACTGGAAAATCATAGAGAGCTGTATAATAGCTCATTTTAAAGGAAATTGCTACATCTAGTGCCTTTTGTAATTAAAAATAAAATACTTTTTAAATTAGAATCAGTTTTGTCAAAAAAATTGTATTTTTGATGTATTTTCATTCTACAGTCTTTTCAAAGATATTTGAATTTTGAAGCAATCAAACAGTTCATGGTAATAAACTCTATACTAATAATAGCTACTTGTCTCAATAGTAACCGAAACTCATGGAACAAAAATTTTCATTTCTGGCTTAATCGCTAAAATTATTAGGTAAACTGCAAAAATATTTATGATGCCTAATCAGTAATAGTAATTTTTTAATTTAAACAACAAAAATACATGAAAATTCTAAAATTAGTTTTGCTTTTTGTCTCCTGGAAGAATTGTTTTTTTCATCTCAGTTCAAAGTTATTATTGTATCCTGGAACCAAACTTTTTTTGGTTTGTAAAACGTAAAGTACGTATCTCCATATTATTGTCTTATAATTCAAATTATTTTACTTTTCAGTTCAGAATCGCTAAACTTATTATGTAAACTGCAAAAATATCTATGGTGTCTAACCAATAATACTAATTTTGTAATTCAAACAAGATAAATACCTGAAACTTTTAAAATTAGTTTTTTTTTATGCTAGGTTTTAGTTACTCGACACGGGGTATTTTGTACTTAATAATTTTAAACCTTGAAAAAATATGGTCTCGCTTGAAAGGAAAAAAAGAAAGAATAACCAAAAAAAATATCAAAATAGAGCAATCCAAATTTCTATTAATAGAAAACTTTACTACACCAAAAATAAAGCTAACATTCTGAAATATAAGAAAAGTCTATTTAAAAGAGATAAAAATGCCACCGAACGCAATAAAGCTAGAGAACGCGTAAGGATTGCTACTAAGATGTCTTGTGATCTAGGATTTAAGAAAATGAAATATGACATAGCAAAACAGAGGTATTTTACGGATCAGGGGTATCGAGAAGGGAAAATTGAGACAGCCAAACAAAAGAGCAAGGAACGGTATGATAATAATAAAGATTATCGAAACGAACATAAGAAAAAAATTGCTACTAGAATAATGGGTAGATACTGGGTTGACAAAAGCTATAATGAAAAAATTAAATTCTCTGCGAGGTTTTACCGAAGAACGCATAAGGACAAAGGGAAAAACTACATTCAGATATACAAGAAGGTGGCAAAAATGCAGGCTGATCTTCGTAAATTGAGAAACATTTTACGCATGTTTTACCAGGATCACGAAAAGTATTCAAAATTACAGATTAAAATTCTCTTTGAAAGAGCGGATGCTGTTGAAAAGTCGGCTAGAAATGCTTTGGCAAAGCTTCATAGTAATATCCAAAAGAAATGTTGTCAGTTTAATGAAAACCTTCCAAGGTATGGATTGGCAACTGCGGAACAGTTTATAGATACAATGGAAAATGTTCGACAACACAGTGAATATACGGAGGCGTACTTCCTAGAAAATTCGTATATTAATTTTGGAAGGAGCAATTGAAGTTTATGTAGCAGCAATAAAAATATATATACAAGCATACCTATCAACAGCGAAGGAAAAGCAATGTTTTTCAATTATGGCGAAAACGAGCCTGTTATGGTTATTAGTATATGTGTTTGTAAGACTAATGATTTAGAACAAATTCCTGGAACACCGACTCAAGAAAAAAGTATTTCTAACTGTGTTTTAAACAGTTCTTTTAGTTCTACTGAATATTTGGCAAAAAATACTCTGTGTAGTAGAACAAACTGTCCTAGAAAGTACGAGACAACTATCAAAAAATGCTCTGGAGCTAGATCTGACAAGGAAATTATGATGGCTGGAGCCACCTATAACAATCTGAGTAAACATTCAAAACAAAAAATTGGGCAGCACTTTACTTGGCAATGTCACCCTGATATCTGCAAGCTCTATCCGACGGATATTGAATTATGTCAAATTCTCTTTGATATCCTTGAAAATAATATAGCATTAAAATTTTCAACTGACAAAGTGGTTAATTTCTACCTTTGGCGAATTGGATCATTGTGAAATTAATTACAGGGACACAAGAAAACATGGGCATTCGTTATACTGTAGCCCAAATGAGGGATGTCAGAGCTATTTGCGTTGTCTAAGGGCACTAGCTCCACATTTTCCTGTCTTTAGCTATTTCATTAATAGCGTATATAAGGCAGTATCAAAATCTAAGATTATACAACATATTAATCTACTAAAAGTCTAGGGCTCGTACAAGGAATTAAGTAATTATTTAGAAGAAGTGTCAAGTAGAATCATAGTAAAGAACGACATCTAGCCCATGTTAACTGAAAAGTAAATAGGGATTATATAATTTTCATCAGTATCATGGCTGTAGAGATGCCTGAAACCTAATAAACAACAAACCATGCCACACATTAGACTTAGTTAGCTGCCTGAATCTTCGAAGTTCGTTACATTAAGGGACGATCATTGCAATAACAAACCATTGCAGACTTTGGACTTAGTTAGCTACTTGGTTGTTTGAGGCTCGTCTCTTACTATTTCAAAGAAGAAAAAGCCGAAGGCTTTTTCCTGTTTGTAATCATATAGCATAGAGTCTAGGTTGTCCGGGTTGCAGCGGTAGCTAGCATCCGGGTTGCAGCGGTATTATTATAATAAAGAACGACCTCATGCCTATACTAAATTTTATATGCCACTGAATTATAGTATAGGTTAGTAATTCCACAGATAGCTTGGCACTTGACTATCGTAGAGAGTTGTTCAATGGCTCATTTTAAAGGAAATTAATGGGGTTAAAAATATTATATTAAAAAACGATCATTAGAAGAACAAACCATAGCATACATTGGACTTAGTTATATAAAGAATCGATGTACTTCATCATAATTTGTTTACATTAAAGAACGAACTTCCGTCCATAGTAATTGAAGTATTATAAGAAATCATTATATAGATGATTCATTATAGATGAATCATTATAGATGATTCTTTATCCGGGTTGCAGCGGTAGCTAGCAACCTAGTAAGAGACGATCACGTCCAATGTTAAGAAATATAAAAACCCATAGTTCTTAAAAAAAGAGTCAGATCAAAACAAAAAGTACACCATTAGAACCGCCTTGTCCGAAACTTCTGCATAGTAAAATTTCTGTCCCTTGGCTTGAATAGCAAGGGAAATATATTGGCTTGAAAATCAAGAAAAGTGGCAGCTACTACAACTTTCTGCCTAAACGGGATATTTTTTTGTTTTTTTTTTCTTTTTTTTTCTTTTTTTGTATCCAGAGATAGCTTGGCACTGGAACATCGTAGAGGGTTGTTCAATAGCTCATTTTAAAGGAAATTAATTGGGTTAAAAATCTATAGTAACTAAAATAAATTATTTCTAAAAGAGAATAAATTTTTCCACCAAAAACTGCATTTTGATGTCTTTTCACACTGCAGTCTTTCAAACATAATCGTATACCAGCGGTAAGAATTGAACCCACGCCTCTGAAGAGACTGGTGGCTAACACCAGTGCCTTCGACCACTCGGCCAGGCTGCCTCTCATAAATTTATAATAAAGATCGAACTCTTCCCTATACTAACTTGCATACGCAACTTCACTATAGTTAAGATTACAGTATTTATATTATGCATCATTATAAATTATAAAAGGTTCAAATGTTCGAAGATTATAGAGTTAAAAATTTTCCCACCCCGGGAATCGAACCCGAGCCTGTTAAGTGAAAGTTAACTATCCTAGCCACTATTACAGTAAAGAACGATCTTTCAGTCGTAGTAACTGATATATGGTGGTTCCAGGGGTAGTCCGGGTTGCAGCGGTAGCTAGCAACCTAGTAAGAGACGATCACCTCCAATGTTAAGTAATATAAAACCCCCCAACTCCTAAAAAAAAAGTCAGATCAAAACAAAAAGTACACCATTAGAACCGCCTTGTCCAAAACCTCTATAAAGGAAACTTACCGCCCTTTGGCTTGAATAACAATTTATAATAAAGAACGACCTCTTGCCTACACTAAATTTTATACGCCACTTAGTTATAGTATAGGTTAGTAATTCAACAGATAGCTTGGCACTGGATTTATAATAAAGATCGAACTCTTCCCTATACTAAAATGCATACGCAACTTCACTTTAGTTAAGATTACAGTGTTTATATTATGCATCATTATAAATTATAAAAGGTTCAAATGTTCGAAGATTATAGAGTTAAAAATTTTCCCACACCGGGAATCGAACCCAAGCCTGTTAAGTGAAAGTTAACTATCCTAGCCACTAGACCATATGAAACCATAAACAAGTATGATTTAAGAGCCATATACATATTATTGTTTCACCATACCAATTATAATATTATCCGGGTTGCAGCGGTAGCTAGCAACCTAGTAAGAGACGATCACGTCCAATGTTAAGAAATATAAAAACCCCTAGTTCCTAACAGAGGAGTCAGATCAAAACAAATTATAATAAAGAACGACCTCTTGCCTATATAAATTTTATAGGCCACTTAGCTATAGTCTAGGTTAGTAAATTTACACTAAAAGACCATCATTACAATTACACACCATTGCATACATTGGACTTAGTTAGCTACTTGATTCAGGTTTTACATAAAGGGTCGATCATCGAATTTAAGCTGAAACTAAGTAGGACAATTATGCCTCCATATATTCACAGTGATAGCTGGGCATACTCTTTTCTTAGTCTCTTACTATTTCAAAGAATTACAGTAAGGACCGAAGTCTATCTCATAGTAACTAATGCAACGGGAAAAAGAAAATTACTACTTAAGAACGACAAAGATGTAAATGGTCTCATTCGTTAATTATATAATGGTTAGATCAAAGCAAGCTGCACGCAAGTTAAAAAAACAGTACTACACAGACAACAGAGATAGTATCTTTAAAAAAGAAAAGCAAAGGTATTCAACCGACCAGGCGTATCGAGAAGTAAAAATTGAGAGATCAAAACAAAACAGCAAGATGTGTTATCAAAATGATGAAGATTATAGACATGCAAAAACGGGTTGCAGCGGTAGCTAGCAACCTAGTAAGAGACGATCACGTCCAATGTTAAGAAATATAAAAACCCATAGTTCCTAACTAAGGAGTCAGATCAAAACCAAAAGTACACCATTAGAACCGCCTTGTCCGAAACCCCTGTGTAGGAAACTTTCTGTCCCTTGGCTTGAACAGCAAGGGAAATATATTGGCTTGAAAATCAAGAAAAGTGGCAGCTACTACAACATTCTGCCTAAACGGGATATTTTTTTCTTTTTTTTTTCTTTTATAATAAAGAACGAATATTTTACCGATTATCTACTAATAACCATATATGACGTAATAAGTGACATGACGTAATATCTAAAACCTATTGTGTACTAATAATAGTACACAATAGGTTTATGACTTAATGAGCGACGGGATGTAAAAATTGAAAAAATTAATTTTTATTTTATTTTTCGTTTTTAGTTCAGAATCGCTAAAGTTATAAACTGCAAAAATATTTATGGGGTCTGAACAATTTATAATAAAGAACGACCTCTTACCTATACTAAATTTTATACGCCACTTAATTGTAGTATAGGTTAGTAATTCCGCAGATAGCTTGGCACTGGAACATCGTAGAGAGTTGTTTAATGGCTCATTTTAAAGAAAATTAATGGGGTTAAAACCTTTTGTAATTATAAAACAAGTTATTTCTAAGATAGAATCGTTTTTCCTACGAAATTACATTAAAAGAAGACGATTACAATAACAAACCATTGCTACTTGACTGTTTGAGGTTCGTCTCTTACTATTTCAAAGAAGAAAAAGCCGTAGGTTTTTGCCTGTTTTCCGGGTTGCAGCAGTAGCTAGCAACCTAGTAAGAGACGATCACGTCCAATGTTAAGAAATATAAAAACCCCTAACTCCTAAAAACAGAGTCAGATCAAAACAAAAAGTACACCATTAGAACCGCCTTGTCCGAAACCCCTATAAAGGAAACTTACCGCCCTGCGGTTTGAATAACAAAGAAAATATATTGGCTTGATAATCAGGAAAATTGACTTTAACCACGTTATTCTCCACAAACGGGATATTTTTTTCTTTCTTTCTTTTCCACAGATAGCTTGGCACTGGAACATCGTATATAATAAAGGACGACATCTAGCCAATGTTAACTTGAAAATAAATGGGGATTACAAACCATGGGACATATTAGACTTAGTTTTTCCGGGTTGCAGTGGTATCCGGGTTGCAGCGGTAGCTAGCAACCTAGTAAGAGACGATCACGTCCAATGTTAAGAAATATAAAAACCCATAGATCCTAACAAAGGAGTCAGATCAAAACAAAAAGTACACCATTAGAACCGCCTTGTCCGAAACCCCTGTATAGGAAACTTTCTGTCCCTTGGCTTGAACAGCCAGAGAAATATATTGGCTTGAAAATCAAGAAAATTGACTTTAACCATGTTATTCTCCCCAAACGGGATATTTTTTTCTCTTTTCTTTTTTTTTTGTATCGGGAGATAGCTTGGCACTGGAACATCGTAGAGCGTTGTTCAATAGCTCATTTTAAAGGAAATTAATTGGGTTAAAAATTTATAGTAGCTAAAATAAATTATTTCTAAAAGAGAATAAATTTTTCCACCAAAAACTGCATTTTCGATGTCTTTTCACACTGCAGTCTTTCAAACATAATCGTATACCAGCGGTAAGATTTGAACCCACGCCTCCGAAGAGACTGGTGGCTAACACCAGTGCCTTGGACCACTCGGCCAGGCTGCCTCTCATAAATAAATATATATGTGAATTTGGGTTGCAGCAGTAGCTAGCAACCTAGTAAGAGACGATCAGTCCAATGCTAAGAAATATAACAAAACTCCTAAAAATAGAGTCAGATCAAAACAAAAGTACATCATTAGAATTACCTTGTCTGAAACCCTACTAGATAAATAATGAATGTCATCATAGTTTTATATTAGAGCTATGACGTGAATAGAAAAACACGAAATTATATTGTTGTTTCTGATGACGTCATGAAATAATATCATTGCGCCATGACGTCAATAAAATCATTACGCCGTGACGTCATAATTACTACTTAAGAACGAAAAAGATGTAAATTCTCTTATTCTGGATTCGATAATGGTTAGATCAAAGCAAACTATACGCAAGTTGAAAAAACAGTACTACACAAACAACAGAGATAGTAACTTGAAAAGAAAAAAGCAAAGGTATTCAACCGACCAGGCGTATCGAGAAGTAATAATTGAGAGAGCAAAACAAAGGTATTCAACCGACCAGGCGTATCGAGAAGTACAGTAAAGAACGAGCCTTAGCCCATAGTAGCAGAGATAAGAATATCTAGGTTGCAGTGGTAGCTAGCAACCTAGTAAGAAACGCCAAATTAAAAGATGATCATTAGAAGAACAAACCATTGTTTATATTGGACATAGTTAGCTGCCTGATTCTTTGAGGCTCATCTCTTACTATTCCAAAGAAGAAAAAGCCGTAAGATTTTTCCTTTTTGTAATAATACATTAAAAGATAACCATATGTGACGTAATATTACATAAAGGATCGATATGATTCATCATAAATCACAGTTAAGAACCAGACTACCAAAATAGCGTATTTTTAATATGACTAAAATGCTAAGGTGCATCGAGTAGGAACTTTCAGGGGGTGCTAAGGCCCCAAGTAGAGCAAGGAGAGGGTACTACACTGATGTTTCTTCCTTCCCCCTAATTGTTTTTGCACAAAAAAACATCTATGGCACCTAAAATCTATTCAAGGATTAAGTAGAGAGATAAATAATATCCTGGGTATGACTTTGGTGATCAGACTGTAAGTCTCAGGGAGTGTTGGGGGGAGGATGCAGTAGACATCAAACTGTGACTTAAGATAGAGGATAAAACTATATCCGAAGACACTGGGTGCATCGAAGTTTACAAAATATAATATCTGTAATATCTCGGGAACAGCCCGAAAAATAGAGTTGCAACTTTCAGGTAGTGTAAAAGGAGGTTACATTAAAGGGTTATAATAAAAAACGACCTCTTGCCTACACTAAATTTTATAGGCCACTTAACTATAGTATAGGCTAGTACAGTTATTATATTTAAGGTCAATATATTAAAATTTTCCACTAAAAGACGGTCATTGGAATAAAAACCCAATACACACATTTGATTTAGTTAGCTACTTGATTGTTTGAGGCTAGTCTCTTACTATTTCAAAGAAGAAAAAGCCGTAGGCTTTTTCCTGTTTGTAATCAATTAGAAAGAGTTCTACCTTTAATTACAGTAAAGAACGATCTCTCGCCCATATCAGGGTTGCAGCGGTATTATAACATTATAAATTATAAAAGGTTCAAATGTTCGAAGATTATAGAGTTAAAAGTTTTCCCACTCCGGGAATCGAACCCGAGCCTGTTAAGTGAAAGTTAACTATCCTAGCCAGTAGACCATATGGAACCATAAAGAAGTATGATTTAAGAGCCATATGCATATTATTATTTCACCATACCAATTATAATCCGGGTTGCAGCGGTAGCTAGCAACCTAGTAAGAGACGATCACGTCCAATGTTAAGAAATATAAAAACCCCTAACTGCTAAAAAAGGAGTCAGATCAAAACAAAAAGTACACCATTAGAACCGCCTTGTCCCAAACCCCTGTATAGTAAAATTTCTGTCCCTTGACTTGAACATCAAGGGAAATATATTGGCTTGAAAATCAAGAAAAGTGGCAGCTAATACAACATTCTGCCTAAACGGGATATTTTTTTCTCTTTTCTTTGTTTCCAGAGATAGCTTGGCACTGGAACATCGTAGATAGTTGTTCAATAGCTCATTTTAAAGGAAATTAATTGGGTTAAAAATCTATAGTAACTAAAATAAATTATTTCTATAAGAGAAAAAAATTTTCCACCAAAAACTGCATTTTCGATGTCTTTTCACACTGCAGTCTTTCAAACATAATCGCATACCAGCGGTAAGATTTGAACCCACGCCTCCGAAGAGACTGGTGGATCACACCAGTGCCTTGGACCACTCGGCCAGGCTGCCTCTCATAAATAAATATATATGTGAATTTGGGTTGCAGCAGTAGCTAGCAACCTAGTAAGAGACGATCAGTCCAATGCTAAGAAATATAACAAAACTCCTAAAAATAGAGTCAGATCAAAACAAAAGTATATCATTGGAACTACCTTGTCTGAAACCCTACTAGATAAATAATGAATGTCATCATAGTTTTATATTAGAGCTATGACGTGAATAGAAAAATTATAATAAAGAACGACCTCTTTCCTATACTAAATTTTATAGGCCGCTTAACTATAGCATAGGCTAGTACAGCTATTATATTTAAGGCCAATATATTAAAATTTTCCACTAAAAAACGGTCATTGGAATAAAAACCCAATACATACATTTGATTTAGTTAGCTACTTGATTGTTTGAGGCTAGTCTCTTACTATTTCAAAGAAGAAAAAGCCGTAGGCTTTTTCCTGTTTGTAATCAATTAGAAAGAGTTCTACCTTTAATGTAATCCGGGTTGCAGCGGTAGCTAGCAACTTAGTAAGAGACGATCACGTCCAATGTTAAGAAATATAAAAACCCCTAACTCCTAAAAACAGAGTCAGATCAAAACAAAAAGTACACCATTAGAACCGCCTTGTCCGAAACCCCTATAAAGGAAACTTACCGCCCTGCGGCTTGAATAACAAAGAAAATATATTGGCTTGATAATCAAGAAAATGGACTTTAACCACGTTATTCTCCACAAACGGCATATTTTTTTCTTTCTTCTTCTTTTCCACAGATAGCTTGGCACTGGAACATCGTAGAGAGTTGTTCAATGGCTCATTTTAAAGGAAATCTCTAGATCTAGATCTAGATCTAGATCTTTTTTAATTAATTTTTTTTACGAAAAACTTAATTTTTTATATACAATATTAATCAATGACGTCATAGTCTTTGGATGTAAATAGTACATAAAGTCTGGATCATCGAATTAAAGCTGAAACTAAGTAAAGAACAATTATGCCTCCATATATTGACAGTGATCTATAAAATTTCCCATTACATCTATAAACTGTTCCACAGTTGCCGGTTCATACCTTGGAAGCTTTTCACTACCAAAAAATTCAATTTTTTAATATATTTCATTTTTCAGTTTTTATATCAAAGGACGATCATTAGAAAAGCACACCATTGCATATATTGGACTGAGTTAGTTTTTCAGTTTAGAATCGCTAAAGTTTTACAGTAAGGACCGAAGTCTATCTCATAGTAACTAATGCAACGGGAAAAAGAAAAGAGGTCTGTGGTATATATGATGTCATAAAAGGTTACATTTGATTATACAGTAAAATACGATCATTGGAATAATATTTCACTATCCGGGTTGCAGCGGTTTTACTATGCTAAATTTTATACGCCATTTTATTATCCGGGTTGCAGCGGTAGCTAGCAACCTCCGGGTTGCAGCGGTAGCTAGCAACCTCCGGGTTGCAGCGGTAGCTAGCAACCTAGTAAGAGACGATCACGTCCAATGTTAAGAAATATAAAAACCCATAGTTCCTAACAGAGGAGTCAGATCAAAACAAAAAGTACACCATAAGAACCGCCTTGTCCGAAACCTCTATAAAGGAAACTTACCGTCCTTCGGCTTGAATAACAAAGAAAATATATTGGCTTGAAAATCAATCAAATTGACTTTTACCACGTTATTCTCCACAAACGGGATATTTTTTTCTCTTTTCTTTTGTATCCAGAGATAGCTTGGCACTGGAACATCGTAGAGGGTTGTTCAATAGCTCATTTTAAAGGAAGTTAATTGGGTTAAAAACCTTTTGTAATTAAAATAAATTATTTTTAAAAGAGAATAAATTTTTCCACCAAAAACTGCATTTCCGATGTTTTTTCACACTGCAGTCTTTCAAACATAATCGTATACCAGCGGTAAGATTTGAACCCACGCCTCCGAAGAGACTGGTGGCTAACACCAGTGCCTTGGACCACTCGGTCAGGTTGCCTCTCACAAATAAATATATATGTGAATCTGGGTTGCGGCAGTAGCTAGCAATCTAGTAAGAGACGATCAGTCCAATGCTAAGAAATATAACAAAACTCCTAAAAATAGAGTCAAATCAAAACAAAAGTACATCATTAGAATTACCTTGTCTGAAACCCTACTAGATAAATATTGAATGTCGTCATAGTTTTATATTAGAGCTATGACGTGAATAGAAAAACACGAAAATATATTGTTGTTTCTGAAAACGTCATGAAATAATATCATTGCGCTATGACGTCAATAAAATCATTACGCAGTGACGTCATAATTACTATATAAGAAGCGTCAGAAGTGTAAATGTTCTCATTCATAATTACATATTGGTTTCAATCAAGCAAGCTATACGCAAGTTTAAAAAACCGTACTACACAAACAACAGAGATAGTAACTTGAAAATAAATTATTATACAATAAAGAACGACACCTTGCCCATGTTAACTAAAATATAAATAGGGATTATATAATTTCCATCAGTATCTTGGCTGTAGGGATGGCTGAAACCTAGTCCGGGTTGCAGCGGTAGCTAGCAACCTAGTAAGAGACGATCACGTCCAATGTTAAGAAATATAAAAACCCATAGTTCTTAAAAAAAGAGTCAGATCAAAACAAAAAGTACACCATTAGAACCGCCTTGTCCGAAACCCCTGCATAGTAAAATTTTTGTCCCTTGGCTTGAACAGCAAGGGAAATATATTGGCTTGAAAATCAAGAAAAGTGGCAGCTACTACAACATTCTGCCTAAACGGGATATTTTTTTCTTTTTTTCTTTTTTTTTTCTTTTTTATCCAGAGATAGCTTGGCACTGGAACATCGTAGAGGGTTGTTCAATAGCTCATTTTAAAGGAAATTAATTGGGTTAGAAATCTATAGTAACTAAAATAAATTATTTCTAAAAGAGAATAAATTTTTCCACCAAAAACTGCATTTTGATGTATTTTCACACTGCAGTCTTTCAAACATAATCGTATACCATCGGTAAGAATTGAACCCACGCCTCTGAAGAGACTGGTGGCTAACACCAGTGCCTTGGACCAATTGGCCAGGCTTCCTCTCATAAATAAATATATCTGTGAATTTGGGTTGCAGCAGTAGCTAGCAACCTAGTAAGAGACGATCAGTCCAATGCTAAGAAATATAAAAACCCAAAACTCCTAAAAATAGAGTCAGATCAAAACAAAAGTACATCATTAGAAATACCTTGTCTGAAACCCTACTAGATAAATAATGAACGTCATCATAGTTTTATATTAGAGTTATGACGTGAATAGAGTGACGTCATAATTAGTATATAAGGAAAGTCAAAACTGAAAATTCTCTCATTCTTGATTAGAATAATGGTTAGATCAAAGCAGGCTATACGCAAGTTGAAGAAAGAGTACTACACAAACAACAGAGATAGTAACTTGAAAAGAAAAAAGCAAAGGTATTCAACCGACCAGGCGTATCGAGAAGTAATAATTGAGAGAGCAAAAGAAAACAGCAAGATGTGTTATCACAATGATACAGTAAAGAACGATCTCTCATCCATAGTAACTGATAAATGGGGGTTCCAGGGGTAGTTACTTGAGGTTCGTCTCTTACTATTTCAAAGAAGAAAAAGCCATAGGCTTTTTCCTGTTTGTAATGATTTTTTTAAAGATCGATATATTTTTTAAAGTCATAACTATAAAGAACAAACACTAGCTATAGTGACTAAAATAATAATTAATAGTAATAGTATAATCCGGTTTGCATCGGTAGCTAGCAATCCAGTAAGAGACAATCACGTCCAATACTATGAAATATCATAACCCATTATTATAATAATATAAATATAAGAAACAATCGCGTCCAATGCTAAGAAATATAAAAACCCACAACTTCAAAACAAAAGTCAGATCAAAACAAAAAGTATGCCGTTAGAACTGCCTTGTCCAAAACCCTTATATAGGAAATTTTTGGTCATTTGGCTTGAACAGCAAGGTTACAATAAAAAACGATCATTGGAACAACAAACAATTGCATACATTGGAATTAGCTAGCTACTTGATTGCTTGAGACTCGTCTCTTACTATTTCAAAGAAGAAAAAGCTGTAGGCTTTTTCCTGTGTGTAATCAGTTTATTATCATAGACAGCATGCTAGCACTGCCTGAGTAAAGAACGATGTGGGCACAATGTGTTTTTTTCTTATTCAGTCAGGTACTTCGTATCGAAGGAGTCGTCGTATCCGGTTGTCAGCGAGTTTACAGTGAAGAACGAACATTAGCTCATAGTAACAGAAATACGAATATCTAGGTTGCAGCGGTAGCTAGCAACCTATTTATTACATAATACGGGTTGCAGTGGTAGAAATACGGGTTGCAGCGGTTATAATAAAGAACGAACACTAGCTCACAGGAATTGAAATAATAATTAATTGTACTCCGGGTTGCAGCTTACACAAATCCATACTCATACAAACTGAAGGGGTCGCTAGCTATTGCTGCAACCTGGATCTTTTCTTACATTTAAAGTTCTACCCATAAAATCACATGACGAGTAGTAAAAACCAAATAAAAAAAACAATTCTGAATTTTTAGGTATTTTTCTAGTTTGATTTAGAAAAATTTGAAATTAATGCTCAGGCACAATAAACATTTTTGCAGTTTACACAGTAACTTTAGCTATTCTGAAGTGAAAACTAAAACAAAAAAAAGAATTTCTTTGCTACGGAAATATAGTACAGCGTTATAGAGATACGCACTTTAGGAGTAACTCTAGGAGAACACCATAAACATTTTTGCAGTTTACACAATAACTTAAGCGATTCTGAACTGAAAATATGTAAAAATATACTGATGTCATTCTCAGTCAGTAAAATTGAACTTGTGTTAAAATATTATATTTGACATATTTTTTACTTTCATTTATTTTATTTGAAAAACTAAAAGTTTCACTGCATTCGACAATTTAAGCATAAATAGCAAAAATATTTCAGTAAAAAGTTCCTTAGCAGATAAATTCCTAAATCCAGAGTGCAGCGGTAGCTAGCAACCTAGTAAGAGACGATCACGTCCAATGCTAAGAAATGTAAAAACCCATAGTTCCTAAAAAATGAGTCAGATCAATCCGGGTTGCAGCGGTAGCTAGCAAACTAGTAAGAGACGATCACGTCCAATGTTAAGAAATATAAAAACCCATAGCTCCTAACAAAGGAGTCAAATCAAAACAAAAAGTACACTATTAGAACCGCCTTATCCAAAACCCCTGTATAGGAAACTTTCTGTTCCTTGGCTTGAACAGCAAGAGAAATATAATGGCTTGAAAATCAAGAAAAGTGGCAGCTACTACAACATTCTGCGTAAACGGGATATTTTTTTCTTTTTTTCTTTTCCACAGATAGCTTGGCACTGGAACATCGTAGAGGGTTATTCAATAGCTCATTTTAAAGGAAATTAATTGGGTTACAAACCTTTTGTAACTAAAATAAATTATTTCTAAGAGAGAATAAATTTTACCACCAAAAAATGCATTTTTGATGTCTTTTCACACTTTAGTCTTTCAAACACAATCGTATACCAGCGGTAAGATTTGAACCCACATCTCCGAAGAGACTGGTGGCTAACACCAGTGCCTTGGACCACTCGGCCAGGCTGCCTCTCATAAATAACTATATATGTGAATCTGGGTTGCAGCAGTAGCTAGCAATCTAGTAAGAGACGATCAGTCCAATGATAAGAAATATAACAAAACTCCTAAAAATAGAGTCAAATCAAAACAAAAGTACATCAATAGAATTACCTTGTCTGAAACCCTACTAGATAAATAATGAATGTCGTCATAGTTTTATATTAGAGCTATGACGTGAATAGAAAAACACGAAATTATTTTGTTGTTTCTGAAGACGTCATGAAATAATACATTGCGCTATGACGTCATAATGAAATTAAATCATTACGCCGTGACGTCATAATTACTATATAATTGTATCCTGGAACCAACTTTTTTTGGTTTGTAAAACGTAAAGTTATTTATTGTCCATAAATATTGTCTTGTAATTCCAATTATTTTAGTTTTCAGTTCAGAATCCCTAAACTTATTATGTAAACTGCAAAAATATTTATGGTGTCTAACCAATAATACTAATTTTGTAATTAAAACGAGATAAATACCTGAAAATTTTAAAATTAGTTTTGTTTTATGCTAGGTTTTAGCTACTCGACACGGGGTATTGTGTACTTAATAATTTTAACCTTGAAAAAATATGGTCTCGCTTGAAAGGAAAAAAAGAAAGAATAACCAAAAAAAATGTCAAAATAGAGCAATACAAATTTCTACTAATAGAAAACTTTACTACACAAAAAATAAAGCTAGCATCCTGAAATATAAAAAAAGTTTATTTAAAAGAGATAAAAATGCCATCGAACGCAATAAAGCTCGAGCACGCGTAAGGATTGCTACTAAGATGTCTTGTGATCCAGGATTTTAGAAAATGAATTATGACAGAGCAAAACAGAGGTATCTTACGGATCAGGGGTATCGAGAAGGGAAAATTGAGACAGCCAAACAAAAGAGCAAGGAACGGTATGATAATAATAAAGATTATCGAAACGATCATAAGAAAAAAATTGCTACTAGAATAATGGGTAGATACTGGGGTGACAAAAGCTATAATGAAAAAATTAAATTCACTGCGAGGTTGTACCGAAGAACGGATAAGGACAAAGGGAAAAATTACATTCAGAAATACAAGAAGATGGCAAAAATGCAGGCTGATCTTCGTAAATTGAGAAACATTTTACGCATGTTTTACCAGGATCACGAAAAGTATTCAAAATTACAGATTAAAATTCTCTTTGAAAGAGCGGATGCTGTTGAAAAGTCGGCTAGAAATGCTTTGGCAAAGCTTCATAGTAATATCCAAAAGAAATGTTGTCAGTTTAATGAAAACCTTCCAAGGTATGGATTGGCAACTGCGGAACAGATTATAGATGCAATTGAAAATGTTCGACAACACAGTGAATATATGGAGATGTACTTCTTAGAAAATTCGTATATTAATTTTTATAATAAAGATCGAACTCTTCCCTATACTAACTTGCATAGGCAACTTCACTATAGTTAACATTACAGTATTTATATTATACATCCGGGTTGCAGCGGTAGCTAGCAACCTAGTAAGAGACGATCACGTCCAATGTTAAGAAATATAAAAACCCATAGTTCCTAAAAAGGGAGTCAGATCAAATTCAAAAGTACACCTTTAGAACCGCCTTGTCTGAAACCCTTGTATAGTAAACTTTCTGTCCCTTGGATTGAACAGCAAGGGAAATATATTGGCTTGCAAATCAAGAAAAGTGGTAGCTACTACAAAATTCTGCCTAAACGGGATTTTTTTTTCTTTTTTTCTTTTTTTCTTTCTTTTCCAGAGATAGCTTGGCACTGGAACATCGTAGAGAGTTGTTTAATGGCTCATTTTAAAGGAAATTAATTGGGTTAAAAACCTTTCGTAACTAAATTAAATTATTTCTAAAAGAGAATAAATTTTTCCACCAAAAACTGCATTTTTGATGTCTTTTCATGCTTATAATAAAGAACGAACTCTTTCCTATACTAAATAAGCCTATACTAGTTAATGATATATCCAGGTTGCAGCGGTAGCTAGCAACCTAGTAAGAGATGATCACGTCCAATGTTAAGAAATATAAAACCCATAACTCCTAAAAAAAAGTCAGATCAAAACAAAAAGTACACCATTAGAACCGCCTTGTCCAAAACCCCTATATAGGAAACTTTCTGTCTCTTGGCTTGAAAAGCAAGGGAAATATATTAGCTTGACAATCAAGAAAAGTGGCGGCTACTACAACATTCTGCCTAAACGGCATATTTTTTTTCTTTTTTTCCACAGATAGCTTGGCACTGGAACATCGTAGAGAGTTGTTCAATGGCTCATTTTAAAGGAAATTAATTGGGTTAAAAATTTACATTAAAAGACGAGCATTGGAATAACAAAAATTTGCATACATTGGAATTAGTTAGCCACTTGATAGTTTGAGGTTCGTCTCTTACTATTTTAAAGAAGAAGAAGCCATAGGCTTTTTCCTGTTTTTAATCATAGCTCCTAAAAAAGGAGTCAGATCAAAACAAAAAGTACACCATTAGAACCACCTTGTCCGAAACCCCTATATTGGAAACTTTCTTTCCCTTGGCTTTAACATCCGGGTTGCAGCGGTAGCTAGCAACCTAGTAAGAGACGATCACGTCCAATGTTAAGAAATATAAAAACCCATAGTTCCTAAAAAAGGAGTCAGATCATCCGGGTTGCAGCGGTAGCTAGCAACCTAGTAAGAGACGATCACGTTCAACGTTAAGAAATATAAAAACCCTTAGTTCCTAACAGAGGAGTCAGATCAAAACAAAAAGTACACCATTAGAACCACCTTGTCCGAAACCTCTATAAAGGAAACTTACCGCCCTTCGGCTTGAATAACAAAGAAAATATATTGGCTTGAAAATCAAGCAAATTGACTTTTACCACGTTATTCTCCACAAACGGGATATTTTTTTCTCTTTTCTTTTGTATCCAGAGATAGCTTGGCACTGGAACATCGTAGAGGGTTGTTCAATAGCTCATTTTAAAGGAAATTAATTGGGTTAAAAACCTTTTATAACTAAAATAAATTTTGTCTAAAAGAGAATAAATTTTTCCACCAAACACTGCATTTTCGATGTCTTTTCACACTGCAGTCTTTCAAACATAATCGTATACCAGCGGTAAGATTTGAACCGACGCCTCCGAAGAGACTGGTGGCTAACACCAGTGCCTTGGACCACTCGGTCAGGTTGCCTCTCATAAATAAATATATATGTGAATCTGGGTTGCGGCAGTTAACAGTAAAGAACGATCTCTCTCCCATAGTAACTGATATGTTTCCTGGTTGCAGCGGTAGCTAGCAACCTAGTAAGAGATCACGTCCAATGTTTACAGTAAAGAACGATCTCTCTCCCATAGTAACTGATATGTTACATTAGAAGAAGATCATTGGAATAAAAATCCGGGTTGCAGTGGTAGCTAGCAACCTAGTAAGAGACGATCATGTCCAATGTTAAGAAATATAAAAACCCATAATTCCTAAAAAAAGGAGTCAGATCAAAACAAAAATTATAATAAAGAACGACCTCTTTCCTATACTAAATTTTATAGGCCACTTATCTATAGTATAGGCTAATACATTTATTATATTTAAGGTCATTATCTGGGTTGCAGCGGTAGCTAGCAACCTAGTAAGAGAAGATCACCTCCAATGTTAAGAAATATAAAACCCACCAACTCCTAAAAAAAGAGTCAGATCAAAACAAAATACACCATTAGAACTGCCTTGTCCGAAACCTCTATAAAGAAAACTTACCGCCCTTTGCCTTTGAATAACAATTGAAAATATATTGGCTTGAAAATCAAGAAAATTGACTTTTACCACGTTATTCTCCACAAACGGGATATTTTTTTATTTCCGCTTGATTTTCCTCCTCTGCTAGCTGGGCACTGAAAAATCATAGAGAGCTGTATAATAGCTCATTTTAAAGGAAATTGCAACATCTAGTGCCTTTTGTAATTAAATTATAATAAAGAACGAATATTTTACCGATTATCTACTAATAACCATATATGACGTAATAAGTGACATGACGTAATATCTAAAACCTATTGTGTACTAATAACCATATATGACTTAATGAGCGACGTGACGTAAAAATTGAAAAAATTAATTTTTATTTTATTTTCGTTTTTAGTTCAGAATAGCTAAAGTTATAAACTGCAAAAATATTTATGGTGTCTGAACAATAGTTTTAATCTTTTAATTTAGACTAAAAAAATACGTGAAAATTTAAAAATTAGTTTAATTTTTTGTTAGATTCTTGATACTTGATACGTGACATAAACATTCAACTAATGGTTACATAATGGTTTCAATGAAGCAAGCTACACGCAAGTTAAAAAAAATAGTACTACCAAAAAAACAGAGATAGCATCTTGAAAAGAGAAAAGCAAAGGTATTCAACCGACCAGGCGTATCGAGATGCGAAAATTGATAGTGACAAACAGCGTTATTATAATGATGTAGTTTATTATAATAAAGAACAACTCCTTGCCTATACTAAAGTTTATACGCCACTTAATTATAGTATAGGTTAGTAATTTAACAGATAGCTTGGTTATAATAAAGAACGAATATTTTATCATAATAAAGAACGACCTCTTGCATATACTAAATTTTATAGGCAACTTAACAATATCCGGGTTGCAGCGGTAGCTGGCAACCTAGTAAGAGACGATCACGTCCAATGTTAAGAAATAAAAAAACCATAGCTCCTAAAAAAAGGAGTCATATCAAAACAAAAAGTACACCATTAGAACCGCCATGTCCGAAATCCCTGTATATTAAACTTTCTGTCATTTGTCTTGAATAACAAAGAAAATATATTGGCTTGAAAATCAAGAAAGTTGACTCTAACCACGTTATTCTCCACAAATGGCATAATTTTTTTTCTCTTTTTTTTTGTTTCTTTTCCAAAGATAGCTTGGCACTAGAACATCGTAGAGAGTGGTTCAATAGCTCATTTTAAAGTAAATTAATTGGGTTAAAAATCTTTAGTAACTAAAATAAATTATTTCTAAAAGAGAATAAATTTTTCCACCGAAAACTGCATTTTTGATGTCTTTTCATGCTCAAAAACACGACATTATGTTGTTGTTTCTGAAGACGTCATGAAATAATATCGCAACGCGATGACGTCATGAAATAACATTATTACGCCATTCTTTGTCGTTCTTAAATAGTAATTATGACTTCATGGCGTAATGATGTTATTTCATGACAGCGGTAGCTAGCAACCTAGTAAGAGACGATCACGTCCAATGTTAATCCGGGTTGCAGCGGTAGCTAGCAACCTAGTAAGAAACGATCACCTCCAATGTTAAGAAATATAAAACCCCCCAACTCCTAAAAAAGAGTCAGATCAAAACAAAAAGTACACCATTAGAACCGCCTTGTCCGAATCCTCTATAAAGGAAACTTACCGCCTTTTGGCTTGAATAACAAAGAAAATATATTGGCTTGAAAATCAGGAAAATAGACTTTTACCACGTTATTCTCCACAAACGGGATATTTTTTTCTTTCCGCTTTTTTTTCCTGCTCAGCTAGCTGGGCACTGGAAAATCTTAGAGAGTTGTATAATAGCTCATTTTAAAGGCAATTGCAACATCTAGTCACTTTTGTAATTAAAAATAAAATACTTTTTAAAGTAGAATCAATTTTGTCAAAAAAATTGTATTTTTGATGTATTTTCATACTGCAGTCTTTTCAAAGATATTTGAATTTTGAAGCAATAAAACAGTTCATGGTAATGAACTCTATAGTAATAATAGCTACTTGTCTCAATAGTAACCGAAACTCCTGGAACCAAAATTTTCTTTTTTGGCTTAATCGCTAAAATTATTATGTAAACTACAAAAATATTTATGATGCCTAATCAGTAATAGTAATGTTATCCGGGTTGCAGCGGTAGCTAGCAACCTAGTAAGAGACGATCACATCCAATGTTAAGAAATATAAAAACCCCTAACTCCTAAAAACAGAGTCAGATCAAAACAAAAAGTACACCATTAGAACCGCCTTGTCCAAAACCCCTATAAAGGAAACTTACCGCCCTGCGGCTTGAATAACAAAGAAAATATATTGGCTTGATAATCAAGAAAATTGACTTTAACCACGTTATTCTCCACAAACGGGATATTTTTTTCTTTCTTTCTTTTCCAGAGATAGCTTGGCACTGGAACATCGTAAAGAGTTGTTCAATGGCTCATTTTAAAGGAAATCTCTAGATCTAGCGCTATTTGTACTTAATTTTTTTTTTTATTAATTATTTTTACGAAAAACTTAATTTTTTATATACAATTTTAATCAATGACGTCATAGTCTTTGGATGTAGTTAGTACATAAAGTCTGGATCATCGAATTAAAGCTGAAACTAAGTAAAGAACAATTATGCCTCCATATATTCACAGTGATCTATAAAATTTCCCATTACATCTATAAACTGTTCCACAGTTGCCGGTTCATACCTTGGAAGCTTTTCACTAAACATGCAACATTTCTTTTGGATGTTACTATGAAGTTTTGCGAAAGCATCTCTAGCTGACTTTTCAACAAAATCCATTCTTTCAGAGATAATTTTAATCTTTTTTATAATAAAGATCGAACTCTTCCCTATACTAACTTGCATAGGCAACTTCACTATAGTTAAGATTACAGTATTTATATTATACATCATTATAAATTATAAAAGGTTCAAAATGTTCGAAGACTATAGAGTTAAAAATTTTCCCACACCGGGAATTGAACCCAGGCCTGTTAAGTCAAAGTTAACTATCCTAGCCACTAGACCATATGGGACCATAAGGAAGTATGATTTAAGAACCATATGCATATTATTATTTCACCATACCAATTATAATTCGTCTCTTACTATTCCAAAGAAGAAAAAGCCTTAGGCTTTTTCCTGTTTGTAATCCGGGTTGCAGCGGTAGCTAGCAACCTAGTAAGAGACGATCACGTCCAATGTTCAAAAATGTAAAAACCCATAGTTCCTAAAAAAAGGAGTCAGATCAAAACAAAAAGTACACCATTAGAACCGCCTTGTCCGAAACTCCTTGAAAGGAAACTTACCACCCTTTGGCTTGAACAGCAAGGGAAATATTAATAATAAAGTTTACAGTAAAGAACGATCTCTCTCTCATACTCACTGATACATGGTGGTTCCAGGTGTAGTTACATACCGGACGAATATTGCTCATCATAAATGGTGTTTGTCAATTATACGGGTTGCAGCGGTAGCTAGCAACCTAGTCTGGGTTGCAGCGGTAGCTAGCAACCTAGTAAGAGACGATCAAGTCCAATGTTACGAAATATAAAAACTCATAGTTCCTAAAAAAAAGTCAGATCAAAACAAAAAGTACACCATTAGAACCGCCTTGTCCGAAATCCCTGTATAGAATACTTTCAGTCCCTTGGCTTGAACAGCAAAGGAAATATATTGGCTTGAAAATCAAGAAAATTACATTACAATACGATCATTGGAATAACATACCACTGCATACATTGGACTTAGATAGCTACTTGATTGCTTTAGGATCGTCTCTTACTATTTCAAAGAAGAAAAAGCCGTAGGATTTTTCCTGTTTGTAATGATATTTACAGTAAAGAACGATCGCTCATGCATAGTAACTGATATATGGTGGTTCCAGGGGTACTTACTTGGGGTTCGTCTCTTACTATTTCAAAGAAGAAAAAGCCGTAGGCTTTTTCCTGTTTGTAATGATATAGCATAAAACGAATTCCAAGTTGTAACTGACGTCATCCTGGTTGTTATAGTAAAGAACGAACTCTTGCCCTTAGTTACCTACTATGTCATGTCAAATTAGCTAATTAATTTCATCTAATTTTGTTTAAAAAAAATTACCACACCGGGATTCGAACCCAAGACAATTAATTGAAAGCCAACTACCCTAAACCACTAAACCATATGAGATATATATAGAAAGCTAGTTAATTGTTTTATGATCCCTTATAGCATAAATTTCATCGGATATAGCTGAAACCTAGTAAAGAACAAACCACGGCACATAGTAACTATTTCCGGGTTGCAGCGGTAGCTAGCAACCTAGTAAGAGAAGATCACGTCCAATGTTAAGAAATATAAAAACCCCTAACTCCTCAAAAAAGATTCAGATCAAAACAAAAATTACCCCATTAGAACCGCCTTCTCCAAAACCCATATAAAGGAAACTTACCGCTCTTTGGCTTGAATAACAAAGAAAATATATTGGCTTGAAAATCAAGAAAATTGACTTTAACCACGTTATTCTCCACAAACGGGATATTTTTTTCTTTCCGTTTTTTTTTCTCCTCACCTAGCTGGGCACTGGAAAATCATAGAGAGCTGTAAAACAGCTCATTTTAAAGGAAATTGCAACATCTAGTCACTTTTGTAATTAAAAATAAAATACTTTTTAAAGTATTTTATTTTTAATTACAAAAGTAATTAATTTTGCAGAAAATTGTACCTTCTTTACTGAGTTACCTGTAGTTTTTATAAAATCATATTACTTTCATAACAACATTTTTACTATCCGGGTTGCAGCGGTAGCTAGCAACCTAGTAAGAGACGATCACGTCCAATGTTAAGAAATAAAAAAAACCATAGTTCCTAAAAAAGGAGTCAGATCAAAACAAAAAGTACACCTTTAGAACCGCCTTGTCCGAAACCCCTGTATAGGAAACTTTCTGTCCCTTGGCTTGAACTTCAAGGGAAATATATTGGCTTTAAAATCAAGAAAATTGACTTTAACCACGTTATTCTCCCCAAACGAGATATTTTTTTCTTTCTTTCTTTTGTTTCCAGAGATAGCTTGGCACTGGAACATCGTAGCCATTTGTTCAAAGGCTCATCCTAAAGGAAATTAATTGGGTTAAAAACCTTTTGTAACTAAAATAAATTATTTCTAAAAGAGAATAAATTTTTCCACTAAAAACTGTATATATGATGCAGTGACGTCATAATTATTATATAAGAAACATCAAAACTGTTAATGGTCTCATTCAAGAATGCATAATGGTTAGATCAAAGCAAGCTACACACAAGTTAAAACATCAGTACTACAAAAAAAAACAGAGAAAGTAATCCGGGTTGCAGCGGTAGCTAGCAACCAAGTAAGAGACGATCACCTCCAATGTTAAGAAATATAAAAACCCATAGTTCCTAGAAAAGGAGTCAGATCAAATTCAAAAGTACACCATTAGAACCGCCTTGTCCAAAACCTATGTATAGTAAAATTTCTGTCCCTTGACTTGAACAGCAAGGGAAATATATTGGCTTGAAAATCAAGAAAAGTGGCAGCTACTACAACATTCTGCCTAAACGGGATATTTTTTTTTCTTTCCGCTTTTTTTTCTCCTCAGCTAGCTGGGCACTGGAAAATCATAGAGAGCTGTATAATAGCTCATTTTAAAGGAAATTGCTACATCTAGTCACTTTTGTAATTAAAAAGAAAATATCTTTTAAAGTAGAATCAATTTTGTCAAAAAAATTGCATTTTTGATGTATTTTCATACTGTAGTCTTTTCAAAGATATTTGATTACATTAAAGAACGATTCTGGGTTGTACACAAGGGATCGATTCTATAAAAGGGATTTTAAAATAAAGAACGAATATTTTACCGATTATCTACTAATAACCATATATGACGTAATAAGTGACATGACGTAATACATTAAAAGACGATCACTGAAATAACAAACCATTCAGTACATTGGACTTAGTTAGCTACTTGATTTTTTGAGTTTCGTCTCTTACTATTTAAAAGAAGAAAAAGCCGTAGGCTTTTTCCTGTTTGTATTTATAGTTAAAAAACGAACTCAAGTCCAAAGAAACTGAACCCTGTGGTTCATTCATATTATCTTCATTATTTCAGCTAGAATGTAAATAAACAAGTTTCTTTTTTAAATTTTAAATTGAAAAGATAGTACTTTTAATTCAACATATTAAAAGTTCTCCCTGACGGGGACTCGAACACCCTTCTCCTAGGTGAAAAATAATGAAAAATAATTTTGATGTCTTTTCATAGTGTTATAGTAAGGAACGAGATCTAGCCCATGTTAATTGAAATCCGGGTTTCTTCTTCTTCTTCTTTTCCAGAGATAGCTTGGCACTGGAACATCGTAGAGAGCTGTTCAATGGCTTATTTTAAAGGAAATTAATAGGGTTAAAAATCTTTTGTAACTAAAACAAATTATTTTTAAAACATTATAATAAAGAAAGAATATAAAGTTGTAAAGATACAAAGAGATTAAATTTTCTCGTATTATATTATAATATATAACGTAAAAAGTGATCCGGGTTGCAGCGGTAGCTAGCAACCTAGTAAGAGACGGTCGAGTCCAATGTTAAGAAATATAAAAACCCATTGCTCCTAAAAAAGGAGTCAGGTCAAAACAAAAAGTACGCCATTAGAACCGCCTTGTCCGAAACCCCTGTATAGGAAACTTTCCGTCATTTGGCTTGAACAGCAAGGGAAATATATTGGCTTGAAAATCAAGAAAATTGAGTTTAACCACGTTACTCTCTACAAACGGCATATTTTTTTCTTTTTTCTTTCTTTTCCACAGATAGCTTGGCATTACATTAAAGAATTATAAGTTATCCGAGTTGCAGCGGACGCTATCCGGGTTGCAGCGGTAGCTAGCAACCTAGTAAGAGACGATCACGTCCAATGTTAAGAAATATAAAAACCCCTAACTCCTAAGAACAAAGTCAGATCAAAATAAAGAGTACACCATTAGAACCGCCTTTTCCGAAACCCCTGTATAGTAAAACTTTCTGTTATTTGGTTTGAGGATGACGCTCCCTCCACAGTCAATGCAAGGGTTGTAAGTGATTGCTGTTTTTATTATGGGGACGCGATCGTCCTTCACTATATTACTACCACCAAAACCCATGGTTCTCATTTAAAATCCTTACAACTTCCATTTCAAACAATTTCATGCTGTTTCATTTTCCTTTCAGATTTCTATGCTTAAAGTGCTTTTTCAATACCCACTTTTAGATAAATAATTACCATAATTTTCCACTGTAATTGCAGCTTCAGGTGGTGGGCAGTTTATCACATCATACAGAGCTATAATATACAATTGTTTCAGCTTCATTGCCTAAAAGCCATTTTGTCCCTTTTTTGCCCGTACAACACCATGATCCCTTGAAAGGTAAAAATACTTCATTCCTCCCATCATAATACCGTTTCCAGAAAACTCATGTGAATCATATTTTGATATAATCGCTTTCAATTCAGCTGCTGTGGCAGAAAATTCCCTAGACTTTGCCCAAACTGACCCATCAACACCAATAATAGCAGCTTCCGAAATACCTTTTGATAGCAATTGACTTTTAATATGATCAATCCAAGAATTCATCTTAATAATTATTCAATTCAACAATATATTTTCACCTCATAAACTGACGTAACGAGTCACTTGAAGCAAAACGAAAAGTATACTAATTTAAAAATTCTTAGGTATTTTTCTAGTTTGAATTAGAAAATTAAAATTATTTCTCAGAAACCATAAAAATTTTTGCAGTTTGCAGTTAATAAAATCATTTTGTTTAAAATTTTTAGATATTATTTTATTTCCAAATGACGAATTAGATTTTGTTTATGTTAAGTAGTTAGAAAATAACAAAAAACAAAACTAATTTTTTTTTTCTTTTTTTGTTTGAATTAAAAAATAAAAACCATCCCTCAGACATCATAAATAATTTTGCAGTTAGCCGCTAAATAAAATTATTTTATTTAAAATTTTCGGGAATTTATATAATTTCAGTCGGCGATTCGGAATTTTGTTAAAACCTTAAAACAAGCAGGTTTTTTTTCAAACCCTAAAAGAATTGTATTTTTTGTTACAGCCCTAAAAGAAATACTGCATTTTACATAAAAATATCTACATACGTTTTATAATGTTAAAAATAATATTTTTATTTTTGCATGCAATAGGATGTTAATAACAATAGCTACTATAGCTATATCTGATGACTCGATGAATCCGATGATTCTTGATATTATTTTAATTACAAAAGACACTAATATAGTAATGTCGTTTAAAATTAACCATTATACAGCTCTCTATAATTTTCCAGTGACCAGCTAGCTGAGGAGAAAAAACGGAAAGAAATTACATGCCTCATGTGGAGAATATTTTGGTTACAGTAAATAACGATCTCTGGCCCATAGTAACTGAAATATGGTGGTTGCAAGGGTAGCTGCAAGCCATCCAGATTGGAGTGATACCTGGGTTTTAGCGGTAGCTGCAAACAAAATTCAAAGAAAATATGTCGGCTTCTTATTAATTAAAAATCATCCCTGGTAATTACAAAAGCTGGATCTATCTGGGACTTGAAGGTGGGACCTCTTTCACCCAAAGTTTACATTAAATTACATAAAATATTGATATAGTCCATCATAAATGAAATTATCCAGGTAGTTACTAATAAAAATTTAGTTTAGACTTTAACTTGACAATTTTTTGACGATCAGTCCAATGCTAAGAAATATAAAACCCAAAACTCCTAAAAATAGAGTCAGATCAAAGCAAAAGTACATCATTAGAACTAAATTGCCTGAAACGTTACTAGGTAAATAATGACTATCATCACAGTTTTATATTAGAGTTATGACGTGAATAGAAAAACACAAAATTATATTGTTGTTTCTGAAGACGTCATGAAATAATACCATTGCGCCATGACGTCATGAAATGAAATCATTACGCAGTGACGTCATAATTACTATATAAGAAACGTCAAATCTTTAAATGATCTAATTCATGAATAAATAAAGGTTAGATAAAAGCAAGCTACACACAAGTTAAAAAAACGTTACTACAAAAAAAAACAGAGATAGTATCTCTAAAAGAGAAAATCAAAGGTATTCAGCTAACCAGGTGTATCGCGAAGTTTTCAAACAAAACAGCAAGGTTTTTAATCAAAATGATGAAGATTATAGATATGCGAAAATTCAGACATCCAAACAAAAGATAAAGGAGTGTTATCACAATGATTAAGATTATAGAGAAGCAACAATTGAGCAAGATAGACAACAGATCAAGGAGCGATATCAAAATGATAAAGATTACCGAAAAATATATATGAAAAAAGTTGCTACCAGAATAATGGGTAGATACTGGGGTCACAAAAGCTATGATGAAAAAATTCAATTCTCTGCGAGGTTGTACCGAAAAACGCATAAGGACAAAGGGAAAAATTACATTCAGAAATACAAGAAGATGGCAAAAATGCAGGCTGATCTTCGTAAATTGAGAAACATTTTACGCATGTTTTACCAGGATCACGAAAAGTATTCAAAATTACAGATTAAAATTCTCTTTGAAAGAGCGGATACTGTTGAAAAGTCGTCTAGAAATGCTTTGGCAAAGCTTCATAGTAATATCCAAAAGAAATGTCGTCAGTTTAATGAAAAGTTTCCAAGGTATGGATTGGCAATTGCGGAACAGTTTGTGGATGCAATGGAAAATGTTCGACAACACACTGAAGATACGGAGACATACTTCTTAGAAAATTCGTATATTAATTTTGGAAGGAGCAATTGCAGTTTATGTAGCGGCAATAAAAATATATATACAAGCAAACCTATCAATAGCGAAGGAAAAGCAATGTTTTTCAATTATGGCGAAAACGAGCCTGTTAGGGTTATTTGTATATGTGTTTGTAAGACTACTGATTTAGAACAATTTCCTGGAACAATGACCCCAAGAAAAAAGTATTTCTAACTGTGTTTTAAACAGTTTTCTTAGTTCTACTAAATATTTGGCAAAAAATGCTCAGTGTAGTAGAACAAACTGTCCTGGAAAGTACCACACAACTATTGAAAAATGCTCTGAAACTAGATCTGACAAGGAAATCATGATGGCTGGAGTCACCTATAACAATTTAAGTAAACATTCAAAACCGAAAACTGGGCAGCAGGTTACTTGGCAATGTCACCCTGATATCTGCAAGCTCTATCGGACGGATATTGAATTATGTCAAATTCTTTTTGATATCCTTGAAAATAATATAGCATTAAAATTTTCAACTGACAAAGTGGTTAATTTCTACCTTGGCGAATTGGATTATTGTAAAATCAATTACAGGGACACAAGAAAGAATGGGCATACGTTATACTGTAGCCCAAATGAGGGATGTCAGAGCTATTTGCGTTGTCTAAGGGCACTAGCTCCAAATTTTCCTGTCTTGACCTGTTTCATTAATAGAGTATATAAGACAGTATCAAAATCTAAGATTATACAAAATATTAATCTACTAAAAGTCGAGGGCTCGTACAAGGAATTAAGTCATTATTTAGAAGAAGTGTCAAATAGACTCTGTCGTAATAGTCAAGACGTCATTTACGGTGATAGCAATATTACAGTTTCTGTGGATGAAAATACAATAATAAAATTATTTCTTGAGAGCCTTGATAAGGTAGCTAACATCAGGGATGTATACTCCACAATGTATTGTGACAGCTGCGAGCAGATAAAGAAAAAATACCAATTGAAGAGTCTAGGATCCCTTTCAAATAAGAAAGGTTTTGATGTAATGTTGGCCACAATTTTAGAACACCTCCAATAGGACGAACCCAAAGATGATAGAGAACAGCTAATTCATTGTACAGGTTGGAAAGAGGATGTCTTAGTTTCATTCTCTGTCTGTGATTACTGTGCTTGGAAAATGTTGAAAAGTCAGGAGAATATCCGATCCGTATTAAATAACCTTCATGTCGACTGTACACCGGAATGCATAAAGTCTTCAAATAATTTTGAAATGGCAGTGATTCGATTTGTAATGCCTTGTCTTACGATCGTAAGATTAGGGCAAGTAACTACATTGAAGAGACCTAGAACAGAAATTGTTGATGTTCTTAAGGGTAGAATAGTATATCTACCTGTTGATGTGCAAGCAAATGCAGATATTCAGCCTGAAAAACTTCTTAACATTGATAGTTTTGTAGTCATTGTCAATGGTCATCCCACTAACAACAAAAATGTTTGGACTGCACTAATAGATCTGAGAAAAGTCCATGAAGCACTGTTGTGTTTAAGAGAGAACAACAGTCTCTATAAAACATTACGCGCATACACACTAGAAGATTTAATACTTGAAGCGCGTCTTGCTGAAAAAGCGGTTGGTGTTGATAATTTACCTGAAATACCGGAAGCTGCAATCCTTCAGAAACTGACAGAAAGCGCAAAATCTACATTGGTTGAACATTTTTCTGTCCAATCTCTCAATTCAGCGGCTCCAAAAGACTTCCTAAGAGATTTTACGCAGATGAATGATCTTGGTACTGACCAATTTCAAATGAAGAAGCTAAAAGGTGAGAGCGAAGACTTATTTCAGGAAGAACTTGATCTAAAAGTGTTTCCAAATCTTTTCCCGAAAGGCAAATATGGCTTGCGTGACAAGGCAAGACCTTTTCGGATTAGGAATGCAGAATATTTTAAATCAAGGTTTCTTAGCAGACATACTAAGTTTTGTCTTGACAAACAGTATCTTTTTCACAGCTTCCAATTGCAAGAATTCTCTTACATGTGTAATAGCGACGGTCATATGTTATGGACTGTGAAACCAAATCAAATGCTCGTCAATTTATAGACTGGCTTCATTCCCGTGATGGAGAGATGGAAGCGACTTTGTTTTCTGTTCAGTCAAAAATCAGAGGATCTCAGCAGTCTTTTCAATCTCTTTCCTATAAAGTAAAGTCAATGATTGAGCAATTGGGTTCACCGACTTTTTTTCTGACAGTTTCATATGCTGAGTGGTACTCTCCTGAATTTATTGACTATTTACGGACTGTCCATAAGAACTCACCTGGTGTAGCAAAAATGACCCCAGCAGAGTTGACGTGTCTAGATCCAGTTTCAGTTTCCATGCACTTTGCCAAAGAATGGACACCTATATTTAATGAGCTAATTTGTTCAAAGACAAATCCTTTGTTTGGTAAAATTAAGGATCATTTCTGGCGTATCGAGAATCAGAAACAAGGTGCGCCTCATGTACACTGTGTTTTGTGGATTGAAGATACACCTATTATTGGAAAATCAACAGCATCTGAAGTGATTCATTATATCAATAGTATTATAACTTGTGAAATGCCAAACATATCGACTAGTCCAACTCTTCACAAACTGGTCAAAGACCATCAAGTGCACCACTGTAATAAATACTGTCAAAGAAAATATAAGAGCAAAAGAGGAAGATGGGTTACGCATTGTAAGTTTGGCTTTCCTCGTCCTACAAAGGAACGAACAGAATTATATGACATCCTTGACTGCTTGGCTCTTGGTACAGACCGTAAAAAGCCAAGAAAAAGAATATATAATCTGCTTCGAAGAGATGACGAGCGTTATATAAATGACTATTCTCCTGCGTTACTTATTGCTAATCGAGCAAACATTGATGTTCAATATATTGGCCATTTGGGCTCTAAATTACCGTATTACATTACCGATTACATGACTAAAGCAGAGAGTGTCGAAATAGAAGCAATGTGGGAGGAAGTAAATAATGCATGCAAAAGTCTTGGTCAACGAACTATGTCCTACTTGTTGAAGTCCATAAAAACCCGTCAAGTTGGAGCAGTTGAAGCTGCTGATAGGCTTCTTGGTACTAAATTGTATATTATTTCTAGGCAATTAGATATATTGACCACAGAGTAGTGATTTGTACATTGCCCACTGGGTTATTGATATCTACCCTAAAAGACCGGAACATATGGAAATTATCAGTCTTTTTCAGTTATTGTCTTGGTATGAACGGGAGCGTAATGGTACTGATGATAATATGATGTTAACTGACGGGTCCTTCTACCTCAGAAAAAGGCTTTTAAAACCATATATCATACAGCACAGAAAGGTAAACCCATTTGAAACTGACGAGAAGAAAAATGCTTACTATGGATATCTTTCAAAATTGTTTAAACCTTGGTGAAATGAAAATGAACTAGAAGTCAGTGGAAATAGCAACTACGAAACCTACTGTGTTGAATGTGTAAACTATCCCGACATGGTAGCACGAAAAAATTTGTTGTTAAGAGGAAAAGCGATATAGAATTTGAAGAAAGGGTCCGAGAACGTGCAAAAGAAATTCAGAAGGCAGAAAATATTTATGAAAACATTGAAGATGACCCAGAAAATGCAATTCAGGGAGGAATCATTGACAGAGCAGCAGATGCTCTGAAGTATTTGTTAGACGCAAAAAAACAGATTTCAAATGGTGACACCGAAGACAGGCTGAAAAATGATTATGAGTCGCTCAATATTGATCAAAAGAGAGTAGTTGACAAAATTTTGACTCAGTTACCAAGCGCAATGGTGCAACACCTTTGAAGTTGATTGTATCTGGATGTGGGGGTACAGGAAAATCTAGGGTTATCAGTGTCGTGAGAAGACTACTTTGCAACAAGTTCAAGAATAAAGATTGTCCCGTTGTAGTTATGGCACCTAATGGTATGGCTGCACATAGCATAAATGGTTTAACAATACATAGTTGTTTAAGTTTAGCTATTGATCAGGAAAACACCACAAAATACACCCCTCTCTCCACTGAAAAACTTCTTACTTTGAGAAAGACACTTAAGGAGACAAGACATTTTATTATTAACGAAATTAGTATGGTTTCGTCTCTTCTTTTAACCTATATTCATTTAAGACTATCAGAAATAATGGCAGCTGATTTGCCAATGGGTAATGCTAACTGCGTATTTTTGGGAGATTTTCTTCAATTAAGACCAGTAAGTGTCTTAATTGATTAAGACCAGTAAGAAATCCTCCTTATATACCTCTCACACGACTAGAAGTAAGAAATAGGATCAGATAAGTTAGTACTTTCAACCTCTGGCATCTATTTGAGTATGAGGAACTAAGCATAAATATGAGACAAAAGATGGATAAGAGCTGTGCTAATACACTTGCTGAAATTAGACAGGGGTTTTGCACTGGTGAAAATTTGAATAGTCTTTACAAGAGAAAAATTGGGAACTCCTACAGAGCTTCAAATGACGAAATTATAGATCTTTACTCAAAATTGTATGAAGAGTGAAATTACAGTAAGAGACGATCACGTCCAATGTTAAGAAATATAAAAACCCCTAACTCCTAAAAAAAAGTGTCAGATCAAAACAAAAAGTACACCATTAGAACCGCCTTGTCTGAAAACCCTATAAAGGAAACTTACCGCCCTTTGGCTTAAATAACAAAGAAAATATATTGGCTTGAAAATCAAGAAAATTGACTTTAACCTCGTTATTCTCCACAAACGGGATATTTTTTTTCTTTCTTTCTTCTTTTTCACCGATAGCTTGGCACTGGAACATCATAGAGACCTTTTTAATGATTCATTTAAAAGGAAATATCTAGATCATAATGCTATTGGTGCTCAATTTTTTTTTAATTAATTATTTTTTACGAAAAACTTAATTTTTTATATACAATATTGATCAATGACGTCATAGTCGTTGGATGTAGTTAATATCCGGATTGCAGCGGTAGCTAGCAACCTAGTAAGAGACGATCACGTCCAATGCTATTACATAAAGGCTCGATCATCGAATTTAAGCTGAAACTAAGTAAAGGACAATTATGCCTCCATATATTCACAGTGATGTATAAGATTTTCCATTACATCTGTAAACTGTTCCACAGTTGCCGGTCCATACCTTGGAAGCTTTTCACTAAACATGCAACATTTCTTTTGGATATTACTATGAAGTTTTGCGAAAGCATCTCTAGTCCGGGTTGCAGTGGTAGCTAGCAACCTAGTAATAGACGATCACGTCCAATTTTCAGAAATATAAAAACCCCTAACTCCTAAAAAAAATATAGAATAACAAAAAAAATAGAATAACAAAGAAAATATATTGGCTTGAAAATCAAGAAAATTGACTTCAACCACGTTATTCTCCACAAACGGGATATTTTTTTCTTTCTTTCTTCTTTTCCACAGATAGCTTGGCACTGGAACATCGTAGAGAGTTGTTCAATGGCTCATTTTAAAGTTACAGTAAAGAACGATCTCTCTCCCATACTAACTGATTTATGGTGGTTCCAGGTGTAGTTACATAAAGGACGAATATAGCTCATCATAAATGGTGTTGGTTCATATAGTAATGATATAGTTTTATTGATGCAAGAAGTATGGATTCATTGATGTAAGAAGTATGGAAGTATGGAAATGTATGGATGTAAGAAGTTTTTTTTCAAAATGCCTATTTAAACTTTTGGTTAATATGGATTGTGGTTTATATAAAGGATCGATGTGGTTCATTATAAATTGTAAACGGTGTAGAGCTTCTAATGTTCGAAGATTTCTTACAATAAAGATCGACACCTAGCCCATTTTAGCTGTAACATAAATAGATATTATGTAGTTTCCATCAGTAACATGGCTGTAGAGATGGCTGAAACCTAGTAAAGAACAATCTGGGTTGCAGCGGTAGCTAGCAATTCGGGTTGCAGTGGTATCGGGTTGCAGTGGTAATTAAAAATAAAATACTTTTTAAAGTATTTTATTTTTAATTACAAAAGTAATTAATTTTGCAGAAAATTGTACCTTCTTTACTGAGTTACCTGTAGTTTTTATAAAATCATATTACTTTCATAACAACATTTTTACTATCCCGGTTGCAGCGGTAGCTAGCAACCTAGTAAGAGACGATCATGTCCAATGTTAAGAAATATAAAAACTCATTACTCCTAAAAAAAACAGTCAGATCAAAACAAAAAGTACACCATTAGAACCGTCTTGTCCAAAAACCCTGTATAGGAAACTTTCTGTTCCTTGGCTTGAACAGCAAGGGAAATGTATTGGCTTGAAAATCAAGAAAAGTTGCAGCTACTACAGCATTCTGCCTAAACGGTATTTTTTTCTTTGTTTTCCACAGATAGCTTGTTACTTGAATATCGTAGAGAGTTGTTCAAGGGCTCATTTTGAAGAGAATTTAGTGGCTTAAAAACCTTTTGTAACTGAAACAAATTATTTTTAAAATAGAATAAATTTTTCCACTAAAACTGCATTTTTGATGTCTTTTCATACTGCAGTCTTTTCAAAGATATTTGATTTTTGAAGCAATCAAACAGTTCGTGGTAAAGCTATATTGAAACTTTATATTCCATGGCACTTGGACATCGTAGAGAGTTGTTCAATGGCTCATTTTAAAGGAAATTAATAGGGTTAGAAACCTTTTGTAATTAATTTCATGTTAAAGATTGATCAATAAAGTCATATTCTTAGGTTGTAGTCAGGTCGTCTCTTACTATTCCAATTAAGAAAAAGCCATAGGCTTTTTCCTGTTTGTTTTTTAGTAAAGAACAAACTCTAGCCCTTAGTACATTAAATTTAAATGCATCATTATATAGATGATGAATTTTCCTTAATCATCATAATAATGATATTAAAAGATGATCGTTAGAAGAACAAACCATTGCATACATTTGACTTAGTTAGCTGCCTGAATCTTTGAGACTCGTCTCTTACTACTCCAAATAAGAAAAAGACATTGGTTTTTTCCTGTTTGTAATCAGGGTTTTATAATAAAGAACGACCTCTTGCCTATACTAAATTTTATACGCCACTTAATTATAGTATAGGTTAGTAATTCCACAGATAGCTTGGCACTGGAACATCGTAGAGAGTTGTTTAATGGCTCATTTTAAAGCAAATTAATGGGGTTAAAATTTTTTTGTAGTTATAAAACAAATTATTTTTAAATAGAATCATTTTTCTCACGAAATTACATTAAAAGAAGATCATTACAATAACAAACCATTGCATACATTGGACTTAGTTAGCTACTTGATTGTTTGAGGTTCGTCTCTTACTATTTCACAAAAGAAAAAGCCGTAGGCTTTTTCCTGTTTGTAATTCGGGTTGCAGTGGTAGCTAGCAACCTAGTCCAGGTTGTAGTGTTTTTACATTAAAGAACGATCTCTCACCAATAGTAACTGATATACGGTGGCTCCAGGGGTAGCTACATCCGGGTTGCAGCGGTAGCTAGCAACCTAGTAAGAGACGATCACGTCCAATGTTAAAAAATATAAAACCCCCCAACTCCTAAGAAAAGAGTCAGATCAAAACAAAAAATACACCATTAGAACCGCCTTATCTGAATCCTCTATAAAGGAAACTTACCGCCCTTTGGCTTGAATAACAAAGAAAATATATTGGCTTGAAAATCAAGAAAATTGACATTTACCACGTTATTCTCCACAAACGGGATATTTTTTTTCTTTCCGCTTGATTTTTCTCCTCAGCTACTGGGCACAGGAAAATCATAGAGAGCTGTATAATAGCTCATTTTAAAGGAAATTGCAACATCTAGTGCCTTTTGTAATTAAAAATAAAATACTTTTTAAAGTAGAATCAATTTCGTCAAAAAAAATGCATTTTTGATGTATTTTCATACTGCAGTCTTTTCAAAGATATTTGAATTTTGAACCAATCAAACAGTTCATGGTAATGAACTCTATAGTAATAATAGCTACTTGTCTCAATAGTATATAATAAAGATCAAACTCTTCCCTATACTAACTTGCATACGCAACTTCACTATAGTTAAGATTACAGTATTTATGTTTTTACATTAAAAGACGATCACTGACATAACAAACCATTCCATACATTGGACTTAGTTAGCTACTTGATTGTTTGAGTTTCGTCTCTTACTATTTAAAAGAAGAAAAAGCCGTAGGCTTTTTCCTGTTTGTATTTATAGTTAAAAAACGAACTCAAGTCCAAAGAAACTGAACACTGTGGTTCATTCATATTATCTTCATTATTTTAGCTAGATACATAAAGGCTCGATCATCGAATTTAAGCTGAAACTAAGTAAAGGACTATTATGCCTACATATATTTATAGTGATGTATAAGATTTCCCATTACATCTGTAAACTGTTCCACAGTTGCCGGTCCATACCTTGGAAGCTTTTCACTAAACATGCAACATTTCTTTTGGATATTACTATGAAATTTTGCGAAAGCATCTCTAGCTGACTTTTCAACAAAATCTATTCTTTCAGAGATAATTTTAATCTTTTATTTTAAATATTCTTCGTAATCCCGGTAAAACATTCGTAAAATTTTTCTCAATTTACAAAGATCAGCCTGTGCGTTCCTTGCAGCTTGTGTAAACTGCAAAAATATCCATGGTATCCGAGCAATAGTTTGATTATAAT
Source organism: Artemia sp. Qi Xiang Cuo (assembly GCF_049724085.1). NCBI lineage: Eukaryota > Metazoa > Arthropoda > Branchiopoda > Anostraca > Artemiidae > Artemia > Artemia sp. Qi Xiang Cuo. The sequence goes on along the minus strand of NC_142795.1, from coordinate 57,582,543 downwards.
AAAGAACGACCTCTTGCCTATACTAAATTTTATAGGCCGCACAACTATATTATAGGCTAGTACAGTTATATTTAAGGTCAATATATCGAAATTTTCCATTAAAAGACGATCATTGGAAGTAAAATCCATTACATACATTTGATTTAGTTAGCTGCTTGATTGTTTGAGGCTATTCTCTTTCTATTTCAAAGAAGAAAAAGCCCTAGGCTTATTCCTGTTGGTAATCAATTAGAAAGAGTTCTGCCTTTAAAATGAGTACGTATATAAAGGATTATCCACAGTAATTATAATAAAGTATATCAGGGTTGCAGCGGTAGCTAGCAACCTAGTAAGAGACGATCACGTCCAATGTTAAGAAATATAAAAACCCATAGTTCCTAACAAAGGAGTCAGATCAAAACAAAAAGTACACCATTAGAACCGCCTTGTCCGAAACCCCTGTATAGGAAACTTTCTGTCCCTTGGCTTGAACAGCAAGGGAAATATATTGGCTTGAAAATCAAGAAAATTGACTTTAACCACGTTATTCTCCCCAAACGGGATATTTTTTCTCTTTTCTCTTTTCTTTTGTATCCAGAGATAGCTTGGCACTGGAACATCGTAGAGGGTTGTTCAATAGCTCATTTTAAAGGAAATTAATTGGGTTAAAAATCTATAGTAACTAAAATAAATTATTTCTAAAAGACAAACACCAGTGTCTTGGACCACTCGGCCAGGCTGCCTCTCATAAATAACTATATATGTGAATCTGGGTTGCAGCAGTAGCTAGCAATCTAGTAAGAGACGATCAGTCCTATGCTAAGAAATATAAAAACCCAAAGCTCCTAAAAATAGATAAAGTAAAGAACAATCTCTTGCCCATAGTAAATGATATATGGTGGTTCGAAGGGTAGCTACAAGCTATTCACATTGGAGCGGTTTTACAGCAGCAGCTGTAACCCGGAATCTCTTTACTTAAACAACAAAGAAAATTTGTCGGCTTATTATTGATCCGGGTTGCAGCAATAGCAAGCAACCTAGTAAAAGACGATCACTTCTAATGTTAAGAAATATAATAACCCTTAACTCCAAAAAATAGAGTCAGATCAAAACAAAAAGTTCATCATTAGAACTGCTTTGTCCAAAACCCCCATATAGGAAACTTTCTGTCCCTTGGCTTGAACAGCAAGGGAAATATACTGGCTTGAAAATCAAGAAAAGTGGCAGCTACTAAAGCATTCTGCCTAAAGGTCCTTTTTTTTCTTTTTCTTCTTTTCCACAGATAGCTCGTCCCTGGAACATCGTAGAGAGTTGTTCAATGGCTCATTTTAAAGGAAATTAATGGGGTTTAAAACATTTTGTAATTCAATGAAATTATTTTTAAAATAGATTAAACTTTTTTTTATAAAAAAAATACATATTTTATGTTAAAGATTGATCAATTACGTCATAATTATCAGTTATAGCCAGGTCGTCTCTTACTATTCCAACTAAGAAAAAGCCATAGGCTTTTCCCTGTTTGTAATTTCACATCAAACAAAGAACAGATTAGATCAGACCGAGATAAGATCTGATCAGACTGACAGCAGGTTTTATCAGACCGAGAACAGATCATCCGGGTGGCAGCGGTAGCCAGCAACCTAGTAAGAGACAATCACTTCCAATGTTAAGAAATATAAAAACCCCTAACTCCTAAAAAAAGAGTCAGATCAAAACAAAAAGTATGCCATTAGAACCGCCTTGTCCGAAACCCCTATAAAGGAAATTTACCGCCCTTTGGCTTGAATAACAAAGAAAATATATTGGCTTGAAAATCAAAAAAATTGGCTTTAACCAGGTTATTCTCCACAAACGGGATATTTTTTTCTTTCTTCTTCTTCTTCTTCTTTTCCAGTGGTGGTGGCTACTACAACATTCTACCTAAACGGCGTATTTTTTTCTTTTTTTCTTTTTTCCACAGATTGCTTGGCACTGGAACATCGTAGAGAGTTGTTCAATGGCTCATTTTAAAGGAAATCAATTGGGTTAAAAATCTTTGGTAACTAAATCCGGGTTAAAGCGGTAGCTAGTAACCTAGTAAGAGACGATCACGTCCAATGTTAAGAAATATAAAAACCCATAACTCCTAAAAAAAAGTCAGATCAAAACAAAAAGTACACCATTAGAACAGCCTTGTCCGAAACCCCTGTATAGTAAACTTTCTTTTATTTGGCTTGAAAATAAAGAAAAGTGGTGGTAACTAAAACATTCTGCCTAAACGGCATAATTTTTTATTTCTTTCTCTTCCACAGATAGCTTGGCACTGGAACATCGTAGAGAGTTGTTCAATGGCTCATTGAAAAGGAAATCTCTAGATCTAGTGCGATTTTACTTAATTTTTTTTTAAATTAATTTTTTTTTACGAAAAACTTAATTTTTTGTATACAATATTGATCAATGACGTCATAGTCGTTGGATGTAGTTAGTACATAAAGGCTCGATCATCGAATTTAAGCTGAAACTAAGTAAAGGACAATTATGCCTTCATATATTCACAGTGATGTATAAGATTTCCCATTACATCTGTAAACTGTTCCACAGTTGCCGGTCCATACCTTGGAAGCTTTTCACTAAACATGCAACATTTCTTTTGGATATTACTATGAAGTTTTGCGACAGCATCTCTAGTAAAATTTTAAAATTAGTTTTATTTTTGGTTATGCTCTAACTACCCGACACGGGATTTAATATGTATTTCCAGACCAAAAAATTCAATTTTTTTACATATCTTATTTTTCAGTTTAGAATCGCTAAAGTTATTATGTCAACTGCAAAAGTATTTATGATCTCTGAGCAATAATTTTAATCTTTTCATTCAAACTAACAAAATACCTGAAAATTTAAAAATTACTTTTATTTTTTGTTAGGTTATGGGTACTTGATACGAGACTTAAGAAAAGATAATAGGATAATTAAGATAGTAATAAGATGCCTTCTAAGCGAATTATACGTAATTTAAAAAAACAGTACTACACAAAAAAACGAGATAGCATCTTTAAAAGAGAAAAGCAAATTATATTAAAAGACAATCACTGAAATAACAAACCATTCCATACATTGGACTTAGTTACTTGATTGTTTGAGTTTTTTCTCTTACTATTTAAAAGAAAAAAAAACCCATAGGCTTTTTCCTGTTTGTATTTAAGGTTAGAAAAGGAACTCAAACTTAAAGAAACTGAACCCTGTGGTTCATTCATATTATCTCCATTATTTTAGCTAGGATGTAAATAAACAAGTTTCTTTTTTAAATTTTAAATTTAAAAGATAGTGCTTTTAATTCAACACACTAAAAGTGCTCCCCGAAAGGGAATCGAGCTCCGTTCTTCCATGTAACAAGTTGGCATGCTTACCATTAGACTGTTGAAGACTTATAAAATAAAAGTTACATATAAGTTATAGTAAAGAACGAATCATGAAGCATATATAAGGACCAAAGGTGTAGTATTTTATAGTTACGTTAGTATCTTTTCGAATTTTCAATTTAAGAGATATTTAAATTAAAGATCGAACTTTAGTCCATAGTAATAGAAGCAGCATAGTAAAGATCAACCTCTAGCCTATTTAAATTTTAAATTAAACGATTTTAATCTAACATAATAAAAGTTCTCCCGAACGGGGAATCAAACCCTTTCTCCCGCGTGAAAACTGTTTATGCTCATCAACGGACTATTGAAGACTTATAAAATATGAGCTACATATAAGACATGATAATAATCCGGGTTGCAGCGGTAGCTAGCAATCTGGGTTGCAGCGGTAGCTAGCAACCTAGTAAAAGACGATCACCTCCAATGTTAAGAAATATAAACCCCCCAACTCCTAAAAAAAGAGTCAGATCAAAACAAAAAGTACACCATTAGAACCGCCTTGTCCGAATCCTCTATAAAGGAAACGTACCGCCCTTTGGCTTGAATAACAAAGAAAATATATTGGCTTGAAAATCAAGAAAATTGACTTTTACCACGTTATTCTCCACAAACGGGATATTTTTTTCTTTCCGCTTTTTTTTCCTCCTCAGCTAGGTGGGCACTGGAAAATCATAGAGAGCTGTATAATAGCTAATTTTAAAGGCAATTGCAACATCTAGTGCCTTTTGTAATTAAAAATAAAATACTTTTTAAAGTAGAATCAATTTTTTCAAAGAAATTGTATTTTTGATGTATTTTCATACTGCAGTCTTTTCAAAGATATTTGAATTTTTATGCAATCAAACAGTTCATGGTAATGAACTCTATAGTAATAATAGCTACTTGTCTGAATAGTAACCGACACTCCTGGAAACAAAATTTTCTTTTTTTGCTTAATCGCTGAAATTATTATGTAAACTGCAAAAATATTTATGATGCCTAATCAGTAATAGTAAGTTCTTAATTTAAACAACAAAAATATATGAAAATTTTAGAATTAGTTTTACTTTTTGTCTCCTGGAAGAAAATTTTTTTTCATCTCAGTTCAAACTTATTATTGTATCCTGGAGCCAAACTTTTTTTGGTTTGTAACCCGTAAAGTACGTATCTCCGTATTATTGTCTTATAATTGCAATTATTTTAATTTTCAGTCCAGAATCGCTAAACTTATTATGTAAACTGCAAAAATATTTATGATGTCTAACCAATAATACTAATTTTGTAATTCAAACAAGATAAATACCAGAAAATTTAAAAATTAGTTTTTTTATGCTAGGTTTTAGATATTCGACACGGGATATTATGTACTTAATAATTTTAAACCTTGAAAAAATATGGTCTCAATTTAAATTAAAAAAATAAAGAATAACCAAAAACAATATTAAAATAGAGCAATCCAAATTTCTACTAATAAAAAACTTTACTACACAAAAAATAAAGCTAACATCCTGAAATATCAGAAAAGTTTATTTAAAAGAGATAAAAATGCCACCGAACTCAATAAAGCTCGAGCACGCGTAAGGATTGCTACTAAGATGTCTTGTGATCAAGGATTTAAGAAAATGAAATATGACAGAGCAAAACAGAGGTATCTTACGGATCAGGGGTATCGAGAAGGGAAAATTGAGACAGCCAAACAAAAGAACAAGGAACGGTATGATAACCATATAGATTACCGAAACAAACATAAGAAAAAAGTTGCTACCAGAATAATGGGTAGATACTGGGGTGACAAAAGCTATAATGAAAAAATTAAATTCTCTGCGAGGTTGTACCGAAGAACACATAAGGACAAAGGGAAAAAATACATTCAGAAATACAAGAAGATGGCAAAAATGTAGGCTGATCTTTGTAAATTGAGAAACATTTTACGCATGTTTTATCAGGATCACGAAAAGTATTCAAAATTACAGATTAAAATTCTCTTTGAAAGAGCGGATGCTGTTGAAAAGTCGGCTAGAAATGCTTTGGCAAAGCTTCATAGCAATATCTAAAATAAATGTTGTCAGTTTGACGAAAAGCTTCCAAGGTATGGATTGGCAACTGCGGAACAGTTTATAGATGCAATTGAAAATGTTCGACAACACAGTGAATATCCGGAGGCGTACTTCTTAGAAAATTCGTATATTAATTTTGGAAGGAGCAATTGCAGTTTATGTAGCAGCAATAAAAATATATATACAAGCATACCTATCAACAGCGAAGGAAAAGCAATGTTTTTGAATTATGGCGAAAACGAGCCTGTTAAGGGTTATTAGTAAATTTGTTTGTAATACTAATGATTTAGAACAAATTCCTGGAACACCGACTCAAGAAAAAAGCATTTCTAACTGTGTTTTAAACAGTTCTTTTAGTTCTACTGAATATTTGGCAAAAAATTCTCTGTGTAGTAGAACTAACTGTCCTGAAAAGTACGAGACAACTATTGAAAAATGCTCTAAAACTAGATCTGACAAGGAAATTATGATGGCTGAAGTCATCTATAACAATCTGAGTTAACATTCAAAACCAAAAATTGGGCAGCAGGTTACTTGGCAATGTCACCCTTATATCTGCAAGCTCTATCCGACGGATATTGAATTATGTCAAATTCTTTTTGATATCCTTGAAAATAATATAGCATTAAAATTTTCAACTGACAAAGTGGTTAATTTCTACCTTGGCGGCTTGGATTATTGTGAAATGAATTACAGGGACACAAGAAAGAATGGGCATTCGTTATACTCTAGCCCAAATGAGGGATGTCAGAGCTATTTGCGTTCTCTAAGGGCACTAGCTCCACATTTTCCTGTCTTGAACTGTTTCATTAATAGCGTATATAAGGCAGTATCAAAATGTAAGATTATACAACATATTAATCTACTAAAAGTCGAGGGCTCGTACAAGGAACTAAGCCATTACATAGAAGAAGTGTCAAGTAAACTCTTTCGTAATAATAGTCAAGACTTCATTTACGGTGATAGCAATATTAGAGTTTCTGTGGATGAAAATACAATAATAAAATTATTTTGTGAGAGCCTTGATAAGGTAGCTAACATCAGGGATGTATACCCCACAATGCATTGTGACAGTTGTGAGCAGATAAAGACAAAATACCAATTGAAGAGTCTAAGATCCCTTTCAAATAAGAAAGGTTTTGATATAATGATGGCCACGATTTTAGAACACCTACAACAGGACATACCCAAAGATGACAAAGAACAACTAATTCAATGTACAGGTTGGAAAGAGGATGTCATAAATTCATTCTCTGTCTGTGATTACTGTGCTGGGAAAATGTTGAAAAGTCAGGAGAATGCCCGATCAGTATTAAATAACCTTCATATAGACTGTACACCGGAATGTATAAAGTGTTTAAATAATTTTGAAATGACAATGATTCGATTTGTAATGCCTTGTCTTACGATCGTCAGATTAGGGCAAGTAACTGCATTGAAGAGACCTAGAACAGAACTTGTTGACGCTCTTAAGGGGAGAATAGTATATCTACCTGTTGATGTTCATGCAAATGCAGATATTCAGCCTGAAAAACTTCTTAACATTGATAGTTTTGTAGTCATTGTCAATGGTCAGCCTACTTACAAAAAGAATGTTTGGACTGCACTAATAGATCTTAGAAAATTCCATGAAGCACTGTTGTGGTTAAGAGAGAACAACAGTCTCTATAAAACAATACATGCATACACCCTAGATGATTTAAATAAAATACTTGAAACACGTCTTGCTGAAAAAGCGGTTGGTGTTGATAATTTACCTGAAATACCGGAAGCTGCAATCCTTCAGAAACTGACAGAAAGCGCAAAATCTACATTGGTTGAACATTTTTCTGTCCAGCCTCTCAATTCAGCGGTTCCAAAAGACTTCATTGAAGATTTTAAGCAGATGAAAGATCTTGGTACTGACCAATTTCAAATCAAGAAACTAAAAGGTGAGAGCGAAGACTTATTTCAGGAAGAACTTGATCTAAAAGTGTTTCCAAATCTTTTCCCGAAAGGCAAATATGGCTTGCGTGACAAGGCAAGACCATTTCGGATTAGGAATGCAGAATATTTTAAATCAAGGCTTCTTAGCAGACATACTAAGTTTCGTCTTGACAAACAGTTTCTTTTTCACAGCTTCCAATTGCAAGAATTCTCTTACATGTGTAATAGCGTCGGTCATGTGTTGCGGACTGTGAAACCAAATCAAAATGCTCGTCAATTTATAGACAGGCTTCATTCCCGTGATGGAGAGATGGAAGCGACTTTGTTTTCTGTTCAATCAAAAATCAGAGGATCTCAGCAGTATTTTCAATCTCTTTCCTATAAAGTAAAGTCAATGATTGAGCAATTGGGTCCACCGACTTTGTTTCTGACAGTTTCATGTGCTGAGTGGTACTCTCCTGAATTTATTGACTATTTACGGACTGTCCATAAGAACTTGCCTGATGTAGCAAAAATGACCCCAGCAGAGTTGACGTGTCTAGATGCAGTTGCAGTTTCCATGCACTTTGACAAAAAATCGACACCTATATTTAATGAGCTAGTTTGTTCAAAGACAAATCCTTTTTTTGGTAAAATTAAGGATCATTTCTGGCGTATCGAGTATCAGAAACGAGGTGCGCCATGTACATTGTGTATTGTGGATTGAAGATGCTCCTATCATTGGGAAATCAACAGCGTCTGAAGTGATTCAGTATATCAATAGTATTATAACTTGTGAAATACCAAATAGATTGACTAGTCCAACTCTTCACAAACTGGTCAAAGACCATCAAGTGAACCACTGTAATAAATACTGTCAAAGAAAATATAAGAGAAAAAGAGGGAGATGGGTTACGTATTGTAAGTTTGGCTTTCCTCGTCCTACAAAGGAACGAACAGAATTATATGACATCCTTGACTGCTTGGCTCATGGTACAAACCGTAAAAAGCCAAGAAAAAGAATATATCATCTGCTTCGAAGAGATGACGAGCGTTATATAAATGACTATTCTCCTGCCTTACTTATTGCTAATCAAGCAAACGTTGACGTTCAATATATTGGCCATTTGGGCTCTAAATTACCGTATTACATTACCGATTATATGACTAAAGTAGAGAGTGTCGAAATAGAAGTAATGTGGGAGAAAGTAAATAATGCATGCAAAAGTCTTGGTCAACGAACTATGTCCTACTTGTTGAAGTCCATAAGAACCGGTCAAGTTGGAGCAATTGAAGCTGCTGATAGGCTTCTTGGTACTAAATTGTATAGTATTTCTAGGCAATTTAGATATGTTGACCTTGCAAAAAAGATCGAGGTGAAGAGGACACTGAGAAGGTATGAAGAGCTTGAAAAGCTTGCTAAAAACGATCCACAGAGTAGTGATTTGTACATTGCCCACTGGGTTATTGATATCTACCCTAAAAGACCGGAACATATGGAAAATTTACATTAAAAGACGATCACTGAAATAACAAACCATTCCATACATTGGACTTAGTTAGCTACTTGATTGTTTGAGTTTCGTGTCTTACTATTTAAAAGAAGAAAAAGCCGTAGGCTTTTTCCTGTTTGTATTTATAGTTAAAAAACGAACTCATTATAATAAAGAACAAATATAAAGTTATAAAGATACAAAGGGATTAAATTTTCTCGTATTATATTATAACATATAACGTAAAAAGTGAATGGAGTATTTATACTCGTTTATCTTTCAACAAGAATCCGGGTTGTTATAGTAAAGAACGACATCTAGCCAATGTTAACTGGAAAATAAATGGGGATTATGCAATTTTCATCGGCATCATAAAGCTAATAAAGAACAAACTATGGGACATATTAGACTTAGTTTGATGCCTGACCCTTCAAATTTTGTCTCTTACTATTCCAAATAAGAAAAGGCCATAGGCTTTTTCCTGTTTTTGATTTTTCTGGGCTGCTTTCAATTTCATAAAGAACGAATATTAAGTTACTGTAATCCGGGTTGCAGCGGTAGCTAGCAACCTAGTAAGAGACGATCACGTCCAATGTTAAGAAATATAAAAACCCATAGCTCCTAAGAAAGGAGTCAAATCAAAACAAAAAGTACACCATTAGAACCGCCTTATCCGAAATCCCTGTTTAGTAAACTTTCTGTCCCTTGGCTTGAACAGCAAGGGAAATATATTGGCTTGAAAATCAAGAAAAGTGGCAGCTACTACAACATTCTGCCTAAACGTGATAATTTTTTTTCTTTTTATCCGGGTTGCAGCGGTAGCTAGCAACCTAGTAAGAGACGATCACCTCTACTGTTAAGAAATATAAAAACCCCAAACTCCTAAAAAAAAAGAGTCAGATCAAAACAAAAAGTACACCATTAGAACCTCCTTGTCCGAAACCCCTACAAAGGAAACTTACTGCCCTTTGGCTTGAATAACAAAGAAAATATATTGGCTTGAAAATCATTATAATTAAGAACAATCTCTTGCCTCTACTAAATTTTATAGGCCACTTAACTATAGTATAGGTTATCTGGGTTGGAGCGGTAGCTAGCAACCAAGTAGGAGACGATCACGTCCAATGTTAAGAAATATAAAAATCCATAACTCCAAAAAAAGTACAGATCAAAACAAAAAGTACACCATTAGAACCGCCTTGTTCAAAACCCCTATATAGGAAAATGTCTTTTCCTTGGCTTGAACAGCAAGGGATATATATTTGCTTGAAAATCAAGAAAAGTGGCAGCTACCACAGCATTATTTCTAAACGGTATCTTTTTTTCCTTTTTTCCTTTTTTTTCATCCACAGATAGCTTGACACTGGAACACCGTAGAGAGTTGCTCAATGGCTTGTTTTAAAGGAAATAAATTATGAGACGATCATTGGAATAACAAACCATTGTATTAATTGGACTTAGTTAGCTGCCTGATTCTTTGAGACTCGTCTCTTACTACTTGAAAGAAGAAAAAGCCGTAGGCTTTTACCTGTTTGTAAATAGGGTTTACATAATATGGGTTGTCTAACAGTTCGTTTAAATAACTGATCGATACATACATAAAGGATCGATACTGTAAATGGGAATTTTTATAATAAAGAACGACCTCTTGCCTGTATTAGTTTATATTAAAGTTATTATATTTGGCTAGGAGGTAGCTAAACTGAGTATCTTTTTTAATTTTCAATTTAAGATATATTGCTTTAAATTTAATACATTAAAAGTTCTATCCGACGGGGAATAAAACCGCGGTCTTCCGCGTGACCGGCAAGGATAATTACCACTGTACTATCGGAGATTACTAAAACATAAATCAGATATAAGTGATGATATTAAATTTCTTAATACATCTTTTTATATGTTAATCCGGGTTGCAGCGGTAGATAGCATCCTTCTAGTAAGAGACAATCAGATCCAATGTTAAAGATTTAATAACCGATATCTCCAAAAAATAGAATCAGATCAAAACAAAATTTACACCATTAGAATCACCTCGTCCGAAACCCCTATATAAAGAACTTTCTCTTCCTTGGCTTGAACAGCAAGTGATTCATATTGGCTTGAAAATCAAGAATAGTGGCAGCTGCTATAGCATTCTGCCTGAACGGCATCTTTTTTTTTATATACATCCGGGTTGTAGCGGTACCTAGCAACCTATTAAGAGACGATCAAACCCCATAGTAAAAACTAAAGTAACCCATAGCTCCTGAAAAAAGATTCAGATTAAAACAAGAAGTACACTATTAGAACCACCTTCTAATAGTGTAGTATATAGGTTCGTCCCATATAGTACGTAAAGGTTCGATCATCGAATAAAGCTGAAATTAAGTAAAGGACAATTATGCTTCCATATATTCACAGTGATGTCTGATATTTTCCATTCGTTGCAGCGGTAGCTAGCAACCTAGCAAGAGACGATCACGTCCAATGTTAAGAACTATAAAAACCCATAACTCCTAAAAAAAGAGTCAGATCAAAACAAAAAGTAATCAATTCAAATCAATTTTTTACGAAAAACTTAATTTTTTATGTACAATATTGATCAAGGACATCATAGTCGTTTAATGTAGTTAGTACATAATAACTACCTGACGTGAGATTTAATATGCATTTCCTGACCGAGAAATTCAATTTTTTTATATATCTTATTTTTCAGTTTAGAATCGCTAAAGTTATTATGTAAACTGCAAAAATATTTATGATATCCGAGCAATAATTTTAATCTTTCATTCAAACGAACAAAATACCTGAAAATTTAAAAATTAGCTTTATTTTCTGTTAGGTTATTGGTACTTGATACGAGAAAATTATAATAGGTTAATTAAAATGAGCTTGTTACTTGCAGTAGGTGCACGTGTAATGCTCCAAAAAAATATTTGTGTTGCTAAGGGGCTAGTAAATGGATCAATAGGAACAGTAACAAGCTTCAAGTTGCTACCAAACGGAGAAATAATTGGAGTTCTTGTAAAATTTGATGGACTAGAATTTCCGTTTGAAATTGGCAGAGAACAGTGCGCTTTGAAGTTTTGAAGCATGTCTGTTACCAGCGAAGACTGTTTCCTTTTCAACTGACCTTTGCCATTACAATACACAAGTCCCAAGGACTAAGTTTACAGTATGCAATTGTTGACGCGGGTAAACAGTGTGCTTCGGTCCAGGTATGATGTACGTTGCTCTTTCCCGTTTGACCACTAGTGCAGGTTTACATCTAGTAGAATTTGATAAGACAAAGATTTATTGCGATGTTGATGCTTTAATTGAGTACAACCGTTTGAGACAAATTTTTATAATAAAGAACGACCTCTTGCCTATACTAAATTTTATAGGCCGCACAACTATATTATAGGCTAGTACAGTTATATTTAAGGTCAATATATCAAAATTTTCCATTAAAAGACGATCATTGGAATAAAAATCCATTACATACATTTGATTTAGTTAGCTGCTTGATTGTTTGAGGCTATTCTCTTTCTATTTCAAAGAAGAAAAAGCCCTAGGCTTATTCCTGTTGGTAATCAATTAGAAAGAGTTCTTCCTTTAAAATGAGTACGTATATTAAGGATTATCCACAGTAATTATAATAAAGTATAGTAAAGAACAATCTCTTGCCCATAGTAAATGATATATGGTGGTTCGAAGGGTAGCTACAAGCTATTCACATTGGAGCGGTTTTACAGCAGCAGCTGTAACCCGGAGTCTCTTTACTTAAACAACAAAGAAAATTTGTCGGCTTATTATTGATCTGGGTTGCAGCGAAAGCAAGCAACCTAGTAAAATACGATCACTTCTAATGTTAAGAAATATAATAACCCTTAACTCCAAAAAATAGAGTCAGATCAAAACAAAAAGTTCATCATTAGAACTGCTTTGTCCAAAACCCCCATATAGGAAACTTTCTGTCCCTTGGCTTGAACAGCAAGGGAAATATACTGGCTTGAAAATCAAGAGAAGTGGCAGTTACTAAAGCATTCTGCCTAAAGGGCCTTTTTTCTGTTTTCTTCTTTTCCACAGATAGCTCGTCCCTGGAACATCGTAGAGAGATGTTCAATGGCTCATTTTAAAGGAAATTAATGGGGTTAAAAACTTTTTGTAATTCAATGAAATTATTTTTAAAATAGATTAAACTTGTTTTTATAAAAAAAATACATATTTCACGTTAAAGATTGAAAAATGACGTCATAATTATGAGTTATAGCCATGTCGTCTCTTACTATTCCAACTAAGAAAAAGCCATAGGCTTTTTCCTGTTTGTAATTTCACAGCAAACAAAGAACAGATTAGATCAGACTGAGATAAGATCTGATCAGACTGACAGCAGGTCATATCAGACCGAGAACAGATCATCCGGGTTGCAGCGGTAGCTAGCAACCTAGTAAGAGACGATCACGCCCCTTAGTAAATAATGAAATAGTTACATTGAAAGACGATCATTGGAATAAAAAACTATTGTATGCATTGGAATAAGTTGGCTACTTAATCATTGGAGGTTCGTCTCTTACTATTTCAAAGAAGAAAAAGCAGTAGGCTTTTTCCTGTTTGTCAGGTTGCATCCGGGTTGCAGCGGTAGATAGCAACTTAGTAAGAGACGATCACGTCCAATGTTAAGAATATAAAAACACCTAACTCCTAAAATAAGAGTCAGATCAAAACAAAAAGTACACAATTAGAACCGCCTTGTCCGAAACCCCTATAAATGAAACTTACCGCGCTTTGGCTTGAATAGCAAAGAAAATATATTGGCTTCAAAATCAAGAAAATTGACTTTAACCACACTATTCTCCAAAAACGGCATATTTTTCCTTTCTTCTTTTCCACAGATAGCTTGGCACTAGGACATCGTAGAGAATTGTTCAATGGCTCATTTTAAAGGAAATTTCTAGATCTAGAGCCATTTGTAATTAAATGTGTTTTAAATAGAATCAATTTTTTTAGAAAAACTTAATTTTTCATGTACAATATTGATCAATGACATCATAGTCGTTTAATGTAGTTAGTACATAATAACTACCTGACGTGAGATTTAATATGCATTTCCTGACCGAGAAATTCAATTTTTTTATATATCTTATTTTTCAGTTTAGAATCGCTAAAGTTATTATGTAAACTGCAAAAATATTTATGATATCCGAGCAATAATTTTAATCTTTCATTCAAACGAACAAAATACCTGAAAATTTAAAAATTAGCTTTATTTTCTGTTAGGTTATTGGTACTTGATACGAGAAAATTATAATAGGTTAATTAAAATAGTAATAAGATGCCTTCTAAGCGAGTTATACATAATTTTAAAAAATAGTACTACACAAAAACAGAGATAGCATCTAGAAAAGAGAAAAGCAAAGGTATTGAACCGACAATCCGGTTTGAGTAGCTAGCAACCTAGTAAGAGACCATCACGTCCAATGTTAAGAAATATAAAACCCATCCGGGTTGCAACTGTGGCTAGCAATTATAATAAAGAACGACCTCTTGCCTATACTAAATATTATACGCCACTTAATCCGGGTTGCAGCGGTAGCTAGCAACCTAGTAAGAGACGATCACGTCCAATGTTAAGAAATATAAAAATCCATAGTTCCTAACAAAGGAGTCAGATCAAAACAAAAAGTTCACCATTAGAGCCGCCTTGTCCGAAACCCCTGTATAGGAAACTTTCTGTCCCATGGCTTGAACAGCAAAATCCAGAATATTGGCTTGAAAATCCAGAAAAGTGGCAGCTACTACAACATTCTGCCTAAACGGGATATTTTTTTCTATCTTCTTTTCCACAGATAGCTTGGCACTGGAACATCGTAGAGAGTTGTTCAATGGCTCATTTTAAAGGAAATCTCTAGATCTAGCATCTTTTGAACTTAATTTATTTTTTCAATTAATTATTTTTTACGAAAAACTTAATTTTTTATATACAATATTGATCAATGACGTCATAGTCGTTGGATGTATTAATATTACATAATCTGGGTTGCAGCGGTAGCTAGCAACCTAGTAAGAGACGATCACCTCCAATGTTAAGAAATATAAAAACCCCTAACTCCTAAGAAAAGAGTCAGATCAAAACAAAAAGTACACCATTAGAACCGCCTTGTCCGAATCCTCTATAAAGGAAACTTACCGCCCTTTGGTTTGAATAACAAAGAAAATATATTGGCTTGAAAATCAAGAAAATAGACTTTTACCACGTTATTCTCCACAAACGGGATATTTTTTTCTTTCCGCTTGATTTTTCTGCTCAGCTAGCTGGGCACTGGAAAATCATAGAGATCTTTATAATATCTCATTTTAAATGAAATTGCAACATCTAGTCACTTTTGTAATTAAAAATAAAATACTTTTTAAAGTAGAATCAATTTTTTCAAAAAAATTGCATTTTTGATGTATTTTCATACTGCAGTCTTTTCAAATTATAATAAAGAACGACCTCTTTCCTATAATAAATTCTATAGGCCACTTAACTATAGTATAGGCTAGAACAGTTATTATATTTAAGGTCAATATATTAAAATTTTCCACTAAAAGACGGTCATTGGAATAAAAACCCAATACATCCATTTGATTTAGATAGCTACTTGATTGTTTGAGGCTAGTCTCTTACTATTTCAAAGAAGAAAAAGCCGTAGGCTTTTTCCTGTTTGTAATCAATTAGAAAGAGTTCTACCTTTAAAATGTTTTACGTAGTTACATTAAAGGACGATCATTTGAATAACAAACCATTGCATACATTAGACTTTGTTTACATTAAAGAACAAACTTCCAGCCCATTGTAGCTAAAATAAGATTATAATTAATGTTAAATTATAATAAAGAACGACCTCTTTCCTATAATAAATTTTATAGGCCACTTAACTATAGTATAGGCTAGTACAGTTATTTTATTTAAGGCCAATATATTAAAATTTTCCACCAAAAGACGGTCATTGGAATAAAAACCCAATACATAGATTTGATTTAGTTAGCTACTTGATTGTTAGAGGCTAGTCTCTTTCTAATTCAAAGAAGAAAAAGCCGTAGGCTTTTTCCTGTTTATAATCAATTAGAAAGAGTTCTACCTTTAAAATGAGTTACGTAGTTACATTAAAGGACGATCATTTGAATAACAAACCATTGCATACATTAGACTTTGTTTACATTAAAGAACAAACTTCCAGGCCATTGTAGCTAAAATAAGATTATAATTAATGTTAAATTATAATAAAGAACGACCTCTTTCCTATACTAAATTTTATAGGCCACTTAACTATAGTATAGGCTAGTACAGTTATTATATTTAAGGTCAATATATTAAAATTTTCCACTAAAAGACGGTCATTGGAATAAAAACCCAATACATAGATTTGATTTAGTTAGCTACTTGATTGTTAGAGGCTAGTCTCTTTCTAATTCAAAGAAGAAAAAGCCGTAGGCTTTTTCCTGTTTATAATCAATTAGAAAGAGTTCTACCTTTAAAATGAGTTACGTAGTTACATTAAAGGACGATCATTTGAATAACAAACCATTGCATACATTAGACTTTGTTTACATTAAAGAACAAACTTCCAGCCCATTGTAGCTAAAATAAGATTATAATTAATGTTAAAGATTGATCAATGTTACAGTAAAGAACGATCTCTGGCCAATAGTAACTGATATAAGGTGGTTTATATTATCTACAGTAAAGAACGATCTTTCACCCTTAGTAACTGATATATGAAGGTTCCAGGGGTAGTTACATAAAGGACCGATATAGCTCATCATAATCCGGGTTGCAGCGGTAGCTAGCAACCTAGTAAGAGACGATCACGTCCAATGTTAAGAAATGTAAAAACCCATAGTTCCTAACAAAGGAATCAGATCAAAACAAAAAGTACACCATTAGAACCGCCTTCTCCGAAACCCCTGTATAGTAAACTTTCTGTCCCTTGGCTTGAACAGAAAGGGAAATATATTGGCTTGAAAATCAAGAAAAGTGGCAGCTACTACAAAATTATGCCTAAACGGGATATTTTTTTTTTTTTTTTACAGAGATAGCTTGGCACTGGAACATCGTAGATAGTGGTTCAATGGCTCATTTTAAAGGAAATCTCTAGATCTAGCACCTTTTGCACTTGATTTTTTTTAATTAATTATTTTTTACGAAAAACTTAATTTTTTATATACAATATTGATCAATGATTACAATAAAAGACGATCATTGGAATAACAAACAATTGCATACATTGGAATTAGCTAGCTACTTGATTGTTTGAGACTCGTCTCTTACTATTTCAAAGAAGAAAAAGCCGTAGGCTTTTTCCTGTGTGTAATCAGTTTATTATCATAGGCAGCGCGCTAGTACTGCCTGAGTAAAGAACGTTGTAGGCACAATGTGGTTTTTCTTCTTCAGTCAGGCACTTCGTATCGAAGGAGTTGTCGTATCCGGTTTGCAGCGGTTTTACAGTGAAGAACGAACCTTAGCTCATAGTAACAGAAATACGAATATCTAGGTTGAAGCGGTAGCTAGCAACCTATTAATTACATAATACGGGTTGCAGCGGTAGAAATACAGATTGCAGCGGTGGAAACACCAAATTAAAAGATGATCATTAGAAGCACAAACCATTGCTTATATTGGATTTAGTTTTATAATAAGGATCCGGGTTGCAGCGGTAGCTAGCAACCTAGTAAGAGACGATCACGTCCTATGTTAAGAAATATAAAAACCCATAGCTCCTAAAAAAGGAGTCAAATCAAAACAAAAAATACACCATTAGAACCGCCTTGTCCGAAACTCCTGTATAGGAAACTTTCTGTCATTTGGCTTTAACAGCAAGGGAAAAATATTGGCTTAAAAATCATGAAAATTGTTACAATAAGGAATGAATTGTAACCCATAGTAATTGAATTATTAAATCAAACAAATCTTGGTCATAATAAGGAGCTGTCTAATGGCTCATTTTAATGGAAATTGCTGTATATAGAAACCTTTTGTAATTAACAAAAATGATTATTATCATAGAATAAATTGTTACAATATTGTAAACATCTAACTCTAGGCCATAGTAAGCAATTTAATTTTGACAATAAAGAATTACGACAGAAACCTAAATGGTAGTATAAGTAAGCTACATTTTGTTACAGTAAAGAACTATCTCTCGCCCATAGTAACTGATATATGGTGGTTCCAGGGGTAGCAGCAATCCTGGTTGCAGCGGTAGCTAGCATCCGGGTTGCAGCGGTAGCTAGCAACCTAGTAAGAGACGATCACGTCCAATTTTAAGAAATATAAAATTATAATAAAGAACGAATATTTTACCGATTATCTACTAATAACCATATATGACGTAATAAGTGACATGAAGTAATATCTAAAACCTATTGTGCACTAATAACCATATATGACTTAATGAGCGACGTGACGTAAAAATTGAAAAAAATAATTTTTATTTTATTTTCGTTTTTAGTTCAGAATAGCTAAAGTTATAAACTGCAAAAATATTTATGGTGTCTGAACAATAGTTTTAAGCTTTTAATTTAGACTAGAAAAATACGTGAAAATTTAAAAATTAGTTAATTTTTTTGTTAGGTTCTTGATACTTGATACGTGACATAAACATTCAACTAATGGTTACATAATGGTTTCAATGAAGCAAGCTACACGCAAGTTAAAAAAACAATACTACCAAAAAAACAGAGATAGCATCTTGAAAAGAGAAAAGCAAAGGTATTCAACCGACCAGGCGTATCGAGATGCAAAAATTGATAGTGACAAACAGCGTTATTATAATGATGTAGTTTATTATAATAAAGAACAACTTCTTGCCTATACTAAAGTTTATACGCCACTTAATTATAGTATAGGTTAGTAATTTTTACATTAAAAGACGATCATTAGAATAATAAAAAACCATCGCATACATTGGACTTAGTTACCTACTTGATTGTTTGAGGTTCGTCTCTTACTACTTCAAAGGAGAAAAAGCCAAAGGCTTTTTCCTGTTTGTAATCATATAGCATAGTATGAACCCCAGTTGCAACTGACATTATCATCCGAGTTGCAGCTTTAGCTAGCAATCTAGTAAGAGACGATAACGTCCAATGTTAAGACATATAATTATAGCAAAGAACAAACATTAGCCCATGGTATCCGAAACATTAAATACACAGCAGATTTCGATAAATGTATTATAAAAATAGATATAAGTTGAACAGGAACCGTATTTCAATTGAGTTTTATAATAAGTTTAATCACATCCAATGTTAAGAAATATAATAACCCATAACTCCTAAAAATAGAGTCAGATCAAAACAAAAAGTACACCATTAGACCGCCATGTCTGAAACCCACATATAGGAAACTTTCTGTACCTTGGCTTGAACAACAAGGGAAATTTATAATAAAGTTTTAGCTAGAATGTAAATAAACAAGTTTCTTTTTTAAATTTTAAATTGAAAAGATAGTGCTTTTAATTCAACATATTAAAAGTTCTCCCTGACGGGGAATCGAACTCCCTTCTCCCAGGTAACAAGTGGGCATACTTACCATTAGACTTTCGAAGACTTATAAAATAATAGTTACATATGAGATATGATAATAATTTTTTAATCCGGGTTACATAAAGGCTCGATCATCGAACTTTTATCCGGGTTGCAGCGGTAGCTATCAACCTAGTAAGTGACGATCACGTCCAATGTTAAGAAATATAAAAACCTATAGTTCCTAACAGAGGAGTCAGATCAAAACAAAAAGTACACCATTAGAACCGCCTTGTCCAAAACCCCTGTATAGGAAACTTTCTGTCCCTTGGCTTGAACAGCAAGGAAAATATATTGGCTTGAAAATCAAAAAAAGTGGCAGCTACTACAACATTCTGCCTAAACGAGATATTTTTTTCTTTTTTTCTTTTTTCTTTTCCACAGATAGCTTGGCACTGGAACATCGTAGAGGATTGTTCAATAGCTCATTTTAAAGGAAATTAATTGGGTTAAAAATTTATAGTAACTAAAATAAATTATTTCTAAAAGAGAATAAATTTTTCCACCAAAAACTGCATTTTTGATGTCTTTTCACACTGCAGTCTTTCAAACATAATCGTATACCAGCGGTAATATTTGAACCCACGCCTCCAAAGAGACTGGTGGCTAACACCAGTTTCTTGGACCACTCGGCCAGGCTGCCTCTTATAATTTGGGTTGCAGCAGTAGCTAGCAACCTAGTAAGAGACGATCAGTCCCATGCTAAGAAATATAAAAACCCAAAACTCCTAAAAATAGAGTAAAATCAACACAAAAGTACATCATTAGAACTACCTTGTCTGATCCGGGTTGCAGCGGTAGCTAGCAACCTAGTAAGAGACGATCACGTCCAATGTTAAGAAATATAAAAACCCATAGTTCCTAAAAAAGGAGTCAGATCAAAACAAAAAGTACACCCTTAGAACTGCCTTGTCCGAAACCCCTGTAGAGGAAACTTTCTGTCCCTTGGCTTGAACAGCAAGGGAAATATATTGGCTTGAAAATCAAGAAAAGTGGCAGCTACTATCCGGGTTGCAGCGGTAGCTAGCAACCTAGTAAGAGACGATCACGTCCAATGTTAAGAAATATAAAAACCCATAGTTCCTAAAAAAGGAGTCAGATCAAAACAAAAAGTACACCATTAGAACCCCTGTATAGGAAACTTTCTGTCCCTTGGCTTGAACAGTAAGGGAAATATATTTGCTTGAACATCAAGAAAATGGCAACTACTACAGCATTCTGCCTAAAAGGCAT
Organism: Artemia sp. Qi Xiang Cuo; assembly: GCF_049724085.1. Classification (NCBI taxonomy): domain Eukaryota; kingdom Metazoa; phylum Arthropoda; class Branchiopoda; order Anostraca; family Artemiidae; genus Artemia; species Artemia sp. Qi Xiang Cuo. The sequence continues at coordinate 57,561,966 of NC_142795.1, read as the reverse complement.
TTTTTTTCTTCTTTTCCATAGATAGCTTGGCACTGGATCATCGTAGAGAGTTGTTCAGTGGCTCATTTTAAAGGAAATCTCTAGATCTAGCATCTTTTGCACTTAATTTTTTTTTTCAATCAATTGTTTTTTACGAAAAACTTAATTTTTTATATACAATATTGACCAATGACGTCATAGTCGTTGGATGTAGTTAGTATTACATAATCCGGGTTGCAGCGGTAGCTAGCAACCTAGTAAGAGACGATCACCTCCAATGTCAAGAAATATAAAACCCCCCAACTCCTAAAAAAAGAGTCAGATCAAAACAAAAAGTACACCATTAGAACCGCCTTGTCCGAATCTTCTATAAAGGAAACTTACCGCCCTTTGGCTTGAATAACAAAGAAAATATATTGGCTTGAAAATCAAGAAAACTGACTTTTACCACGTTATTCTCCACAAACGGGATATTTTTTTCTTTCCGCTTTTTTTTCCTGCTCAGCTAGCTGGGCACTGGAAAATCATAGAGAGCTGTATAATAGCTCATTTTAAAGGCAATTGCAACATCTAGTGCCTTTTGTAATTAAAAATAAAATACTTTTTTAAGTGGAATCAATTTTTTCAAAAAAATTGCATTTTTGATGTATTTTCATACTGCAGTCTTTTCAAAGATATTTGAATTTTGAAGCAATCAAACAGTTCATGGTAATGAACTCTATAGTAATAATTTACATGAAGTTATTATATTTAAGGTCAATATATTAAAATTTTCCACTAAAAGACGGTCATTGGAATAAAACCCAATACATACATTTGATTTAGTTAGCTACTTGATTGTTTGAGGCTAGTCTCTTACTATTTCATTATAATAAAGAACGACCTCTTTCCTATAATAATTTTATAGGCCACTTAACTATAGTATAGGCTAGTACAATTAATATATTTAAGGTCATTATCCGGGTTGCAGCGGTAGCTAGCAACCTAGTAAGAGAAGATCACCTCCAATGTTAAGAAATATAAAACCCACCAACTCCTAAAAAAAGAGTCAGATCAAAACAAAAAGTACACCATTAGAACTGCCTTGTCCGAAACCTCTATAAAGAAAACTTACCGCCCTTTGGCTTTGAATAACAATTGAAAATATATTGGCTTGAAAATCAAGAAAATTGACTTTTACCACGTTATTCTCCACAAACAGGATATTTTTTTTCTTTCCGCTTGATTTTCCTCCTCAGCTAGCTGGGCACTGAAAAATCATAGAGAGCTGTATAATAGCTCATTTTAAAGGAAATTGCAACATCTAGTGCCTTTTGTAATTAAATTATAATAAAGAACGAATATTTTACCGATTATCTACTAATAACCATATATGACGTAATAAGTGACATGACGTAATATCTAAAACCTATTGTGTACTAATAACCATATATGACTTAATGAGCGACGTGACGTAAAAATTGAAAAAATTAATTTTTATTTTATTTTCGTTTTTAGTTCAGAATAGCTAAAGTTATAAACTGCAAAAATATTTATGGTGTCTGAACAATAGTTTTAATCTTTTAATTTAGACTAGAAAAATACGTGAAAATTTAAAAATTAGTTTAATTTTTTGTTAGGTTCTTGATACTTGATACGTGACATAAACATTCAACTAATGGTTACATAATGGTTTCAATGAAGCAAGCTAAACGCAAGTTAAAAAAACAGTACTACCCAAAAAACAGAGATAGCATCTTGAAAAGAGAAAAGCAAAGGTATTCAACCGACCAGGCGTATCGAGATGCGAAAATTGATAGTGACAAACAGCGTTATTATAATGATGTAGTTTATTATAATAAAGAACAACTTCTTGCCTATACTAAAGTTTATACGCCACTTAATTATAGTATAGGTTAGTAATTTAACAGATAGCTTGGTTATAATAAAGAACGAATATTTATCCGGGTTGCAGCGGTAGCTAGCAACCTAGTAAGAGACGATCACGTCCAATGTTAAGAAATATAAAAACCCATAGCTCCTAAAAAAGGAGTCAGATCAAAACAAAAAGTACACCATTAGAACCGACTTGTCCGAAACCCCTGTATAGGAAACTTTCTGTCCCTTGGCTTGAACAGCATGGGAAATATATTGGCTTGAAAATCAAGAAAATTGACTTTAACCACGTTATTCTCCCCAAACGGGATATTTTTCTCTTTTTTTTTCTTTTTTTTTTTCTTTTGTATCCAGAGATAGCTGTGCACTGGAACATCGTAGAGGGTTGTTCAATAGCTCATTTTAAAGGAAATTAATTGGGTTAAAAATCTATAGTAACTAAAATAAATTATTTCTAAAAGAGAATAAATTTTTCCAATAAAAACTGTATTTTTGATGCAGTGACGTCATAATTACTATATAAGAAACGTCAAAACTGTAAATGGTCTCATTCATGAATACATAATCCGGGTTGCACCAGTAGCTAGCAACCTAGTAAGAGACGATCACGTCCAATGTTAAGAAATATAAAACCCATAGCTCCTAAAAAAGGAGTCAGATCAAAACAAAATGTACACCATTAGAACCGCCTTGTCCAAAACCCCTGTATAGGAAATCCGGGTTGCAGCGGTAGCTAGCAACCTAGTAAGAGACGATCACGTCCAATGTTAAGAAATATAAAAACCCGTAGTTCCTAAAAAAGGAGTCAGATCAAAACAAAAAGTACACCATTAGAACCGCCTTGTCCAAAACCCCTGTATAGGAAACTTTCTGTCCCTTGGCTTGAACAGCAAGGAATATATATTGGCTTGAAAATCAAGAAAATTGACTTTAACCACGTTATTCTCCCCAAACGGGATATTTTTTCTTTTTTTTTCTTTTTTTTTTCTTTTGTATCCAGAGATAGCTTGGCACTGGAACATCGTAGAGGGTTGTTCAATAGCTCATTTTAAAGGAAATTAATTGGGTTAAAAATCTATAGTAACTAAAATAAATTATTTCTAAAAGAGAATAAATTTTTCCAATAAAAACTGTATTTTTGATGCAGTGACGTCATAATTACTATATAAGAAACGTCAAAACTGTAAATGGTCTCATTCATGAATACATAATCCGGGTTGCACCGGTAGCTAGCAACCTAGTAAGAGACGATCACGTCCAATGTTAAGAAATATAAAAACCCATAGCTCCTAAAAAAGGAGTCAGATCAAAACAAAAAGTACACCATTAGAACCGCCTTGTCCGAAACCCCTGTATAGGAAATATAATAAAGAACGACCTCTTGCCTATACTAAATTTTATACGCCACTTAATTATAGTATAGGTTAGTAATTCAACAGATAGCATGGCACTGGAACATCGTAGAGAGTTGTTCAATGGCTCATTTTAAAGGAAATTAATTGGGTTAAAAACCTTTTGTAATTAAAACAAATTATTTTTATTATTACAGTAAAGAACGATCTTTCACCCGTAGTAACTGATATATGGTGGTTCCAGGGGTAGTCCGGGTTGCAGCGGTAGTATAATAAGGATCAAACTCTTCCCTATACTAACTTCCATACGCAACTTCACTATAGTTAAGATTAAAGTATTTATATTTTTACATTAAAAGACGATCACTCAAATAACAAACCAGTCCATACATTGGACTTAGTTAGCTACTTGAATGTTTGAGTTTCGTCTCTTACTATTTAAAAGAAGAAAAAGCCGTAGGCTTTTTCCTGTTTTTTCCGGGTTGCAGCGGTAGCTAGCAATCTAGTAAGAGACGATCACGTCCAATGTTAAGAAATATAAAAACCCCTAACTCCTAGAAAAATAGTCAGATCAAAACAAAAAGTACACCATTAGAACCGCCTTGTCCGAAACCCCTATAAAGGAAACTTACCACCCTTTGGCTTGAATAACAAAGAAAATATATTGGCTTGAAAATCAAGAAAATTGACTTTAACCACGTTATTCTGCACAAACGGGATATTTTTTTCTTTCTTTTGTTTCCAGAGATAGCTTGGCACTGGAACATCGTAGAGAGTTGTTCAATGGCTCATTGTAAAGGAAATCTCTAGATCTAGCGCCTTTTGCACTTAATTTTTTTTATTAATTATTTTTCACGAAAAACTTAATTTTGTATATACAATATTGATCAATGACGTCAAAGTCGTTGGATGTAGTAAATAAAGGCTCGATCATCGAATTTAAGCTGAAACTAAGTAAAGGACAATTATGCCTCCATATATTCACAGTGATGTATAAGATTTCCCATTACATCTGTAAACTGTTCCACAGTTGCCGGTCCATACCTTGGAAGCTTTTCACTAAACATGCAACATTTCTTTTGGATATTACTACGAAGTTTTGCGAAAGCATCTCTAGCTGACTTTTCAATAAAATCTATTCTTTCAGAGATAATTTTAATCTTTAATTTTGAATATTTTTCGTAATCCCGGTAAAACATTCGTAAAATTTTTCTCAGTTTACAAAGATCAGCCTGTGCGTTCTTTGCAGCTTGTGTAAACTGCAAAAATATCCATGGTATTTGAGCAATAGTTAGAATATTTCAATACAAGCTGGAAAAATACCTTAAAATGTTAAAATTAGTTTTATTTTTGGTTAGGTTCTAACTACCCAATGTGGGATTGACTATGTATTTTCAGACCAAAAAATTACATTTTTTAATATATATTTTATTTTTCAGTTTATCCGGGTTGCAGCGGTAGCTAGTCCGGGTTGCAGCGGTAGCTAGCAACCTAGTAAGAGACGATCACGTCCAATTTTAAGAAATATAAAAACCCCTAACTCCTAGAAAAATAGTCAGATCAAAACAAAAAGTACACCATTAGAACCGCCTTGTCCGAAACCCCTATAAAGGAAACTTACCACCCTTTGGCTTGAATAACAAAGAAAATATATTGGCTTGAAAATCAAGAAAATTGACTTTAACCACGTTATTCTGCACAAACGGGATATTTTTTTCTTTCTTTTGTTTCCAGAGATAGCTTGGCACGGGAACATCGTAGAGAGTTGTTCAATGGCTCATTTGAAAGGAAATCTCTAGATCTAGCGCCTTTTGCACTTAATTTTTTTTAATAATTATTTTTCACGAAAAACTTAATTTTGCATATACAATATTGATCAATGACGTCATAGTCGCTGGATGTAGTACATAAAGGTTCGATCATTGAATTTAAGCTGAAACTAAGTAAAGGACAATTATGCCTCCATATATTCACAGTGATGTATAAGATTTCCCATTACATCTGTAAACTGTTCCACAGTTGCTGGTCCATACCTTGGAAGCTTTTCACTAAACAAGCAACATTTCTTTTGGATATTACTATGAAGTTTTGCGAAAGCATCTCTAGCTGACTTTTCAACGAAATCTATTCTTTTAGAGATAATTTTAATCTTTAATTTTGAATATTTTTCGTAATCCCGGTAAAACATTCGTAAAATTTTTCTCAGTTTACAAAGATCAGCCTGTGCGTTCTTTGCAGCTTGTGTAAACTGCAAAAATATCCATGGTATCCGAGCAATAGTTTGAATATTTCAATACAAGCTGGAAAAATACCTTAAAATGTTATAAGCTTAAGGATAAACAGAAGGACACGTGAAACCTCAGTCCATTATTAATATCCGGGTTGCAGCGGAAGCTAGCAACCTAGTAAGAGACGATCACGTCCAATGTTAAGAAATATAAAAACCCATAGTTCTTAAAAAAAAGAGTCAGATCAAAACAAAAAGTACACCATTAGAACCGCCTTGTCCGAAACCCCTGCATAGTAAAATTTCTGTCCCTTGGCTTGAACAGCAAGGGAAATATATTGGCTTGAAAATCAAGAAAAGTGGCAGCTACTACAACATTCTGCCTAAACGGGATATTTTTTTTCTTTTTTTCTTTTTTTTTCTTTTTTATCCAGAGATAGCTTGGCACTGGAACATCGTAGAGGGTTGTTCAATAGCTCATTTTAAAGGAAATTAATTGGGTTAAAAATCTATAGTAACTAAAATAAATTATTTCTAAAAGAGAATAAATTTTTCCACCAAAAACTGCATTTTGATGTCTTTTCACACTGCAGTCTTTCAAACATAATCGTATACCAGCGGTAAGAATTGAACCCACGCCTCTGAAGAGACTGGTGGCTAACACCAGTGCCTTGGACCACTCGGCCAGGCTGCCTCTCATAAATAAATATATATGTGAATTTGGGTTGCAGCAGTAGCTAGCAACCTAGTAAGAGACGATCAGTCCAATGCTAAGAAATATAAAAACCCAAAACTCCTAAAAATAGAGTCAGATCAAAACAAAAGTACATCATTAGAAATACCTTGTCTGAAACCCTACTAGATAAATAATGAACGTCATCATAGTTTTATATTAGAGTTATGACGTGAATAGAGTGACGTCATAATTAGTATATATCCGGGTTGCAGCGGTAGCTAGCAACCTAGTAAGAGACGATCACGTCCAATGTTAAGAAATATAAAAACCCATAGTTCTTAAAAAAAGAGTCAGATCAAAACAAAAAGTACACCATTAGAACCGCCTTGTCCGAAACCCCTGCATAGTAAAATTTCTGTCCCTTGGCTTGAACAGCAAGGGAAATATATTGGCTTGAAAATCAAGAAAAGTGGCAGCTACTACAACATTCTGCCTAAACGGGATATTTTTTTCTTTTTTTCTTTTTTTTTTCTTTTGTATCCAGAGATAGCTTGGCACTGGAACATCGTAGAGGGTTGTTCAATAGCTCATTTTAAAGGAAATTAATTGGGTTAAAAATCTATAGTAACTAAAATAAATTATTTCTAAAAGAGAATAAATTTTTCCACCAAAAACTGCATTTTGATGTCTTTTCACACTGCAGTCTTTCAAACATAATCGTATACCAGCGGTAAGAATTGAACCCACGCCTCTGAAGAGACTGGTGGCTAACACCAGTGCCTTGGACCACTCGGCCAGGCTGCCTCTCATAAATAAATATATATGTGAATTTGGGTTGCAGCAGTAGCTAGCAACCTAGTAAGAGACGATCAGTCCAATGCTAAGAAATATAAAAACCCAAAACTCCTAAAAATAGAGTCAGATCAAAACAAAAGTACATCATTAGAAATACCTTGTCTGAAACCCTACTAGATAAATAATGAACGTCATCATAGTTTTATATTAGAGTTATGACGTGAATAGAGTGACGTCATAATTAGTATATAAGGAAAGTCAAAACTGAAAATTCTCTCATTCTTGATTAGAATAATGGTTAGATCAAAGCAGGCTATACGCAAGTTGAAGAAAGAGTACTACACAAACAACAGAGATAGTAACTTGAAAAGAAAAAAGCAAAGGTATTCAACCGACCAGGCGTATCGAGAAGTAATAATTGAGAGAGCAAAAGAAAACAGCAAGATGTGTTATCACAATTATACAGTAAAGAACGATCTCTCATCCATAGTAACTGATAAATGGGGGTTCCAGGGGTAGTTACTTGAGGTTCGTCTCTTACTATTTCAAAGAAGAAAAAGCCATAGGCTTTTTCCTGTTTGTAATGATTTTTTTAAAGATCGATATATTTTTTAAAGTCATAACTATAAAGAACAAACACTAGCTATAGTGACTAAAATAATAATTAATAGTAATAGTATAATCCGGTTTGCATCGGTAGCTAGCAATCCAGTAAGAGACAATCACGTCCAATACTATGAAATATCATAACCCATTATTATAATAATATAAATATAAGAAACAATCGCGTCCAATGCTAAGAAATATAAAAACCCACAACTTCAAAAAAAAAAGTCAGATCAAAACAAAAAGTATGCCGTTAGAACTGCCTTGTCCAAAACCCCTATATAGGAAATTTTTGGTCATTTGGCTTGAACAGCAAGGGAAATATATTGGTTTGAAAATCAAGAAAAGTGTTAGTACTTAAGATCGAAAAATACAATAAAGAACGACACCTTGCCCATGTTAACTAAAACATAAATAGGGATTGTGTAATTTCCAATAGTATCATGGCTGTAGAGATGGCTGAAACCTAGTTACAATAAAAAACGATCATTGGAATAACAAAAATTGCATACCTTTGGAATTAGCTAGCTACTTGATTATTTGAGACTCGTCTCTTACTATTTAAAAGAAGAAAAAGCCGTAGGCTTTTTCCTGTGTGTAATCAGTTTATTATCATAGGCAGCGCGCTAGCACTGCCTGAGTAAAGAACGATGTGGGCACAATGTGTTTTTTTTCCGGGTTGCAGCGATAGCTAGCAACCTAGTAAGAGACGATCACGTCCAATGTTAAGAAATATAAAAATTACATAAAGGCTCGATCATCGAATTTAAGCTGAAACTAAGTAAAGGACAATTATTCCTCCATATATTCACAGTGATGTATAAGATTTCCCATTACATCTGTAAACTGTTCCACAGTTGCCGGTCCATACCTTGGAAACTTTTCACTAAACATGAAACATTTCTTTTAGATATTACTATGAAGTTTTGCGAAAGCTTCTCTAGCTGACTTTTCAACAAAATCTATTCTTTCAGAGATAATTTTAATCTTTAATTTCGAATATTTTTCGTAATCCCGGTAAAACATTCGTAAAATTTTTCTCAATTTACAAAGATCAGCCTGTGCGTTCTTTGCAGCTTGTGTAAACTGCAAAAATATCCATGGTATCCGAGCAATAGTTCGAACATTTCAATTCAAGCTAGAAAAATACCTTAAAATGTTAAAATTAGTTTTATTTTTGGTTAGGTTCTAACTACCCGATGTGGGATTGACTATGTAGTTTCAGACCAAAAGAAAATATTTAATTTTAAAATGGCGGACAAGAAGAAATTAAAAAAGAAAAAGAAGTTGATGAGGGACCATTTTATCCTAAGGATAAACCACCAAAAGTAATGACACAGATTGCAAAGTGGATGAAGAAGAATGTACCCACAAAGCGAACGAAGTTTCTTTACCATCAAGTAGATTACTTTATTGGGTCGAAAGCAGTTGATGCTCTCATGGAATCAAAATGGGCCCAAGAAAAAAAAGAGGGAGAACTTCCAACCTTTCCTGATAGAACCGCTGTTACTGATTACCTAGACCTCATGCTACGTTACAAGTTTTTTCATAGAGCAAAAAAAATTGCCGTCTCCAACGTTCATACAAAAAAGAAAAGGAAAGACGAGAAAAAGGAAGATATAAAAGAAGAGAAAAAAGTTGAAAAGGAGGAGAAAAAAGAGGAAAATAAGGGATTGAAAAGGAGATCCAAAAGTGAGGCGGAGGAAGAAGAAAAGAAGGGCGAAGATGCAGAAAGCAGTCAAGGAGAAGGGAAACCAAAAGAAGGGTATAAGAAGGAAGGGGGAGGAAAAACCGAAACAAAGAAGAGGAAGATCCGATTAGACATGCATCTTGAGCAAATTTTCCTAGATTCTTCTGATGCCTATGTATGGATCTACGATCCCATCCCGCTGTGGTATTGGGCCGCCGGAACCTTGGTAGTTTTAGCCACTATTGGATTTTGCCTTTTCCCCCTGTGGCCACCTACATTGAGGAAGGGAGTTTACTAACTTAGCTTAGCTGGTGCTGGATTTTTATTGTTTATTCTTGGACTAGCCGTGTTGAGATTTATTTTGTTCTGCTTGATATGGATCTTAAGCTTAGGAAAATATCATTTCTGGTTACTGCCGAATCTAACTGAAGACGTTGGATTTTTTGCCTCGTTTTGGCCACTTTACCAGTATGAATACAAAGGAAAGAGTAAGAGCAAGTCAAAAAAGATCCGGGTTGCAGCGGTAGCTAGCAACCTAGTAAGAGACGATCACGTCCAATGTTAAGAAATATAAAAACCCATAGTTCTTAAAAAAAGAGTCAGATCAAAACAAAAAGTACACCATTAGAACCGCCTTGTCCGAAACCCCTGTATAGTAAAATTTCTGTCCCTTGGCTTGAACAGCAAGGGAAATATATTGGCTTGAAAATCAAGAAAAGTGGCAGCTACTACAACATTCTTCCTAAACGGGATATTTTTTTCTTTTTTTCTTTTTTTTTTCTTTTGTATCCAGCAAATTTTTCCATAAAAAACTGCATTTTGATGTCTTTTCACACTGCAGTCTTTCAAACATAATCGTATACCAGCGGTAAGAATCGAACCCACGCCTCTGAAGAGACTGGTGGCTAACACCAGTGCCTTGGACCACTCGGCCAGGCTGCCTCTCATAAATAAATATATATGTGAATTTGGGTTGCAGCAGTAGCTAGCAACCTAGTAAGAGACGATCAGTCCAATGCTAAGAAATATAAAAACCCAAAACTCCTAAAAATAGAGTCAGATCAAAACAGAAGTACATCATTAGAAATACCTTGTCTGAAACCCTACTAGATAAATAATGAACGTCATCATAGTTTTATATTAGAGTTATGACGTGAATAGAGTGACGTCATAATTAGTCCGGGTTGCAGCGGTAGCTAGCAACCTAGTAAGAGACGATATAATAAAGATCGAACTCTTCCCTATACTAACTTGCATACGCAACTTCACTATAGTTAAGATTACAGTATTTATATTATGCATCATTATAAATTATAAAAGGTTCAAATGTTCGAAGATTTTGCAATAAAGAACGAGCTCAAGCCTATACTAACTGAAAATTTTTAATATAATCCGGGTTGCATATACATTAAAAGACGATCATTGGAATAAAAAAATTATTGCACACATTGGACTTAGTTATATAATAAAGAATGACCTCTTGCCTATACTAAATTTTATACGCCACTTAATTATAGTATAGGTTAGTAATTCAACAGATAGCATGGCACTGGAACATCGTAGAGAGTTGTTCAATGGCTCATTTTAAAGGAAATTAATTGGGTTAAAAACCTTTTGTAATTAAAACAAATTATTTTTATTATTACAGTAAAGAACGATCTTTCACCCGTAGTAACTGATATATGGTGGTTCCAGGGGTAGTCCGGGTTGCAGCGGTAGTATAATAAGGATCAAACTCTTCCCTATACTAACTTCCATACGCAACTTCACTATAGTTAAGATTAAAGTATTTATATTTTTACATTAAAAGACGATCACTGAAATAACAAACCATTCCATACATTGGACTTAGTTAGCTACTTGATTGTTTGAGTTTCGTCTCTTACTATTTAAAAGAAGAAAAAGCCGTAGGCTTTTTCCTGTTTTTTCCGGGTTGCAGCGGTAGCTAGCAACCTAGTAAGAGACGATCACGTCCAATGTTAAGAAATATAAAAACCCCTAACTCCTAGACAAATAGTCAGATCAAAACAAAAAGTACACCATTAGAACCGCCTTGTCCGAAACCCCTATAAAGGAAACTTACCACCCTTTGGCTTGAATAACAAAGAAAATATATTGGCTTGAAAATCAAGAAAATTGACTTTAACCACGTTATTCTGCACAAACGGGATATTTTTTTCTTTCTTTTGTTTCCAGAGATAGCTTGGCACTGGAACATCGTAGAGAGTTGTTCAATGGCTCATTTTAAAGGAAATCTCTAGATCTAGCGCCTTTTGCACTTAATTTTTTTTATTAATTATTTTTCACGAAAAACTTAATTTTGTATATACAATATTGATCAATGACGTCATAGTCGTTGGATGTAGTACATAAAGGCTCGATCATCGAATTTAAGCTGAAACTAAGTAAAGGACAATTATGCCTCCATATATTCACAGTGATGTATAAGATTTCCCATTACATCTGTAAACTGTTCCACAGTTGCCGGTCCATACCTTGGAAGCTTTTCACTAAACATGCAACATTTCTTTTGGATATTACTACGAAGTTTTGCGAAAGCATCTCTAGCTTACTTTTCAATAAAATCTATTCTTTCAGAGATAATTTTAATCTTTAATTTTGAATATTTTTCGTAATCCCGGTAAAACATTCGTAAAATTTTTCTCAGTTTACAAAGATCAGCCTGTGCGTTCTTTGCAGCTTGTGTAAACTGCAAAAATATCCATGGTATCCGAGCAATAGTTAGAATATTTCAATACAAGCTGGAAAAATACCTTAAAATGTTAAAATTAGTTTTATTTTTGGTTAGGTTCTAACTACCCAATGTGGGATTGACTATGTATTTTCAGACCAAAAAATTACATTTTTTAATATATATTTTATTTTTCAGTTTATCCGGGTTGCAGCGGTAGCTAGTCCGGGTTGCAGCGGTAGCTAGCAACCTAGTAAGAGAAGATCACGTCCAATGTTAAGAAATATAAAAACCCCTAACTCCTAGAAAAATAGTCAGATCAAAACAAAAAGTACACCATTAGAACCGCCTTGTCCGAAACCCCTATAAAGGAAACTTACCACCCTTTGACTTGAATAACAAAGAAAATATATTGGCTTGAAAATCAAGAAAATTGACTTTAACCACGTTATTCTGCACAAACGGGATATTTTTTTCTTTCTTTTGTTTCCAGAGATAGCTTGGCACGGGAACATCGTAGAGAGTTGTTCAATGGCTCATTTTAAAGGGAATCTCTAGATCTAGCGCCTTTTGCACTTAATTTTTTTTAATAATTATTTTTCACGAAAAACTTAATTTTGCATATACAATATTGATCAATGACGTCATAGTCGTTGGATGTAGTACATAAAGGCTCGATCATTGAATTTAAGCTGAAACTAAGTAAAGGACAATTATGCCTCCATATATTCACAGTGATGTATAAGATTTCCCATTACATCTGTAAACTGTTCCACAGTTGCTGGTCCATACCTTGGAAGCTTTTCACTAAACAAGCAACATTTCTTTTGGATATTACTATGAAGTTTTGCGAAAGCATCTCTAGCTGACTTTTCAACAAAATCTATTCTTTTAGAGATAATTTTAATCTTTAATTTTGAATATTTTTCGTAATCCCGGTAAAACATTCGTAAAATTTTTCTCAGTTTACAAAGATCAGTCTGTGCGTTCTTTGCAGCTTGTGTAAACTGCAAAAATATCCATGGTATCCGAGCAATAGTTTGAATATTTCAATACAAGCTGGAAAAATACCTTAAAATGTTATAAGCTTAAGGATAAACAGAAGGACACGTGAAACCTCAGTCCATTATTAATATCCGGGTTGCAGCGGAAGCTAGCAACCTAGTAAGAGACGATCACGTCCAATGTTAAGAAATATAAAAACCCATAGTTCTTAAAAAAAAGAGTCAGATCAAAACAAAAAGTACACCATTAGAACCGCCTTGTCCGAAACCCCTGCATAGTAAAATTTCTGTCCCTTGGCTTGAACAGCAAGGGAAATATATTGGCTTGAAAATCAAGAAAAGTGGCAGCTACTACAACATTCTGCCTAAACGGGATATTTTTTTCTTTTTTTTCTTTTTTTTTTCTTTTGTATCCAGAGATAGCTTGGCACTGGAACATCGTAGAGGGTTGTTCAATAGCTCATTTTAAAGGAAATTAATTGGGTTGAAAATCTATAGTAACTAAAATAAATTATTTCTAAAAGAGAATAAATTTGTCCACCAAAAACTGCATTTTGATGTCTTTTCACACTGCAGTCTTTCAAACATAATCGTATACCAGCGGTAAGAATTGAACCCACGCCTCTGAAGAGACTGGTGGCTAACACCAGTGCCTTGGACCACTCGGCCAGGCTGCCTCTCATAAATAAATATATATGTGAATTTGGGTTGCAGCAGTAGCTAGCAACCTAGTAAGAGACGATCAGTCCAATGCTAAGAAATATAAAAACCCAAAACTCCTAAAAATAGAGTCAGATCAAAACAAAAGTACATCATTAGAAATACCTTGTCTGAAACCCTACTAGATAAATAATGAACGTCATCATAGTTTTATATTAGAGTTATGACGTGAATAGAGTGACGTCATAATTAGTATATAAGGAAAGTCAAAACTGAAAATTCTCTCATTCTTGATTAGAATAATGGTTAGATCAAAGCAGGCTATACGCAAGTTGAAGAAAGAGTACTACACAAACAACAGAGATAGTAACTTGAAAAGAAAAAAGCAAAGGTATTCAACCGACCAGGTGTATCGAGAAGTAATAATTGAGAGAGCAAAACAAAACAGCAAGATGTGTTATCACAATGATGAAGATTATAGACATGCAAAAATTGAGACAGCCAAACAAAAGATCAAGGAACGGTATGGTAATGATGAACATTACAGAGAAGCAAGAATTGAGCAGGCTAAACAAAAGATCAAGGAGCGTTATCACAATGATAAACTTTATAGAGAAGCAACAATTGAGCAGGCTAGACAAAAGAGCAGGGAACGTTATCACAATGATGAAGATTATAGACATGCAAAAATTGAGACAGCCAAACAAAAGATCAAGGAACGGTATGGTAATGATGAACATTACAGAGAAGCAAGAATTGAGCAGGCTAGACAAAAGATCAAGGAGCGTTATCACAATGATAAACTTTATAGAGAAGCAACAATTGAGCAGGCTAGACAAAAGAGCAGGGAACGGTATGATAATGATGAAGATTACCGAAACAAACATAAGAAAAAAGTTGCTACCAGAATAATGGGTAGATACTGGGGTGACAAAAGCTATAATGAAAAAATTAAATTCTCTGCGAGGTTGTACCGAAGAACGCATAAGGACAAACGGAAAAATTACATTCAGAAATACAAGAAGATGGCAAAAATGCAGGCTGATCTTCGTAAATTGAGAAACATTTTACGCATGTTTTACCAGGATCACGAAAAGTATTCAAAATTACAGATTAAAATTCTCTTTGAAAGAGCGGATGCTGTTGAAAAGTCGGCTAGAAATTCCTTGGCAAAGCTTCATAGTAATATCCAAAAGAAATGTTGTCAGTTTAATGAAAAGCTTCCAAGGTATGGATTGGCAACTGCGGAACAGTTTACAGATGCAATGGAAAATGTTCGACAACACAGTGAATATACGGAGGCGTACTTCTTTGAAAATTCGTATATTAATTTTGGAAGGAGCAATTGCAGTTTATGTAGCAGCAATAAAAACATATATACAAGCATACCTATCAACAGCGAAGGAAAAGCAATGTTTTTTAATTATGGCGAAAACGAGCCTGTTAGGGTTATTAGTAAATGTGTTTGTAAGACTAATGATTTAGAACAAATTCCTGGAGCACCGACTCAAGAAAAAAGCATTTCTAACTGTGTTTTAAACAGTTCTTTTAGTTCTACTGAATATTTGGCAAAAAATTCTCTGTGTAGTAGAACAAACTGTCCTGAAAAGTACGAGACAACTATTGAAGAATGCTCTGAATCTAGATCTGACAAGGAAATTATGATGGCTGATTTATAATTAAGAACGACCTCTTGCCTATACTAAATTTTATACGCCACTTAATTATAGTATAGGTTAGTAATTCCACAGATAGCTTGGCACTGGAACATCGTAGACAGTTGTTCAATGGCTCATTTTAAAGGAAATTAATGGGGTTAAAAATGTTTTATAATTAAAAAAATTATTTTTAAAATAGAATCAGTTTTTTATGTTTACATTAAAAGACGATCATTGGAATAACAAACAATTGCATACATTGGAATTAGTTAGCAACTTGATTGTTTGAGGTTCGTCTCTTACTATTTCAAAGAAGAAAAAGCCGTAGGCTTTTTCCTGGTTGTAATCAGTTTATTATCCGGGTTGCAGCGGTAGCTAGCAACTTACATAAAGGAGCGATATAGTTCATCATAAATCCGGGTTGCAGCGGTAGCTAGCAACCTAGTAAGAGACGATCACGTCCAATGTTAAGAAATATAAAAACCCATAGTTCCTAAATAAAGGAGTCAGATCAAATTCATAATAAAGAACGACCTCTTGCATATACTAAATTTTATAGGCAACTTAACAATATCCGGGTTGCAGCGGTAGCTGGCAACCTAGTAAGAGACGATCACGTCCAATGTTAAGAAATAAAAAAACCATAGCTCCTAAAAAACAGAGTCATATCAAAACAAAAAGTACACCATTAGAACCGCCATGTCCGAAACCCCTGTATATTAAACTTTCTGTCATTTGTCTTGAATAACAAAGAAAATATATTGGCTTGAAAATCAAAAAAATTGACTCTAACCACGTTATTCTCCACAAATGGCATAATTTTTTTTCTCTTTTTTTTTTGTTTCTTTTCCAAAGATAGCTTGGCACTGGAACCTCGTAGAGAGTGGTTCAATAGCTCATTTTAAAGGAAATTAATTGGGTTAAAAATCTTTAGTAACTAAAATAAATTATTTCTAAAAGAGAATAAATTTTTCCACCAAAAACTGCATTTTTGATGTCTTTTCATGCTCAAAAACACGAAATTATGTTGTTGTTTCTGAAGACGTCATGAAATAATATCGCAACGCGATGACGTCATGAAATAACATTATTACGCCATTCTTTGTCGTTCTTAAATAGTAATTGATTTTCAAGCCAATATATTTCCCTTGCTGTTCAAGCCAAGGGACAGAAATTTTACTATGCAGGGGTTTCGGACAAGGCGGTTCTAATGGTGTACTTTTTGTTTTGATCTGACTCTTTTTTTAAGAACTATGGGTTTTTATATTTCTTAACATTGGACGTGATCGTCTCTTACTAGGTTGCTAGCTACCGCTGCAACCCGGATTACGACGAACCCTATTGATCCTTTTATGTACTTGTAGCTACCCCTGGCGCCACTGTATATCAGTTACTATTGGCGAGAGATTGTTCTTTACTGTAATTAAGCCAAAAAAGAAAATTTTGGTTCCAGTAGTTTCGGTTACTATTGAGACAAGTAGCTATTATTACTATAGAGTTCATTACCATGAACTGTTTGATTGCTTCAAAATTCAAATATCTTTGAAAAGACTGCAGCATGAAAATACATCAAAAATGCAGTTTTTTGACAAAATTGATTCTACTTTAAAAAGTATTTTATTTTTAGTTACAAAAGTGACTAGATGTTGCAATTTCCTTTAAAATGAGCTATTATACAGCTCTCTATGATTCCCCAGTGCCCAGCTAGCTGAGAAGAAAAATCAAGCGGAAAGAAAAAAATATCCCGTTTGTGGAGAATAACGTGGTAAAAGTCAATTTTCTTGATTTTTAAGCCAATATATTTTCTTTGTTATTCAAGCCAAAGGGCGGTAAGTTTGCTTAACAGGGGTTTCGGACAAGCTGGTTCTAATGGTATACTTTTTGTTTTGATCTGATTCTTTTTTTAGGAGTTAGGGGTTTTATATTTTTTTACATTGGAGGTGATCGTCTCTTGCTAAGTTGCTAGCTACCGCTGCAACCCGGATTAAAGGTAGAACTCTTTCTAATTGATTACAAACAGGAAAAAGCCTACGGCTTTTTCTTCTTTGAAATAGTAAGAGACTAGCCTCAAACAATCAAGTAGCTAACTAAATCAAATGTATGTATTGGGTTTTTATTCCAATGACCGTCTTTTAGTGGAAAATTTTAATATATTGACCTTAAATATAATAACTGTACTAGCCTATACTATAGTTAAGTGGTCTATAAAATTTAGTATAGGCAAGAGGTCGTTCTTTATTATAATTAATTCCCTATAAAATGAGCTATTGAACAACCCTCTACGATGTTTCTGTGCCAATCTATCTCTGGATACAAAAAAAGAAAAAAAAAATCTCCCGTTTGGTAAGACTAACGTGGTTAAAGTAAATTTTCTTGATTTTCAAGACCATATATTTCCCTTGCTGTTCAAGCCAAGGGATAGACTGTTTCCTATACAGGGGTTTTGGACAAGGCGGTTCTAATGGTGTACTTTTTGTTTTGATCTGACTCCTTTTTTAGGAGCTATGGGTTTTTATATTTCTTAACATTGGACGTGATCGTCTCTTACTAGGTTGCTAGCTACCGCTGCAACCCGGATGATATTGCAGGATGTTAGCTTTATTTTTTGTGTAGTAAAGTTTTTTATTAGTAGAAATTTGGATTGCTCTATTTTGATATTGTTTTTGGTTATTCTTTCTTTTTTTCCACTCGCGTGAGACCATATTTTTTCAAGGTTTAAAATTATTAAGTACACAAAATCCCATGTCGAGTATCTAAAACCTAGCATAAAACAAAACTAATTTTAAAATTTTCAGGTATTTATCTTGTTTGAATTACAAAATTAGTATTATTGGTTAGACACCATAAATATTTTTGCAGTTTACATAATAAGTTTAGCGATTCTGGACTGAAAACTAAAATAATTGCATTTATGAGACAATAATATGGAGATATGTACTTTAAGGGTTACAAACCAAAAAAAGTTTGGTTCCAGGATACAATAATAAATTTGAACTGAGATGAAAAAAATTTTCTTCCAGGAGACAAAAAGCAAAACTAATTTTAGAATTTTCATGTATCTTCGAACATTTGAACCTTTTATAATTTATAATGATGTATAATATAAATACTGTAATCTTAAGTATAGTGAAGTTGCGTATGCAAGTTAGTATAGGGAAGAGTTCGTTCTTTATTATAAAAGCGGAAAGAAAAAAATATCCCGTTTGTGGAGAATAACGTGGTAAAAGTCAATTTTCTTGATTTTCAAGCCAATATATTTTCTTTGTTATTCAAGCCAAAGGGAGGTAAGTTTCCTTTATAGAGGATTCGGACAAGGCGGTTCTAATGGTGTACTTTTTGTTTTGATCTGATTTTTTTTTTAGGAGTTGAGGGGTTTTATATTTCTTGACATTGGAGGTGATCGTCTCTTACTAGGTTGCTAGCTACCGCTGCAACCCGGATAATTTCGAATACTTTTCGTGATCCCGATAAAACATGCGTAAAATGTTTCTCAATTTACGAAGATCAGCCTGCATTTTTGCCATCTTCTTGTATTTCTGAATGTAATTTTTTCCTTTGTCCTTATGCGATCTTCGGTACAACCTCGCAGAGAATTTAATTTTTTCATTATAGCTTTTGTCACCCCAGTATCTACCCATTATTCTGGTAGCAACTTTTTTCTTATGTTTGTTTCGGTAATCTATATCGTTATCATACCGTTCCTTGCTCTTTTGTTTCGCTGTCTCAATTTTCCCTTCTCGATACCCCTGATCCGTAAGATACCTCTGTTTTGCTCTGTCATATTTCATTTTCTTAAATCCTGGATCACAAGACATCTTAGTAGCAATCCTTACGCGTGCTCGAGCTTTATTGCGTTTGGTGGCATTTTTATCTCTTTTAAATAAACTTTTCTTATATTTCAGGATGTTAGCTTTATTTTTTGTGTAGTAAAGTTTTCTATTAGTAGAAATTTGGATTGTTCTATTTTGATATTGTTTTTGGTTATTCTTTCTTTTTTTCCACTCGCGTGAGACCATATTTTTTCAAGATTTAAAATTATTAAGCACACAAAATCCCGTGTCGAGTATCTAAAACCTAGCATAAAACAAAACTAATTTTAAAATTTTCAGGTATTTATCTTGTTTGAATTACAAAATTAGTATTATTGGTTAGACACCATAAATATTTTTGCAGTTTAAATAATAAGTTTAGTGATTCTGGACTGAAAACTAAAATAATTGCAATTATGAGACAATAATATGGAGATATGTACTTTACGGGTTACAGGATACAATAATAAATTTGAACTGAGATGAAAAAAAAATTTCTTCCAGGAGACAAAAAGCAAAACTAATTTTAGAATTTTCATGTATTTTTGTTGTTTAAATTAAAAAATTACTATTACTGATTAGGTATCATAAATATTTTTGCAGTTTACATAATAATTTTAGCGATTAAGCCAAAAAAGAAAATTTTGGTTCCAGGAGTTTCGGTTACTATTGAGACAAGTAGCTATTATTATTATAGAGTTCATTACATGGACTGTTTTATTGCTTCAAAATTCAAATATCTTTGAAAAGACTGCAGTATGAAAATACATCAAAAATGCAATTTTTTTGACAAAATTGATTCTACTTTAAAAAGTATTTTATTTTTAAATACAAAAGTGACTAGATGTTGCAATTTCCTTTAAAATGAGCTATTATACAGCTCTCTATGATTTTCCAGTGCCCAGCTAGCTGAGCAGAAAGAAAAAGCGGAAAGAAAAAAATATCCCGTTTGTGGAGAATAACGTGGTAAAAGTCAATTTTCTTGATTTTCAAGCCAATATATTTTCTTTGTTATTCAAGCCAAAGGGAGGTAAGTTTCCTTTATAGAGGATTCGGACAAGGCGGTTCTAATGGTGTACTTTTTGTTTTGATCTGACTCTTTTTTTAGGAGTTGGGGGGTTTTATATTTCTTGACATTGGAGGTGATCGTCTCTTACTAGGTTGCTAGCTACCGCTGCAACCCGGATCAGCCTGCATTTTTGCCATCTTCTTGTATTTCTGAATGTAATTTTTCCCTTTGTCCTTATGCGTTCTTCGGTACAACCTCGCAGAGAATTTAATTTTTTCATTATAGCTTTTGTCACCCCAGTATCTACCCATTATTCTGGTAGCAACTTTTTTCTTATGTTTGTTTCAGTAATCTATATCGTTATCATACCGTTCCTTGCTCTTTTGTTTGGCTGTCTCAATTTTTGCATGTCTATAAACTACATCATTATAATAACGCTGTTATTCACTATCAATTTTCGCATCTCGATACGCCTGGTCGGTTGAATACCTTTGCTTTTCTCTTTTCAAGATGCTATCTCTGTTTTTTTGGTAGTACTCTTTTTTTAACTTGCGTGTAGCTTGCTTGATTGAAACCATTATGTAACCATTAGTTGAATTTTTATGTCCCGTATCAAGTATCAAGAACCTAACAAAAACTTAAACTAATTTTTTAATTTTCAGATATTTTTCTAGTCTAAATTAAAAGATTAAAACTATTGTTCAGATACCATAAATATTTTTGAAGTTTATAACTTTATTGATTCTGAACTAAAAACGAAAATAAAATAAAAATTAATTTTTTCAATTTTTACGTCACGTCGCTCATTAAGTCATATATGGTTATTAGTACAAAATAGGTTTTAGATATTACGTCATGTCACGTATTACGTCATATATGGTTATTAGTAGATAATCGGTAAAATATTCGTTCTTTATTATAACTTAACATTGGACGTGATCGTCTCTTACTAGGTTGCTAGCTACCGCTGCAACCCGGATACACCTGGAACCACCATATATCAGTTAGTATGGGAGAGAGATCGTTCTTTACTGTAAATAGCTGTCACCCAGCAGGCTTGAGTTCAATTTCCGTACGGGAAATTTTTACTTATGATGATTTCTTAAGGAACATAATTAAAATTTCTTAATGTAATAAAAATAATTTGTTTTAATTACAAAAGGTTTTTAACCCTATTAATTCCCTTTAAAATGAGCCATTGAACAACTCTCTACGATGTTCCAGTGCCATGCTATCTGTTGAATTACTAACCTATACTATAATTAAGTGGCGTATAAAATTTAGTATAGGCAAGAGGTCGTTCTTTATTATAAAATCTTAACTATAGTGAAGCTGCGCATGCAAGTTAGTATAGGGAAGAGTTTGATCTTTATTATATATGTTTCAGTTAACATGGGCAAAATGTCGTTCTTTATTGTAATTCTATTTTAAAGATAATTTGTTTTAATTAAAAAAAAATTTTAACCCCATTAGTTTCCTTTAAAATGAGAAATTGAACAACTCTCTACGATGTTCCAGTGCCAAGCTATCTGTGAAATTACTAACCTATACTATCGTTAAGTGGCGTATAAAATTTAGTATAGGCAAGAGGTCGTTCTTTACTATAAAATTCCTAACCTATACTATAATTAAGTGGCGTATAAGATTTAGTATAGGCAAGAGGTCATTCTTTATTATAATTTATCAGTTACTATGGTTGAGAGATCGTTCTTTACTGTAGCACGTCGACGATTTTGTTTTGGCCTTATTATAATTGGTATGGTGAAATAATAATATGCATATGGCTCTTAAATCATACTTCTTTATGGTTCCATATGGTCTAGTGGCTAGGATAGTTAACTTTCACTTAACAGGCTCGGGTTCGATTCTAGGTGTGGGAAAATTTTTAACTCTATAATCTTCAATTTGAACCTTTTATAATCTATAATGATGTATAATATAAATACTGTAATCTTAACTACAGTGAAGTTGGGTATGCAAGTTAGTATAGGGAAGAGTTCGATCTTTATTATAATTTTGCTCTCTCAAT
The DNA here is from genome assembly GCF_049724085.1 of Artemia sp. Qi Xiang Cuo. NCBI lineage: Eukaryota > Metazoa > Arthropoda > Branchiopoda > Anostraca > Artemiidae > Artemia > Artemia sp. Qi Xiang Cuo. The sequence goes on along the minus strand of NC_142795.1, from coordinate 57,539,905 downwards.
TATTACTTCTCGATACGCCTGGTCGGTTGAATACTTTTGTTTTGCTCTCTCAATTTTTACTTCTCGATACGCCTGGTCGGTTGAATACCTTTGCTTTTCTCTTTTCAAGATACTAGCTCTGTTGTTTGTGTAGTACTCTTTCTTCAAATTGCGTATAGCTTGCTTCGATCTAACCATTATTCTAATCAAGAATGAGAGAATTTTCAGTTTTGACTTTCCTTATATACTAATTATGACGTCACTCTATTCACGTCATAGCTCTAATATAAAACTATGATGACGTTCATTATTTATCTAGTAGGGTTTCAGACAAGGTATTTCTAATGATGTACTTTTGTTTTGATCTGACTCTATTTTTAGGAGTTTTGGGTTTTTATATTTCTTAGCATTGGACTGATCGTCTCTTACTAGGTTGCTAGCTACTGCTGCAACCCAAATTCACATATATATTTATTTATGAGAGGCAGCCTGGCCGAGTGGTCCAAGGCACTGGTGTTAGCCACCAGTCTCTTCAGAGGCTTGGGTTCAATTCTTACCGCTGGTATACGATTATGTTTGAAAGACTGCAGTGTGAAAAGACATCAAAAATGCAGTTTTTGGTGGAAAAATTTATTCTCTTTTAGAAATAATTTATTTTAGTTACTATAGATTTTTAACCCAATTAATTTCCTTTAAAATGCGCTATTGAACAACCCTTTACGATGTTCCAGTGCCAAAAGAAAAAATAAAAAAAAAACAAAAAAAAAAGAAAAACATATCCCGTTTAGGCAGAATGTTGTAGTAGCTGCCACTTTTCTTGATTTTCAAGCCAATATATTTCCCTTGCTGTTCAAGCCAAGGGACAGAAATTTTACTATGCAGGGGTTTCGGACAAGGCGGTTCTAATGGTGTACTTTTTGTTTTGATCTGACTCTTTTTTTAAGAACTATGGGTTTTTATATTTCTTAACATTGGACGTGATCGTCTCTTACTAGGTTGCTAGCTACCGCTGCAACCCGGATTACGACGAACCCTATTGATCCTTTTATGTACTTTTAGCTACCCCTGGCGCCACTGTATATCATTTACTATTGGCGAGAGATCGTTCTTTACTGTAACTTGATTGAAACCATTATGTAACCATTAGTTGAATTTTTATGTCCCGTATCAAGTATCAAGAACCTAACAAAAACTTAAACTAATTTTTAAATTTTCAGATATTTTTCTAGTCTAAATTAAAAGATTAAAACTATTGTTCAGATACCATAAATATTTTAGCAGTTTATAACTTTATTGATTCTGAACTAAAAACGAAAATAAAATAAAAATTAATTTTTTCAATTTTTACGTCACGTCGCTCATTAAGTCATATATGGTTATTAGTACAAAATATGTTTTAGATATTACGTCATGTCACGTATTACGTCATATATGGTTATTAGTAGATAATCGGTAAAATATTCGTTCTTTATTATAACTTAATATTGGACGTAATCGTCTCTTACTAGGTTGCTAGCTACCGCTGCAACCCGGATACACCTGGAACCACCATATATCAGTTAGTATGGGAGAGAGATCGTTCTTTACTGTAAATTCTTTGAAATAGTAAGAGACTAGTCTCAAACAATCAAGTAGCTAACTAAATCAAATGTATGTATTGGGTTTTTATTCCAATGACCGTCTTTAAGTGGAAAATTTTAATATATTGACCTTAAATATAACTGCACTAGCCTATACTATAGTTAAGTGGCCTATAAAATTTAGTATAGGCAAGAGGTCGTTCTTTATTATAATCTATTCACGTCATAGCTCTAATATAAAACTATGATGACGTTCATTATTTATCTAGTAGGGTTTCAGACAAGGTATTTCTAATGATGTACTTTTGTTTTGATCTGACTCTATTTTTAGGAGTTTTGGGTTTTTATATTTCTTAGCATTGGACTGATCGTCTATTACTAGGTTGCTAGCTACTGCTGCAACCCAAATTCACATATATATTTATTTATGAGAGGCAGCCTAGCCGAGTGGTCCAAGGCACTGGTGTTAGCCACCAGTCTCTTCAGAGGCGTGGGTTCAATTCTTACCGCTGGTATACGATTATGTTTGAAAGACTGCAGTGTGAAAAGACATCAAAAATGCAGTTTTTGGTGGAAAAATTTATTCTCTTTTAGAAATAATTTATTTTAGTTACTATAGATTTTTAACCCAATTAATTTCCTTTAAAATGCGCTATTGAACAACCCTTTACGATGTTCCAGTGCCAAGCTATCTGTGGAAAATAAAAAATAAAAAAAAAGAAAAAAAAAAGAAAAAAATATCCCGTTTAGGCAGAATGTTGTAGTAGCTGCCACTTTTCTTGATTTTCAAGCCAATATATTTCCCTTGCTGTTCAAGCCAAGGGACAGAAATTTTACTATGCAGGGGTTTCGGACAAGGCGGTTCTAATGGTGTACTTTTTGTTTTGATCTGACTCTTTTTTTAAGAACTATGGGTTTTTATATTTCTTAACATTGGACGTGATCGTCTCTTACTAGGTTGCTAGCTACCGCTGCAACCCGGATTATGACTTCATGGCGTAATGATGTTATTTCATGACAGCGGTAGCTAGCAACCTAGTAAGAGACGATCACTTCCAATGTTAATCCGGGTTGCAGCGGTAGCTAGCAACCTAGTAAGAAACGATCACCTCCAATGTTAAGAAATATAAAACCCCCCAACTCCTAAAAAAGAGTCAGATCAAAACAAAAAGTACACCATTAGAACCGCCTTGTCCGAATCCTCTATAAAGGAAACTTACCGCCCTTTGGCCTGAATAACAAAGAAAATATATTGGCTTGAAAATCAGGAAAATAGACTTTTACCACGTTATTCTCCACAAACGGGATATTTTTTTCTTTCCGCTTTTTTTTCCTGCTCAGCTAGCTGGGCACTGGAAAATCATAGAGAGTTGTATAATAGCTCATTTTAAAGGCAATTGCAACATCTAGTCACTTTAGTAATTAAAAATAAAATACTTTTTAAAGTAGAATCAATTTTGTCAAAAAAATTGCATTTTTGATGTATTTTCATACTGCAGTCTTTTCAAAGATATTTGAATTTTGAAGCAATAAAACAGTTCATGGTAATGAACTCTATAGTAATAATAGCTACTTGTCTCAATAGTAACCGAAACTCCTGGAACCTAAATTTTCTTTTTTGGCTTAATCGCTAAAATTATTATGTAAACTGCTAAAATATTTATGATGCCTAATCAGTAATAGTAATGTTATAATAAAGATCGAACTCTTCCCTATACTAACTTGCATAGGCAACTTCACTATAGTTAAGATTACAGTATTTATATTATACATCATTATAAATTATAAAAGGTTCAAATTGTTCGAAGATTATAGAGTTAAAAATTTTCCACACCGGGAGTCGAACCCAGGCCTTTTGAGTGAAAATGAACTATCCTTGCCACTAGACCATATGGGACCATAAAGAAGTATGATTTAAGAACCATATGCATATTATTATTTCACCATACCAATTATAATAAGGCCAAAACAAAATCTTCGACTTGCAACCTTACTTTTGACACATTACTTAAATCTTCATCAGACTTAAAAAATGTTTCGCTAGTTTTACATGAAAGAACGAACCTTAGCCCATAGTAGCAGAAATAAGAATATCTAGGTTCCAGCGGTAGCTAGCAACTTATTAATTATATAATCCGGGTTTAAGTGGTAGCTAGCAACCTAGTAAGAAACGCCAAACTAAAAGATGATCATTAGAAGAACAAACAATAGCTTATATTGGACTTAGTTAGCTGCCTGATTCTTTGAGGTTCGTCTCATACTATTCCAAAGAAGAAAAAGCCTTAGGCTTTTTCCTGTTTGTAATCCGGGTTGCAGCGGTAGCTAGCAACCTAGTAAGAGACGATCACGTCCAATATTCAAAAATGTAAAAACCCATAGTTCCTAAAAAGGAGTCAGATCAAAACAAAAAGTACACCATTAGAACCGCCTTGTCCGAAACTCCTTGAAAGGAAACTTACCGCCCTTTGGCTTGAACAGCAAGGGAAATATTTATAATAAAGATTACAGTAAAGAACGATCTCTCTCCTATACTAACTGATATATGATGGTTCCAGGTGTAGTTACATAAGGGACGAATATAGCTCATCATAAATGGTGTTTTTCAATTATCCGGGTTGCGGCAGTAGCTAGCAACCTAGTCTGGGTTGCAGCGGTAGCTAGCAACCTAGTAAGAGACGATCACGTCCAATGTTACGAAATATAAAAACTCATAGTTCCTAAAAAAAAGTCAGATCAAAACAAAAAGTACACCATTAGAACCGCCTTGTCCGAAATCCCTGTATAGAATACTTTCAGTCCCTTGGCTTGAACAGCAAAGAAAATATATTGGCTTGAAAATCAAGAAAATTGACTTTTACCACGTTATTCTCCACAAACGGGATATTTTTTTCTTTCCGCTTGATTTTCCTCCTCAGCTAGCTGGGCACTGAAAAATCATAGAGAGCTGTATAATAGCTCATTTTAAAGGAAATTGCAACATCTAGTGCCTTTTGTAATTAAATTATAATAAAGAACGAATATTTTACCGATTATCTACTAATAACCATATATGAAGTAATAAGTGACATGACGTAATATCTAAAACCTATTGTGTACTAATAACCATATATGACTTAATGAGCGACGTGACGTAAAAATTGAAAAAATTAATTTTTATTTTATTTTCGTTTTTAGTTCAGAATTGCTAAGGTTATAAACTGCAAAAATATTTATGGTGTCTGAACAATAGTTTTAATCTTTTAATTTAGACTAGAAAAATACGTGAAAATTTAAAAATTAGTTTAATTTTTTGTTAGATTCTTGATACTTGATACGTGACATAAACATTCAACTAATGGTTACATAATGGTTTCAATGAAGCAAGCTACACGCAAGTTAAAAAAACAGTACTACCGAAAAAACAGAGATAGCATCTTGAAAAGAGAAAAGCAAAGGTATTCAACCGACCAGGCGTATCGAGATGCGAAAATTGATAGTGACAAACAGTGTTATTATAATGATGTAGTTTATTATAATAAAGAACAACTCCTTGCCTATACTAAAGTTTATACGCCACTTAATTATAGTATAGGTTAGTAATTTAACAGATAGCTTGGTTATAATAAAGAACGAATATTTTATCATAATAAAGAACGACCTCTTGCATATACTAAATTTTATAGGCAACTTAACAATATCCGGGTTGCAGCGGTAGCTGGCAACCTAGTAAGAGACGATCACGTCCAATGTTAAGAAATAAAAAAACCATATCTCCTAAAAAAAGGAGTCATATCAAAACAAAAAGTACACCATTAGAACCGCCATGTCCGAAACCCCTGTATATTAAACTTTCTGTCATTTGTCTTGAATAACAAAGAAAATATATTGGCTTGAAAATCAAAAAAATTGACTCTAACCACGTTATTCTCCACAAATGGCATAATTTATTTTCTCTTTTTTTTTGTTTCTTTTCCAAAGATAGCTTGGCACTGGAACCTCGTAGAGAGTGGTTCAATAGCTCATTTTAAAGGAAATTAATTGGGTTAAAAATCTTTAGTAACTAAAATAAATTATTTCTAAAAGAGAATAAATTTTTCCAACAAAAACTGCATTTTTGATGTCTTTTCATGCTCAAAAACACGACATTATGTTGTTGTTTCTGAAGACGTCATGAAATAATATCGCAACGCGATGACGTCATGAAATAACATTATTACGCCATTCTTTGTCGTTCTTAAATAGTAATTATGACTTCATGGCGTAATGATGTTATTTCATGACAGCGGTAGCTAGCAACCTAGTAAGAGACGATCACGTCCAATGTTAATCCGGGTTGCAGCGGTAGCTAGCAACCTAGTAAGAAACGATCACCTCCAATGTTAAGAAATATAAAACCCCCCAACTCCTAAAAAAGAGTCAGATCAAAACAAAAAGTACACCATTAGAACCGCCTTGTCCGAATCCTCTATAAAGGAAACTTACCGCCCTTTGGCTTAAATAACAAAGAAAATATATTGGCTTGAAAATCAGGAAAATAGACTTTTACCACGTTATTCTCCACAAACGGGATATTTTTTTCTTTCCGCTTTTTTTTCCTGCTCAGCTAGCTGGGAGCTGGAAAATCATAGAGAGTTGTATAATAGCTCATTTTAAAGGCAGTTGCAACATCTAGTCACTTTTGTAATTAAAAATAAAATACTTTTTAAAGTAGAATCAATTTTGTCAAAAAAATTGCATTTTTGATGTATTTTCATACTGCAGTCTTTTCAAAGATATTTGAATTTTGAAGCAATAAAACAGTTCATGGTAATGAACTCTATAGTAGTAATAGCTACTTGTCTCAATAGTAACCGAAACTCCTGGAACCTAAATTTTCTTTTTTGGCTTAATCGCTAAAATTATTATGTAAACTGCAAAAATATTTATGATGCCTAATCAGTAATAGTAATGTTATAATAAAGATCGAACTCTTCCCTATACTAACTTGCATAGGCAACTTCACAGTATTTATATTATACATCATTATAAATTATAAAAGGTTCAAATTGTTCGAAGATTATAGAGTTAAAAATTTTCCACACCGGGAATCGAACCCGGGCCTATTGAGTGAAAGTGAACTATCCTTGCCACTAGACCATATGGGACCATAAAGAAGTATGATTTAAGAACCATATGCATATTATTATTTCACCATACCAATTATAATAAGGCCAAAACAAAATCGTCGACTTGCAACCTTACTTTTGACACATTAGTTAAATCTTCATCAGACTTAAAAAATGTTTCGCTAGTTTTACATGAAAGAACGAACCTTAGCCCATAGTAGCAGAAATAAGAATATCTAGGTTCCAGCGGTAGCTAGCAACTTATTAATTATATAATCCGGGTTTAAGTGGTAGCTAGCAACCTAGTAAGAAACGCCAAACTAAAAGACGATTATTAGAAGAACAACCCATTGCGTATACTGGACTTAGTTAGCTGCCTGATTCTTTGAGGTTCGTCTCATACTATTCCAAAGAAGAAAAAGCCTTAGGCTTTTTCCTGTTTGTAATCCGGGTTGCAGCGGTAGCTAGCAACCTAGTAAGAGACGATCACGTCCAATATTCAAAAATGTAAAAACCCATAGTTCCTAAAAAAAAGGAGTCAGATCAAAACAAAAAGTACACCATTAGAACCGCCTTGTCCGAAACTCCTTGAAAGGAAACTTACCGCCCTTTGGCTTGAACAGCAAGGGAAATATTTATAATAAAGTTTACAGTAAAGAACGATCTCTCTCCCATACTAACTGATATATGGTGGTTCCAGGTGTAGTTACATAAAGGACGAATATAGCTCATCATAAATGGTGTTTGTCAATTATCCGTGTTGCAGCAGTAGCTAGCAACCTAGTCTGGGTTGCAGCGGTAGCTAGCAACCTAGTAAGAGATGATCACGTCCAAATGTTACGAAATATAAAAACTCATAGTTCCTAAAAAAAAGTCAGATCAAAACAAAAAGTACACCATTAGAACCGCCTTGTCCAAAATCCCTGTATAGAATACTTTCAGTCCCTTGGCTTGAACAGCAAAGGAAATATATTGGCTTGAAAATCGAGAAAATTACATTACAATACGATCATTGGAATAACATACCACTGCATACATTGGACTTAGATAGCTACTTGATTGCTTTAGGATCGTCTCTTACTATTTCAAAGAAGAAAAAGCCGTAGGATTTTTCCTGTTTGTAATGATATTTACAGTAAAGAACGATCGCTCATGCATAGTAACTGATATATGGTGGTTCCAGGGGTACTTACTTGTGGTTCGTCTCTTACTATTTCAAAGAAGAAAAAGCCGTAGGCTTTTTCCTGTTGGTAATGATATAGCATAAAACGAATTCCAAGTTGTAACTGACGTTATCCTGGTTGTTATAGTAAAGAACGAACTCTTGCCCTTAGTTACCTACTATGTCATGTCAAATTAGCTAATTAATTTCATCTAATTTTGTTTAAAAAAAATTACCACACCGGGATTCGAACCCAAGACAATTAATTGAAAGTCAACTACCCTAAACCACTAAACCATATGAGATATATATAAAAAGCTAATTAATTGTTTTATGATCTCTTATAGCATAAATTTCATCGGATATAGCTGAAACCTAGTAAAGAACAAACCACGGCACATAGTAACTATTTCTGGGTTGAAGCGGTAGTTAGCAACCTAGTAAGAGAAGATCACGTCCAATGTTAAGAAATATAAAAACCCCTAACTCCTCAAAAAAGATTCAGATCAAAACAAAAATTACCCCATTAGAACTGCCTTCTCCAAAACCCATATAAAGGAAACTTACCGCTCTTTGGCTTGAATAACAAAGAAAATATATTGGCTTGAAAATCAAGAAAATTGACTTTAACCACGTTATTCTCCACAAACGGGATATTTTTTTCTTTCCGTTTTTTTTTCTCCTCACCTAGCTGGGCACTGGAAAATCATAGAGAGCTCTAAAACAGCTCATTTTAAAGGAAATTGCAACATCTAGTCACTTTTGTAATTAAAAATAAAATACTTTTTAAAGTATTTTATTTTTAATTACAAAAGTAATTAATTTTGCAGAAAATTGTACCTTCTTTACTAAGTTACCTGTAGTTTTTATAAAATCATATTACTTTCATAACAACATTTTTTACTATCCGGGTTGCAGCGGTAGCTAGCAACCTAGTAAGAGACGATCACGTCCAATGTTAAGAAATAAAAAAAACCATAGTTCCTAAAAAAGGAGTCAGATCAAAACAAAAAGTACACCTTTAGAACCGCCTTGTCCGAAACCCCTGTATAGGAAACTTTCTGTCCCTTGGCTTGAACTTCAAGGGAAATATATTGGCTTTAAAATCAAGAAAATTGACTTTAACCACGTTATTCTCCCCAAACGGGATATTTTTTTCTTTCTTTCTTTTGTTTCCACAGATAGCTTGGCACTGGAACATCGTAGCCATTTGTTCAATGGCTAATCCTGAAGGAAATTAATTGGGTTAAAAACCTTTTGTAACTAAAATAAATTATTTCTAAAAGAGAATAAATTTTTCCACTAAAAACTGTATTTTTGATGCAGTGACGTCATAATTACTATATAAGAAACGTCAAAACTGTAAATGGTCTCATTCATGAATGCATAATGGTTAGATCAAAGCAAGCTACACGCAAGTTAAAAAATCAGTACTACAAAAAAACAGAGATAGTAATCCGGGTTGCAGCGGTAGCTAGCAACCTAGTAAGAGACGATCACGTCCAATGTTAAGAAATGTAAAAACCCATAGTTCCTAGAAAAGGAGTCAGATCAAATTCAAAAGTACACCATTAGAACCGCCTTGTCCGAAACCTATGTATAGTAAAATTTCTGTCCCTTGACTTGAACAGCAAGGGAAATATATTGGCTTGAAAATCAAGGAAAGTGGCAGCTACTACAACATTCTGCCTAAACAGGATATTTTTTTTCTTTCCGCTTCTTTTTCCTCCTCAGCTAGCTGGGCACTGGAAAATCATAGAGAGCTGTATAATAGCTCATTTTAAAGGAAATTGCTACATCTAGTCACTTTTGTAATTAAAAAGAAAATATCTTTTAAAGTAGAATCAATTTTGTCAAAAAAATTGCATTTTTGATGTATTTTCATACTGTAGTCTTTTCAAAGATATTTGATTACATTAAAGAACGATTCTGGGTTGTACACAAAGGATCGATACTATAAAAGGGATTTTATAATAAAGAACGAATATTTTACCGATTATCTACTAATAACCATATATGACGTAATAAGTGACATGACGTAATACATTAAAAGACGATCACTGAAATAACAAACCATTTAGTACATTGCACTTAGTTAGCTACTTGATTTTTTGAGTTTCGTCTCTTACTATTTAAAAGAAGAAAAAGCCGTAGGCTTTTTCCTGTTTGTATTTATAGTTAAAAAACGAACTCAAGTCCAAAGAAACTGAACCCTGTGGTTCATTCATATTATCTTCATTATTTCAGCTAGAATGTAAATAAACAAGTTTCTTTTTTAAATTTTAAATTGAAAAGATAGTGCTTTTAATTCAACATATTAAAAGTTCTCCCTGACGGGGAATCGAACCCCCTTCTCCTAGGTGAAAAATAATGAAAAATAATTTTGATGTCTTTTCATAGTGTTATAGTAAGGAACGACATCTAGCCCATGTTAATTGAAATCCGGGTTTCTTCTTCTTCTTCTCTTCCAGAGATAGCTTGGCACTGGAACATCGTAGAGAGCTGTTCAATGGCTTATTTTAAAGGAAATTAATAGGGTTAAAAACCTTTTGTAACTAAAACAAATTATTTTTAAAACATTATAATAAAGAAAGAATATAAAGTTGTAAAGATACAAAGATATTAAATTTTCTCGTATTATATTATAATATATAACGTAAAAAGTGATCCGGGTTGCAGCGGTAGCTAGCAACCTCTTAAGAGACGATCGAGTCCATTGTTAAGAAATATAAAAACCCATTGCTCCTAAAAAAGGAGTCAGGTCAAAACAAAAAGTACACCATTAGAACCACCTTGTCTGAAACCCCTGTATAGGAAACTTTCCGTCATTTGACTTGAACAGCAAGGGAAATATATTGGCTTGAAAATCAAGAAAATTGAGTTTAACCACGTTACTCTCTACAAATAGCATATTTTTTTCTTTTTTCTTTCTTTTCAACAGATAGCTTGGCATTACATTAAAGAATTAACTTTTGTCCATAGTAACTGAAGTATTATAAGTTATCCGAGTTGCAGCGGTAGCTATCCGGGTTGCAGCGGTAGCTAGCAACCTAGTTAGAGACGATCAGGTCCAATGTTAAGAAATATAAAAACCCCTAAATCCTAAAAAAAGAGTCAGATCAAAACAAAAAGTACACCATTGAACTGCCTTTTCCAAAACCCCTGTATAGTAAACTTTCTGTTATTTGGTTTGAGGATGACGCTCTCTCCACAGTCAATGCAAGGGTTTTAAGTGATTGTAGTTTTTGTTATGGAGACGCGATCGTCCTTCACTATATTACTACCACCAAAACCCATGGTTCTCATTTAAAATCCTTACAACTTCCATTTCAAACAATTTCATGCTGTTTCATTTTCCTTTCAGATTTCTATGCTTAAAGTGCTTTTTCAATACCCACTTTTAGATAAATAATTACCATAATTTTCCACTGTAATTGCAGCTTCAGGTGGTGGGCAGTTTATCACATCATACAGAGCTATAATATACAATTGTTTCAGCTTCATTGCATGAAAGCCATTTTGTCCCTTTTTTGCCCGTACAACACCATGATCCCTTAAAAGGTAAAAATACTTCATTCCTCCCATCATAATACCGTTTCCAGAAAATTCATGTGAACCATATTTTGATATAAACGCTTTCAATTCAGCTGCTGTGGCAGAAAAATCCCTAGACTTTGCCCAAACTGACCCATCAACACCAATAATAGCAGCTTCCGAAATACCTTTTGATAGCAATTGACTTTTAATATGATCAATCCAAGAATTCATCTTAATAATTATTCAATTCAATAATATATTTTCACCCCATAAACTAACGTAACGAGTCACTTGAAGCAAAACGAAAAGTATACTAATTTAAAAAATTTTAGGTATTTTTCTGATTTGAATTAGAAAATTAAAATTATTTCTCAGACACGATAAAAATTTTTGCAGTTTGCAGTTAAATAAAATCATTTTGTTTAAAATTTTTAGATATTATTTTAGTTTCAAATGACGAATTAGATTTTAGTAGTTAGAAACTAACAAAAAACAAAACTAATTTTAATTTTTTATTTTTTTTTTTGAATTAAAAAATAAAAACTATTCCTCAGACATCATAAATAATTTTGCAGTTAGCAGCTAAATAAAATTATTTTATTTAAAATTTTCAGGAATTAATCTAATTTCAGTTGGCGAATCGGAATTTTGTTAAAACCCTAAAACAAGCAGGTTTTTTTTCAAACCCTAAAAGAATTGTATTTTTTGTTACAACCCTAAAAGAAATACTGCATTTTACATAAAAATATCTACATACGTTTTATAATGTTAAAAATAATATTTTTATTTTTTCATGCAATAGGATGTTAATAAGAATATCTACTATAGCTATATCTGATGACTCGATGAATCCGATGATTCCTGATGTTATTTTAATTACAAAAGACACTAATATAGTAATGTCGTTTAAAATTAACAATTATTAAGCTCTCTATAATTTTCCAGTGACCCGCTAGCTGAGGAGAAAAAAAACGGAAAGAAATTACATGCCTCATGTGGAGAATATTGTGGTTCCGGGTTGCAGCGGTAGCTAGCAACCTAGTAAGAGACGATCACCTCCAATGTCAAGAAATATAAAACCCCCCAACTCCTAAAAAAAGAGTCAGATCATAACAAAAAGTACACCATTAGAACCGCCTTGTCCGAATCCTCTATAAAGGAAACTTACCGCCCTTTGGCTTGAATAACAAAGAAAATATATTGGCTTGAAAATCAAGAAAATTGACTTTTACCAAGTTTTTCTCCAAAAACGGTATTTTTTTTTCTTTCCGCTTTTTTTTTCTGCTCAGCTAGCTGGGCACTGGAAAATCATAGAGAGCTGTATAATAGCTCATTTTAAAGGAAATTGCAACATCTAGTCACTTTTGTATTTAAAATTAAAATAATTTTTAAAGTAGAATCAATTTTGTCAAAAAAATTGCATTTTTGATGTATTTTCATACTGCAGTCTTTTCAAAGATATTTGAATTTTGAAGCAATAAAACAGTCCATGTAATGAACTCTATAGTAATAATAGCTACTTGTCTCAATAGTAACCGAAACTCCTGGAACCAAAATTTTCTTTTTTGGCTTAATCGCTAAAATTATTATGTAAACTGCAAAAATATTTATGATACCTAATCAGTAATAGTAATTTTTTAATTTAAACAACAAAAATACATGAAAATTCTAAAATTAGTTTTGCTTTTTGTCTCCTGGAAGAAATTTTTTTTTCATCTCAGTTCAAATTTATTATTGTATCCTGGAACCAAGCTTTTTTTGGTTTGTAACCCGTAAAGTACATATCTCCATATTATTGTCTCATAATTGCAATTATTTTAGTTTTCAGTCCAGAATCACTAAACTTATTATGTAAACTGCAAAAATATTTATGGTGTCTAACCAATAATACTAATTTTGTAATTCAAACAAGATAAATACCTGAAAATTTTAAAATTAGTTTTGTTTTATGCTAGGTTTTAGATACTCGACACGGGATTTTGTGTGCTTAATAATTTTAAACCTTGAAAAAATATGGTCTCACGCGAGTGGAAAAAAAGAAAGAATAACCAAAAACAATATCAAAATAGAACAATCCAAATTTCTACTAATAGAAAACTTTACTACACAAAAAATAAAGCTAACATCCTGAAATATCAGAAAAGTTTATTTAAAAGAGATAAAAATGCCACCAAACGCAATAAAGCTCGAGCACGCGTAAGGATTGCTACTAAGATGTCTTGTGATCCAGGATTTAAGAAAATGAAATATGACAGAGCAAAACAGAGGTATCTTACGGATCAGGGGTATCGAGAAGGGAAAATTGAGACAGCGAAACAAAAGAGCAAGGAAAGGTATGATAACGATATAGATTACCGAAACAAACATAAGAAAAAAGTTGCTACCAGAATAATGGGTAGATACTGGGGTGACAAAAGCTATAATGAAAAAATTAAATTCTCTGCGAGGTTGTACCGAAGAACGCATAAGGACAAAGGGAAAAATTACATTCAGAAATACAAGAAGATGGCAAAAATGCAGGCTGATCTTTGTAAATTGAGAAACATTTTACGCATGTTTTATCGGGATCACGAAAAGTATTCGAAATTACAGATTAAAATTCTCTTTGAAAGAGCGGATGCTGTTGAAAAGTCGGCTAGAAATGCTTTGGCAAAGCTTCATAGCAATATCCAAAAGAAATGTTGTCAGTTTAACGAAAAGCTTCCAAGGTATGGATTGGCAACTGCGGAACAGTTTATAGATGCAATGGAAAATGTTCGACAACACAGTGAATATACGGAGGCGTACTTCTTAGAAAATTCGTATATTAATTTTGGAAGGAGCAATTGCAGTTTATGTAGCAGCAATAAAAATATATATACAAGCATACCTATCAACAGCGAAGGAAAAGCAATGTTTTTCAATTATGGCGAAAACGAGCCTGTTAGGGTTATTAGTAAATGTGTTTGTAAGATAACAATTAAGAAATACTAAAACATATTTCAGTAGCACAATGAAATTTCCATAAAAATAACCAATAGCGTCTAAAGACTTTTAATATGCTCCATATTTACCCCTTGGAATCTCTCCAGGCACTTGATACATAGTAAGTTTAATATTGGCCGATTTTACAACACCAATTTCCATAAACTCTTTTGATGGGACGCATAGAGGAGTCCCTGTTTTAATAACACCAGCTTCAACCACTACACGAACAACAATGGGGTCACAATTATAGTAAATATGATGAGGGAGAATACGAAGTTTGCACAAAAACAGCAATATTTTTAAATTGCTCGCGCCCTTTCTGTTTTAGCTCTTCTTTATATCCTGTAAAGTCATGCAAAAAATGATGCCATAATAACCGCTTCAAAGATTCTAGAGGCACAAAACGAATCCAATGAAACTGATGAACGTCCTACTATGGAGGAGGAGGAGACTAAAACAAAAAAGAGGAAGGGTGAGCCAACGGCTAAACTTAGTTGGGAAGATTTGGATAATAATAATAATAACAATAATAATATATTGCAAAAACAGGCTTGCGCCTCTATCTACAAAAATTTAAATAATCAAATGCTTTATCACTATAATGTTTGTCAATTTTGTTCTTAAATGCATTGACTGAATCTGAGTTAACAGTGTCTGATGATAGTGCATTCCACTCGGAGACAATGCGGTTGCTGAATGCCCATCTCCCAACATCTCTTCTGAAACGTTCTTCAGTTAGCTTAAACTCGTGACCTCTCAGGTTATTATTCTTGAATGTTATTATCTCTTCTGGAGGGATGTTGTCGTAGTGTCTGTTGCATATTTTGTATACTTCAATAAGATCTCCTTTAAAAATCGGTATGAGAGGCTTGGGAGCGACAGTTTTTTCGAACGATCTTGGTATGATAAGTCTCTAAGTGATTGGAACAAATTTAGTAGCCCTCCTTTGGATTTTTTCTATTGCATTGCAACTTAGAACTTCGTGAACTCAAAAAGAAAAGAACAGCCGGTTTTTCCCGATCTTAGAAACTCAGCAACAAATTTAACAATCAGTGACCCAATAGCTAAAGCCAACCTACTAAATCAGCAGTTTTCCACAGTCTTCACAACAGAGAGGGACAAAGATGAAAGTCAAGAGGAATGTCAGCCACTAGACGCAGGCAAATTTGAAGAAATAGAACTAACAATACAAATGGTCTACATAAAACTAAAAAATCTAAACCCTTACAAATCAGAAGGTCCAGATGGCCTATATCCTAGAGTACCATACTCAAATAGCTGACACAAGAAATTGCAGCGCCATTGCACTACATTTTTCTCAAGTCTCTACAAACAGGGAACCTGCCTGATAAATGGAAGCAAGCAGCAGTGATTCCCCTCTTTAAAAAAGAAAGCAAATCAGATCCAAGTAATTACAGACCTATCAGTTTAACCTGTATCACATGCAAAATAAATATATATTGTTATATATATTTATATATATAATAACATAATATATATCAAATAGACATAATATATATTAAATACGTAACCTAACCTAGGTACCTTTTTTTGCCCCTTCAATCCCAAAAAACTAAAATTTAAATTTTTGTCACGGAGTGAGCATTTAAAGAGCGGAGTGAGCACAAGAGCGTATCCTCCCTGGATACGGTCTTGTCCTCAGAGGAACATAATTAATTAGCTTTTTGGATCAAAGTTCGTTCTGATTTTGTGGCTTGAAAATAAAAGCTTGTGTAGCTAAAGCTAAATAAAGAGCCGTGAACATAGAAAGATAAACTTTTAATTAAAGTTGGTTTAAATCCAGCTTTGATTACGGTCATCATGGGTGCCCATAAGGGGGCAAAGGAGGGGGCGCCATCCCCCTGGCTGAATGATGGTGTCATATTTGTATTAATTTGAAAAACTTTCCACAAAATAAGTTTTCAAAGAAAAGTAAAGAGCTCTATTAATCCAAATTAAACCACTGGATAAGAAATGTGATAAGAGTGAGTGTGGTAATTATCGAGGCATTATTCTGGTCTCTCTAGGTAAAACATTACTTAGTAATATGATACTTTTTAGACTGAGAGATGCTGTAGACAGAGTTTAAAGAGAAGAACAGTGTGGTTTTAGAAAAGGTAGAGAATATGTCGACCAAAGACAGCAATGGAAGTGTAGTTTTCCTATTTCTAGAGATAGACTAATAATATGATTTTGACAACTGATATATTTGATCAATTCAACGTCCATCCATTTGGATTGCAGCAGTTGAGGTTGTGTTTAAGCTTCTTATTGCTATTGCTATTATTTGTTTTTTTTTCAGCTAAGTTGCTGCATTAGATAGATAGTTAATGTCATTGCCCATTTGAAGATCGGTACAAGACCACAAATGGAAGGAATAGACACAAAAAACACTACGCACTACAAAAACAACAAGAATGAACGAAAACTGAGTTACTATGTACACAAACACAGGTACTTAAGGACGAATTTCAACGGCAAGGCTACTAGTCTCGACTGACATTGAGAATTCTGTCAGACGCTTATTAAGGGCTGCAATAGGGTCGACACCGACGAATTCTTTGTCTACGGTCGTAAATTAAACAAAATTTAGCATACTAAACACATCTTTCAAAATATAAACGCATCTATCTTTTATCACTTGCGAAAAAAATATTCAAAATGGAGACTTGGCTAAAAAAATGCAATATAACCATAGCATTATACAATCGGGCTCGAATTTGTTAAATTTGAATTCGTTAAATCAGGTTCAAATTCGAATTTATTAAATTCCTTTTTGTTGATGACAGAGCTCATACTTTTTTCTCACCTTTTCGCCAAAAGGGCATATCTGCAGGGCACGTGTCAAAATCATACTCGACCCAATAGGCATTCCTAAATAAATAATATAATCCGATACCACAACGTCATGATCAACAAACTTAACAATGTAATTTTTTGAATTCACTACTCTTCTACAAGACGCAAACAACTTCACTTTTGCTAGGATGAAATGCAAGACAATCTGTTCATACGCTGAGCAAAGTATATCAGAATTTTCTTCCTTTCGAAAAAATCAATGGCTCGAGTCGAAAGTTATACCTGCAAGAGATCATTTCACGGAAAACAAAATCATTTTTAACGATGACTGGCTCTTAAGGACGCCATTATTATGCAATGGCGGGGAATAAATAACCTCCTGTTGGATCCCTTTCCTCACTGGTACTGACATACACAAGAAAATCGATCCACTAATAGAAGGTACTTTAACTTGGACACAAAGCCTTCGATACATATTATGAAAACTTAGAATAAACAACTGGTCAGCGCCACATTTATGCGCTGAAAATATCATCTGAGTGCATATTCCAGAGTCGAATGCCCTACAGACGTCATGACCTCCCAGGCAAAGGCACTCATTCAACTCAATTCTGATACGGGCCAAACTGTGCTTCATAACTCTACTAAGTTAACCCAAAACCTGTTACGTTTGAAACGTTTCTTCTAAGCTGTAGCTTTTCAGTACCGGTTTCCGTTTTTCCGTCTAATAACTGTAGGATTTTCGTTTGGACACAGATTGATGGCCAGAAAGCACAATCTTTGTCAATTTTACCTGTATCAGCCCAAAAACGAGGCTATTGTTAGTTGGAAAAGCTCAACCAGTGACGAATTATAATAAAATGCTACTATATAGTGGCGCCATCTATTGAACCTAGCAGTGGAACCACCTCAGGAAAATGTGAGGGGGCAAGGATTTTTTGTTAATTTTTTTAACGAAGACACGCGAAAAGGTGTTTTACAATCTAGGAGTGTTATTCTCCCCTCCCAATTAAATCCCCTGTCTCGTAAAACTGTGTGCACCCCCTGTCCAATAAAAGGCCCATGTCTCCAAGGCCGTGTTTAGTAGGGGGAGGTGAGTGGTTTGAATCTCCCCCCCCCCCCAAAAAAAAATCCGGCTCATAAAACACAACAAAAATGAATACCAGGAAATTCTTGATGTATTTTTTTTAAACGTAAAACCTTAAAAAAAATCCTTTTGCGACCCCCACCCACCCACCGAAGAAAAAACCTGGATACGGCCCTACTTGTCTCTGTAGTTTCATTATCAGTTTTTGTCCCCAAAAATCAATTGAACAGAAGTTAAGTTCAATCTATTTCTCTCTTGCTTCTAGGAAGGAATAATCCAGTCATTCGTTGAGGACTCAGAAGAAAATAGCACGGTTCTGATGGCCAATTCAACAATAATAAACCCAGATGGCTCATTCACAGTTATGCTTGAGGGCAGTGAAACCTATACTATAATACCTGCTGATTCTTATCGGTATACTGAAGATGGCTCTCTACAGATTTTTCAGGGCTTAATTTCTGTTTTATTCATGTGAATGAGACTTAACTTAGTATATTTTCTGGTAATTAGTCTTATAGGATCTAATATATTGAAGAAACAAATTGACTATGTTGAACTGGCGATAATATTCAGAATTTTATTTTGAGTGACTGAACATTTCAGACACACCTGGGGTAGATCCAGAATTTTTTTTGGGGGGAGGGGGAATAGGCTGATCTGATAAACTTGCGTTAGGAGCAAATTTAATTAACGCAAACCTGAGTTAAATAATACTACTTTAGACTACGCTAGGGGGCGCTCCCTTGCCCCCTCCCCCCGGATCTGTCACAGAGACCCACCTTTCAAAATTCTTAGACGACTTATTATAGTAGCAAATGTATTTTCCTGGCCTGTCAGTCTCTTTAATGAAATTCAAAAAATAATGATTGTTCAACCATAATTAACCTCCTTGTTATCAAAAACATTTCAACTAGTACTCGGCTGTGTGTGTTCTGAACATCAAAAGCCAAATTCTCCCAAAAATTTAATGTCAAAGAGGAGATTTTCTTATTTTAATGGCTCGTTTTCAAAATTTTCACACCACTCCTCATGCTCCTCATGCTGTATCTTTCCACATTTTCGACAGAGACACCTAAACTTCCAGCTCATTTCTAGTATTTGAGCTTCATCCGGAAAATCTGGAAGTATCAATTTCCATACTTCAATCAATTTTTTTCTCGGGAAATTATACATCCCATCTCCGGAGATTTTTGGACCATTTCCAAAAACTCATTACGTGAGGAATGGTATTCCCAGTCACATATTATTGTTACGGACGTATATTCTGCATGTTCTTCCTTCTGAGTTGTTTGGTTTTCTTTTTCGTACTTTCCTTTTTCCATAAACAATTTTTTTACTCCAGCGAAGAGTGATGTTTTCTGTTCTTTTGTTTTTTCCAGATCGTACTTATTTTCAGTTCTTTTTGACGATTGGTGGCTTAATTTTATACCCCCATAATGATACATATTCTCGGGGGCAGGGAAGTGTGACCCGTATTTCTCCAGGAACGCCCATGCGTCTTCGATACTTTCTAGCTTTTGCAGTTCTTCTTTTACTGATTCTTTTATTTTTCTCATCGCCCTTGGAAGATAAAACATGCCAACTGGACAAAATTCATATTCAATTGACCATGTTTTTTGGTATTCTTGAATTTTTGACGAAGCTCTGTCATTTTTCGTTTCTCTGGAAATTTCAGAAGCAATATCAAACCCTTCGATGTCAATGACTGCATCAAAGCAATATTTACTTTCCAGGAATTGTTGAACAATCTTGAATTGTTCCAGATTTTCTACATCTTCTCTAATGTACAAGGGTTGAAAAAAACTGGATTTTCGTTCTATTTCACCAATTAATTCGAACAATGGTCTTAGGCAATGTTGAAGGTTTTCCATTTTTGTGTCATCTTTATAGTCCTTTTGGCGGAGTCCGCAGAAGGCCATTCCTCTGGACATATTTTTTATTTCTTGATATGATATCTTTTTCGGGATTTTAAAAGAGTTTAAACTCTTTTTTTTCACGGTAGTTGAGTTTACAGCCATAGGAATAGACTGATCACTAACTATTTGTTCGTCATTTTTATCAGACATTTTTGTTTGCTTTGTTGTTTACAACTGATTTGAAATTGGATCTTATAACTCGTACTGAGGTTCCATAACCTAACAAAAAATAAAACTAATTTTTATATTTTCAGGTATTTTGTTAGTTTGAATGAAAAGATTAAAATTATTGCTCAGATATCATAAATATTTTTGCAGTTTACATAATATCTTTAGCGATTCTAAACTGAAAAATAAAATATATAAAAAATGGAATTTTTTGGTCTGAAAATACATAGTCAATCCCACATCGGGTAGTTAGAACCTAACCAAAAATACAAATAATTTTAACATTTTAAGGTATTTTTCTAGCTTGTATTGAAATATTGAAACTATTGCCCGGATACTATGGATATTTTTGCAGATTACACAAGCTGCAAAGAACGCACAGGCTGATCTTTGTAAATTGAGAATACAGTAAAGAACGATCTCTGGCCCATAGTAACTGATATATGGTGGTTGCAGGGGTAGCTGCAAGCTATCCGGATTGGAGCGATACCTGGGTTTTAGCGGTACCTGCAAACAAAATTCAAAGAAAATATGTCGGCTTCTTATTAATTAAAAATCATCCCTGGTAATTACAAAAGCTGGACCTATCCGGGACTTGAAGCTGGGACCTCTTTCACCCAAAGTTTACATTAAATTACATAAAATATCGATATAGTTCATCATAAATGGAATTATCCAGGTAGTTACTAATAAAAATTTTGTTTAGACTTTTACTTGACAATTTTTTGACGATCAGTCCAATGCTAAGAAATATAAAACCCAAAACTCCTAAAAATAGAGTCAGATCAAAACAAAAGTACATCATTAAAACTAAATTGCCTGAAACCCTACTAGGTAAATAATGAATGTCATCATAGTTTTATATTAGAGCTATGACGTGAATAGAAAAACACAAAATTATATTGTTGTTTCTGAAGACGTCATGAAATAATACCATTGCGCCATGACGTCATGAAATAAAATCAATACGCCGTGACGTCATAATTACTATATAAGAAACGTCAAATCTGTAAATGGTCTAATTCATGAATACATAATGGTTAGATAAAAGCAAGCTACACGCAAGTTAAAAAAACGGTACTACAAAAAAAACAGAGATAGTATCTCGAAAAGAAAAAATCAAAGGCATTCAACCGACCAGGCGTATCGAGAAGTTATCAAACAAAACAGCAAGATGTGTTATCACAATGATGAAGATTATAGACATGCGAAAATTGAAACATCCAAACAAAAGGACAAGGAGCGTTATCACAATGATGAAGTTTATAGAGAATCAACAATTGAGCAGGCTAGACAAAAGATCAAGGAGCGTTATCACAATGATGAAGATTACCGAAAAATATATATGAAAAAAGTTGCTACCAGAATAATGGGTAGATACTGGGGTGACAAAAGCTATAATGAAAAAATTAAATTCTCTGCGAGGTTGTACCGAAGAACGCATAAGGACAAAGGGAAAAATTACATTCAGAAATACAAGAAGATGGCAAAAATGCAGGCTGATCTTCGTAAATTGAGAAACATTTTACGCATGTTTTACCAGGATCACGAAAAGTATTCAAAATTACAGATTAAAATTCTCTTTGAAAGAGCGGATGCTGTTGAAAAGTCGGCTAGAAATGCTTTGGCAAAGCTTCATAGTAATATCCAAAAGAAATGTTGTCAGTTTAATGAAAAGCTTCCAAGGTATGGATTGGCAATTGCGGAACAGTTTATAGATGCAATGGAAAATGTTCGACAACACAGTGAAGATACGGAGGCATACTTCTTAGAAAATTCGTATATTAATTTTGGAAGGAGCAATTGCAGTTTATGTAGCAGCAATAAAAATATATATACAAGCATACCTATCAATAGCGAAGGAAAAGCAATGTTTTTCAATTATGGTGAAAACGAGCCTGCTAGGGTTATTTGTATATGTGTTTGTAAGACTACTGATTTAGAACAAATTCCTGGAACACTGACCCCAAGAAAAAAGTATTTCTAACTGTGTTTTAAACAGTTCTCTTAGTTCTACTGAATATTTGGCAAAAAATTATCTGTGTAGTAGAACAAACTGTCCTGGAAAGTACGAGACAACTATTGAAAAATGCTCTGAAACTAGATCTGACAAGGAAATCATGATGGCTGGAGTCACCTATAACAATTTGAGTAGACATTCAAAACCAAAAATTGGGCAGCAGGTTACTTGGCAATGTCACCCTGATATCTGCAAGCTCTATCTGACGGATATTGAATTATGTCAAATTCTTTTTGATATCCTTGAAAATAATATAGCATTAAAATTTTCAACTGACAAAGTGGTTAATTTCTACCTTGGCGAATTTGATTATTGTAAAATCAATTACAGGGACACAAGAAAGAATGGGCATTCGTTATACTGTAGCCCAAATGAGGGATGTCAGAGCTATTTGCGTTGTCTAAGGGCACTATCTCCAAATTTTCCTGTCTTGACCTGTTTCATTAATAGCGTATATAAGGCAGTATCAAAATATAAGAGTATACAAAATATTAATCTACTAAAAGTCGAGGGCTCGTACATGGAATTAAGTAATTATTTAGAAGAAGTGTCAATTAGACTCTGTCGTAATAGTCAAGACATCATCTACGGTGATAGCAATATTAGAGTTTCTGTGGATGAAAATACAATAATAAAATTATTTGGTGAGAGCCTTGATAAGGTAGCTAACATCAGGGATGTATACCCCACAATGCATTGTGACAGCTGCGAGCAGATAAAGAAAAAATACCAATTGAAGAGTCTAGGATCCCTTTCAAATAAGAAAGGTTTTGATGTAATGTTGGCCACAATTTTAGAACACCTCCAATAGGACGAACCCAAAGATGACAGAGAACAGCTAATTCATTGTACAGGTTGGAAAGAGGATGTCTTAGATTCATTCTCTGTCTGTGATTACTGTGCTGGGAAAATTTTTAAAAGTCAGGAGAATGTCCGATCAGTATTAAATAACCTTCATATCGGCTGTACACTGGAATTCATAAAGTGTCTAAATAAGTTTGAAATGGCTGAGATTCGATTGGTAATGCATTGCCTTACACTCACCAGATTGGGGGAAGTAATGACGTTGAAGGGACCTGGAATAGGCCTTGTTACTGTTCTTAATGGTAGAATAGTATATCTACCTGTTGATGTACAAAAAAATGCAGATATTCAGCCTGAAAAAATTCTTAACATTGATAGTTTTGTAGTCATTGTCAATGGTCATCCCACTAACAACAAGAATGTTTGGACTGCACTAATCGATCTGAGAAAAGTCCATGAAGCACTGTTGTGGTCAAGAGAGAACAACAGTCTCTATAAAACAATACGCGCATACACCCTAGAAGATTTAAATAAAATACTTGAAGCGCGTCTTGCTGAAAAAGCGGTTGGTGTTGATAATTTACCTGAAATACCGGAAGCTGCAATCCTTCAGAAACTGACAGAAAGTGCAAAATCTACATTGGTTGAACATTTTTCTGTTCAATCTCTCAATTCAGCGGCTCCAAAAGACTTCCTAAGAGATTTTACGCATATGAAAGATCTTGGTACTGACCAATTTCAAATGAAGAAGCTAAAAGGTGAGAGCAAAGACTTATTTCAGGAAGAACTTGATCTAAAAGTGTTTCCAAATCTTTTCCCGAAAGGCAAATTTGGCTTGCGTGAATAGGCAAGACCTTTTCAGATTAGGAATGCAGAATATTTTAAATCAAGGTTTCTTAGCAGACATACTAAGTTTTGTCTTGACATACAGTATCTTTTTCACAGCTTCCAATTGCAAGAATTCTCTTACATGTGTAATAGCGTCGGTCATATGTTGCGGACTGTGAAACCAAATCAAAATGATCGTCAATTTATAGACAGGCTTCATTCCCGTGATGGAGAGATGGAAGCGACTTTGTTTTCTGTTCAGTCAAAAATCAGAGGATCTCAGCAGTATTTTCAATCTCTTTCCTATAAAGTAAAGTCAATGATTGAGCAATTGGGTCCACTGACTTTGTTTCTGACAGTTTCATGTGCTGAGTGGTACTCTCCTGAATTTATTGACTATTTACGGACTGTCCATAAGAACTTACCTGGTGTAGCAAAAATGACCCCAGCAGAGTTGACGTGTCTAGATCCAGTTTCAGTTTCCATGCACTTTGACAAAGAATGGACACCTATATTTAATTAACTAATTTGTTCAAAGACAAATCCTTTGTTTGGTAAAATTAAGGATCATTTCTGGCGTATCGAGTATCAGAAACAAGGTGCGCCTCATGTACACTGTGTGTTGTGGATTGAAGATACACCTATTATTGGAAAATCAACAGCATCTGAAGTGATTCAGTATATCAATAGTATTATAACTTGTGAAATGCCAAATAGATCGACTAGTCCAACTCTTCGCAAACTGGTCAAAGACCATCACGTGCACCACTGTAATAAATACTGTCAAAGAAAATATAAGAGCAAAAGAGGAAGATGGGTTACGCATTGTAAGTTTGGCTTTCCTCGTCCTACAAAGGAACGAAAAGAATTATATGACATCCTTGACTGCTTGGCTCTTGGTACAGACCGTAAAAAGCCAAGAAAAAGAATATATAATCTGCTTCGAAGAGATGACGAGCGTTATATAAATGACTATTCTCCTGCGTTACTTATTGCTAATCGAGCAAACATTGATGTTCAATATATTGGCCATTTGGGCTCTAAATTACCGTATTACATTACCGATTATATGACTAAAGCAGAGATTGTCGAAATAGAAGTAATGGGGGAGAAAGTAAATAATGCATGCAAAAGTCTTGGTCAACGAATTATGTCCTACTTGTTGAAGCCCATAAAAACCCGTCAAGTTGGAGCAGTTGAAGCTGCTGATAGGCTTCTTGGTACTAAATTGTATATTATTTTTAGGCAATTAGATATATTGACCACAGAGTAGTGATTTGTACATTGCCCACTGGGTTATTGATATCTACCCTAAAAGACCGGAACATATGGAAATTATCAGTCTTTTTCAGTTATTGTCTTGGTATGAACGGGAGCGTAATGGTACTGATGATAATATGATGTTAACTGACGGGTCCTTCTACCTCAGAAAAAGGCTTTTTAAACCATATATCATACAGCACAGAAAGGTAAACCCATTTGAAACTGACGAGAAGAAAAATGCTTACTATGGAGATCTTTCAAAATTGTTTAAACCTTGGTGAAATGACAATGAACTAGTAGTCAGTGGAAATAGCAACTACAAAACCTACTGTGTTGAATGTGTAAACTATCCAGAGATGGTAGCACGAAAAATTTGTTGTTAAGAGGAAAAGCGATATAGAATTTGTAGAAAGGGTCCGAGAACGTGCAAAAGAAATTCAGAAGGGAGAAAATATTTATGAAAACATTGAAGATGACCCAGAAAATGAAATTCAGGGAGGAATCATTGACAGAGCAGCAGATGCTATGGAGTATTTGTTAGACGCAAAAAAACAGATTTCAAATGGTGACACCGAAGACAGGCTGAAAAATGATTATGAGTCGCTCAATATTGATCAAAAGAGAGTAGTTGACAAAATTTTGACTCAGTTACCAAGCGCAATGGTGCAACACCTTTGAAGTTGATTGTATCTGGATGTGGGGGTACAGGAAAATCTAGGGTTATCAGTGTCATGAGAAGACTACTTTGCAACAAGTTCAAGAATAAAGATTGTACCGTTGTAGTTATGGCACCTAATGGTATGGCTGCACATAGCATAAATGGTTTAAAAATACATAGTTGTTTAACTTTAGCTATTGATAAGGAAAACACCACAAAATACACCCCTCTCTCCACTGAAAAACTTCTTACTTTGAGAAAGACACTTAAGGAGACAAGACATTTTATTATTAATGAAATTTGTATGGTTTCGTCTCTTCTTTTAACCTATATTCATTTAAGACTATCAGAAATAATGGCAGCTGATTTGCCAATGGGTAATGCTAACTGCGTATTTTTGGGAGATTTTCTTCAATTAAGACCAGTAAGTGTCTTAATTGATTAAGACCAGTAAGAAATCCTCCTTATATACCTCTCACACGACTAGAAGTAAGAAACGGGATCGGATCAGTTAGTACTTTCAACCTCTGGCATCTATTTGAGTATGAGGAACTAAGCATAAATGTGAGACAAAATATGGATAAGAGTTACGCTAATGCACTTGCTGAAATTAGACAGGGGTTTTGCACAGGTGAAAATTTGAATAGTCTTTACAAGAGAAAAATTGGGAACTCCTACAGAGCTTCAAATGACGAAATTATAGATCTTTACTCAAAATTGTATGAAGAGTGAAATTACAGTAAGAGACGATCACGTCCAATGTTAAGAAATATAAAAACCCCTAACTCCTAAAAAAAGAGTTAGATCAAAACGAGAAGTACACTATTAGAACCGCCATGTCTGAAAACCCTACAAAGGAAACTAACCGTCCTTTGGCTTGAATAACAAAGAAAATATATTGGCTTGAAAATCAAGGAAATTGACTTTAACAACGTTATTCTCCACAAAGGGGATATTTTTTTTCTTTCTTTATCTTTTCCACAGATAGCTTGGCACTGGAACATCGTAGAGAGTTGTTCAATGGCTCATTTTAAAGGAAATCTCTAGATCTAGTGCTATTTGTACTTAATTTTCTTTTTAATTAATTATTTTTACGAAAAACTTAATTTTTTCTATACAATATTGATCAATGACGTCATAGTCGTTGGATGTAGTTAGTATCCGGGTTGCAGCGGTAGCTAGCAACCTAGTAAGAGACGATCACGTCCAATGCTATTACATAAAGGCTCGATCATCGAATTTAAGCTGAAACTAAGTAAAGGACAATTATGCCTCCATATATTCACAGTGATGTATAAGATTTCCCATTACATCTGTAAACTGTTCCACAGTTGCCGGTCCATACCTTGGAAGCTTTTCACTAAACATGCAACATTTCTTTTGGATATTACTATGAAGTTTTGCGAAAGCATCTCTAGTCCGGGTTGCAGTGGTAGCTAGCAACCTAGTAAGAGACGATCACGTCCAATGTTCAGAAATAGAAAAACCCCTAACTCCTAAAAAAATATAGAATAACAAAAAAAATAGAATAACAAAGAAAATATATTGGCTTGAAAATCAAGAAAATTGACTTCAACGATCACGATCACGTCCAATGTTAAGAAATATAAAAACCCATAGTTCCTAACAAAGGAGTCAGATCAAAACAAAAAGTAAACCATTAGAACCGCCTTGTCCGAAACCCCTGTATAGAAAACTTTCTGTCCCTTGGCTTGAACAGCAAGGGAAATATATTGGCTTGAAAATCAAGAAAATTGACTTTAACCACGTTATTCTCCCCACACGGGATATTTTTTTCTCTTTTCTTTTTTTTTGTATCCAGAGATAGCTTGGCACTGGAACATCGTAGAGGGTTGTTCAATAGCTCATTTTAAAGGAAATTAATTGGGTTAAAAATCTATAGTAACTAAAATAAATTATTTCTAAAAGAGAATAAATTTTTCCACCAAAAACTGCATTTTCGATGTCTTTTCACACTGCAGTCTTTCAAACATAATCGTATACCAGCGGTAAGATTTGAACCCATGCCTCCGAAGAGACTGGTGGCTAACACCAGTGCCTTGGACCACTCGGCCAGGCTGCCTCTCATAGATAAATATATATGTGAATTTGGGTTGCAGCAGTAGCTAGCAACCTAGTAAGAGACGATCAGTCCAATGCTAAGAAATATAACAAAACTCCTAAAAAAAGAGTCAGATCAAAACAAAAGTACATCATTAGAATTAACTTGTCTGAAACCCTACTAGATAAATAATGAATGTCATCATAGTTTTATATTAGAGCTATGACGTGAATAAAAAAACACGAAATTATATTGTTGTTTCTGATGACGTCATGAAATAATATCATTGCGCCATGACGTCAATAAAATCATTACGCCGTGACGTCATAATTACTACTTAAGAACGAAAAAGATGTAAATTCTCTCATTCTGGATTAGATAATGGTTAGATCAAAGCAAACTATACATCTAGTTCCTTCTGTAATTAAAAATAAAATATTTTTTAATTGTTCCGGTTTGCAGCGGTAGCTAGGAACCTAATTAAAAGAGATCATTCGAATAACATACCAGTGTATATATTGGACTTAGTTAGCTGCTCGATTCCTTGAAGACAAACAATCTTATTTGTCAACTGAAACTAGAATAATTCCTGAAAATTTAAAAAAATATAATTTTATTTAGCTGCAAAGTGCAAAAATATTTACGGTGTCTGAACAATAATTTCCATCTTTTAATTCAAACCAGAAAAAAACCTGAAAATTTAAAAATTAGTTTGGTTTTCCTTTTGCTTCAATTGACTCGCTACACCATTTTATACGCCATTAATTTTATATCATCTTAGTTCAAATTTTTTTGGCTTAACCTGTAAATTACGTATCTCTGTATTGTTGTCCTATATTTCCAATGAGAAATATTAATTTTTTTTATTTTAGTTTTGAGTTCAGAATCTCTTAAGTTATTATGTAAACTGCAAAAATATTTATTATGTCTAACCAATAATACTAATTTTTTAATTCAAACTAGAGCAATACCTGACAATTTTTGAATTAGTCCGGGTTGCAGCGGTAGCTAGCAACCTAGTAAGAGACGATCACGTCCAATGTTAAGAAATATAAAAACCCATAGTTCCTAAAAAGGGAGTCAGATCAAATTCAAAAGTACACCATTAGAACCGCCTTGTCTGAAACCCCTGTATAGTAAACTTTCTGTCCCTTGGCTTGAACAGCAAGGGAAATATATTGGCTTGAAAATCAAGAAAAGTGGCAGCTACTACAACATTCTGCCTAAACGGGATATTTTTTTCTTTTTTTCTTTTTTTCTTTCTTTTCCAGAGAAAGCTTGGCACTGGAACATCGTAGAGAATTGTTCAATGGCTCATTTTAAAGGAAATTAATTGGGTTAAAAACCTTTCGTAACTAAATAAAATTATTTCTAAAAGATAATAAATTTTTCCACCAAAAACTGCATTTTTGATGTCTTTTCATGCTTATAATAAAGAACGAACTTTTTCCTATACTAAATAAGCCTATACTAGTTAATGATATATCCAGGTTGCAGCGGTAGCTAGCAACCTAGTAAGAGACGATCACGTCCAATGTTAAGAAATATAAAACCCATAACTCCTAAAAAAAAGTCAGATCAAAACAAAAAGTACACCATTAGAACCGCCTTGTCCAAAACCCCTATATAGGAAACTTTCTGTTTCTTGGCTTGAAAAGCAAGGGAAATATATTAGCTTGAAAATCAAGAAAAGTGGCGGCTACTACAACATTCTGCCTAAACGGCATATTTTTTTTTCTTTTTTTCCACAGATAGCTTGGCACTGGAACATCGTAGAGAGTTGTTCAATGGATCATTTTAAAGGAAATTAATTGGGTTAAAAATTTACATTAAAAGACGAGCATTGGAATAACAAAAATTTGCATACATTGGAATTAGTTAGCCACTTGATAGTTTGAGGTTCGTCTCTTACTATTTTAAAGAAGAAGAAGCCATAGGCTTTTTCCTGTTTGTAATCATAGCTCCTAAAAAAGGAGTCAGATCAAAACAAAAAGTACACAATTAGAACCACCTTGTCCGAATCCACTATATTGGAAACTTTCTTTCCCTTGGCTTTAACATCCGGGTTGCAGCGGTAGCTAGCAACCTAGTAAGAGACGATCACGTCCAATGTTAAGAAATATAAAAACCCATAGTTCCTAAAATAGGAGTCAGATCATCTGGGTTGCAGCGGTAGCTAGCAACCTCCGGGTTGCAGCGGTAGCTTGCAACCTAGTAAGAGACGATCACGACCAATGTTAAGAAATATAAAAACCCATAGTTCCTAACAGAGGAGTCAGATCAAAACAAAAAGTACACCATTAGAACCACCTTGTCCGAAACCTATATAAAGAAAACTTACCGCCCTTTGGCTTGAATAACAAAGAAAATATATTGGCTTGAAAATCAAGCAAATTGACTTTTACCACGTTATTCTCCACAAACGGGATCTTTTTTTCTCTTTTCTTTTGTATCCAGAGATAGCTTGGCACTGGAACATCGTAGAGGGTTGTTCAATAGCTCATTTTAAAGGAAATTAATTGGGTTGAAAACTTTTTGTAACTAAAATAAATTATTTCTAAAAGAGAATAAATTTTTCCACCAAAAACTGCATTTTCGATGTCTTTTCACACTGCAGTCTTTCAAACATAATCGTATACCAGCGGTAAGATTTGAACCGACGCCTCCGAAGAGACTGGTGGCTAACACCAGTGCCTTGGACCACTCGGTCAGGTTGCCTCTCATAAATAAATATATATGTGAATCTGGGTTGCGGCAGTTAACAGTAAAGATATGTTTCCTGGTTGCAGCGGTAGCTAGCAACCTAGTAAGAGATCACGTCCAATGTTTACAGTAAAGAACGATCTCTCTCCCATAGTAACTGATATGTTACATTAGAAGAAGATCATTGGAATAAAAATCCGGGTTGCAGCGGTAGCTAGCAACCTAGTAAGAGACGATCATGTCCAATGTTAAGAAATATAAAAACCCATAATTCCTAAAAAAAAAGGAGTCAGATCAAAACAAAAAGTACACCATTAGAACCGCCTTATCCGAAACCCCTATAAAGGAAACTTACCGCCCTTTGGCTTGAATAACAAAGAAAATATATTGGCTTGAAAATCAAGAAAATTGACTTCAACCACGTTATTCTCCACAAACAGGATATTTTTTTTCTTTCTTTCTTTTGTTTCCAGAGATAGCTTGGCACTGGAACATCATAGAGAGTTGTTCAAGGACTCATTTTGAAGGAAATCTCTAGATCTAGTGCTATTTGTACTTAATTTTTTTTTAATTAATAATTTTTTATGAAAAACTTAATTTTTTATATGCAATATTGATCAATGACGTCATAGTCGTTGGATGTAGTTAGTATTACATAAAGACTCGATCATCGAATTTAAGCTGAAACTAAGTAAAGGACAATTATGCCTCCATATATTCACAGTGATGTATAATCCGGGTTGCAGCGGTAGCTAGCAACCTAGTAAGAGACGATCACGTCCAATGTTAAGAAATATAAAAACCCATAGTTCCTAAAAAAAGAGTCAGATCAAAACAAAAAGTACACCATTAGAACCGCCTTGTCCGATACCCCTATATAGAAAACTTTCTGTCCCTTGGCTTAAACAGCAAGGAAAATATAATGGCTTGAAAATCAAGAAAAGTGGCGGCTACTACAACATTCTGCCAAAACGTGATATTTTTTTTTTCTTTCTTGTTATCCAGAGATAGCTTGGCACTGGAACATCGTAGAAAGTTGTTCAATGGCTCATTTTAAAGAAAATTAATTGGGTTAAAAACCTTTTGTAACTAAAACAAATTATTTTAAAACAGGATAAATTTTTCCAATAAAAACTGTATTTGTGATGTCTTTCCATAGTGCTGTCTTTTAAAAGACATTGGATTTTTGAAGCAATCAAACAGTTTGTGGTAAGGTTGTATTTTAAACTTTATATTCCATGGATAGCTTACCACTGGAACATCGTAGAGAGTTGTTCAATGGATCATTTTAAAGTAAATTAATAACAATCAAGGACGTATCCAAAGGGTTTAGTGGGTTTGAACCCCCCTCCCCCAAAATGTTTTTCAGATTCATAATAACGAATATAAAATGAATAAAACAAAATTTAATATAAAAAAAAATACAAAAATGAATATGAACAACTTTTTTTTGCGTTTTTGAAGTTTTTATAAAAAAGAACGAATATTTTACCGATTATCTACTAATAACCATATATGACGTAATAAGTGACATGACGTAATGTCTAAAACCTATTGTGTGCTAATAACCATATATGACTTAATGAGCGACGTGACGTAAAAATTGAAAAAATTAATTTTTATTTTATTTTCGTTTTTACAGTAAAGAACGATCTCTCGCCAATAGTAACTGATATACGGTGGTGCCAGGGGTAGCTACAAGTAAATACAAGGATTGATACGGCTCATCGTAAATGCAGAATATGTAAGTTTCATCAAATATAATTTCATGATCAAGATTGATCAATTTACAAAAGGGATCGACACAGATCATCATAAAATTTGTCAGTCAAAATATAATAAAGAACGACCTCTTGCCTACACTAAATTTTATACGCCATTTAATTATAGTATAGGTTAGTAATACCACAGATAGCTTGGCACTGGAACATCGTAGAGAGTTGTTCAATGGCTCGTTTTAAGGGAAATTAATGGGGTTAGAAATATTATATTAAAATATGTTATAATAAAGAGCGACCTCTTGCCTATGCTAAATTTTATAGACTACTTAACTATAGTATAGGTTAGTAAAGTTTACATAAAGGACTGATTATAATTAAGAACGAATGCTCTCTCATAGTAACTGAAATATTAATTAAAAGTAGTAGCTCTAGCTTTAGTGGCAGTATTATCATCGGTAAACTTTCCTAGAGTATGGTGCAATAATTGACTAACTTACATGCTTTATTCTCTGAAATTCGTCTCTTACTACTCAAACTAAAAAAAAGCCGTAGGCTTCTTTCCTGTTTGTAATTTCAACAAAAAATTCGTGTGCCGAATCCCGGGACCTGGTATGATAATATATATACTTTGGATTACAAGGAAGTTTAACAAGTGGTTACAACCATGCCAAAACCTTAACATGGAAACCAAAAGTCTGAAGCTTAGTAGAAATCGTCGTAATAAATCGGACTTGCTGTATTAATCAGATGTCTCTGAATAAACTGCAGTATGAAAAAAATATTGAATTGCGGAAAGAGCAAGAAACGCACAACTGCAAAAATATGTCAATATATTTTAAAAAGGGATTAAATCAGTTCAAACACTTTAAAAAAATAAAACCAAAATTTCGAAGCTTAGGACAAATCGTTGTTAGAAGTTGGACTTACAGTAATAATCAAATATCTTTGAATAGACTTTAGAATGAGGAGAGATTTTAATTGCGTAAAGAACAAAAAACTGTTCATTTCAAAAATGCCTGTATATGTTTTAACAAGGGACTGCAACAATAAAAAAAACATTAAACAATAAAACCAAAAGTTTTAAGCTTTTTAGAAATCGTTGTTAGAAATCAGACTTTTCAGTAATAATCAAATATCTTTAAATATACCGTATTACTAAAAAAATCATTTTATTGCATAAAGAGCAAAAAACGGGGAATTACAAAAATATTTTATATATTTTAACAATGGATTGCAACAATTGAAAAACCTTTCAAAATTAAACCAAAAGTTTGAAGCCTAGTAGAAATTATTGTTAGAAACAGGACATGATTTAATAATCAACTATTTTTGAATAGATTGCAGCAAGAAAAGACATTTATTTAAGAAAAAAGCAAAAAAACTTTTAAATTCAAAAATATTTGTATATATTTTAAAGAGAGATTGCAACAATTCAAAAACCTTATAAAATAAAACCAAAAGTTTGAATCTTAGTAAAAATTGTTGTTAGAAATTGGACTGGATTTTAATAATCAAATATCTTTGAAAAGACATCAGTATGAAAGCAAGCTTACGAAAAAAAGTTTTTTGCTGTTAGAAGA
The DNA here is from genome assembly GCF_049724085.1 of Artemia sp. Qi Xiang Cuo. Lineage (NCBI taxonomy): Eukaryota > Metazoa > Arthropoda > Branchiopoda > Anostraca > Artemiidae > Artemia > Artemia sp. Qi Xiang Cuo. The sequence continues at coordinate 57,505,987 of NC_142795.1, read as the reverse complement.
CAAGGGACAATAAGAATCCATACCAAAATCAATATACACAAGCCTTCCACGGGCTGAGTGTATGCAGATATCAAATATTTTTGATCCGGGTTGCAGTGGTAGCTAGCAACCTAGTAAGAGACGATCACGTCCAATGTTAAGAAATATAAAAACCCATAGTTCCTAAAAAAGGATATCAAAACAAAAAGTACACCATTAGAACCGCCTTGTCCGAAACCCCTGTATAGGAAACTTTCTGTATCTTGGCTTGAACAGCAAGGGAAATATATTGGCTTGAAAATCAAGAAAATTGACTTTAACCACGTTATTCTCCCCAAACGGGATATTTTTTTCTCTTTTCTTTTTTTTTGTATCCAGAGATAGATTGGCACTGGAACATCGTAGAGGGTTGTTCAATAGCTCGTTTTAAAGGAAATTAATTGGGTTAAAAACCTTTTTGTAAAAAAAATAAATTATTTCTAAAAGAGAATAAATTTTTCCCCTAAAAACTGAATTTTCGATGTCTTTTCACACTGCAGTCTTTCAAACATAATCGTATACCAGCGGTAAGATTTGAACCCACGCCTCCGATGAGACTGGTGGCTAGCACCAGTGCCTTGGACCACTCGGCCAGGCTGCCTCTCATAAATAAATATATATGTGAATTTGGGTTGCAGCAGTAGCTAGCAACCTAGTAAGAGACGATCAGTCAAATGCTAAGAAATATAACAAAACTCCTAAAAATAGAGTCAGATCAAAACAAAAGTACATCATTAGAATTACCTTGTCTGAAACCCTACTAGATAAATAATGAATGTCATCATAGTTTTATATTAGAGCTATTACGTGAATAGAAAAACACGAAATTATATTGTTGTTTCTTAAGACGTCATGAAATAATATCATTGCGCTATGACGTCAATAAAATCATTACGCCGTGACGTCATAATTACTATATAATCAATAATTACTAAATTGTATAGTATTTCTAGGCAATTTAGATATATTGACCTTGCGAAAAACAGCGAGGTGAAGAGGACACTGAGAAGGTATGAGGAGCTTGAAAAGCTTGCTAAAAACGATCCACAGAGTAGTGATTTGTACATTGTCCACTGGGTTATCGATATCTACCCTAAAAGACCGGAACATATGGAAAATATCAGTCTTTTCCAGTTATTGTCTTGGTATGAACGGGAGCGTAATGGTACTGATGATAATATGATGTTAACTGACGGGTCTTTCTACCTCAGAAAAAGGCTTTTTAAACCGTATATCATACAGCACAGAAAGGTAAACCCATTTGAAACTGACGAGAAGAAAAATGCTTACTATGGAGATCTTTTAAAATTGTTTAAACCTTGGCGAAATGAAAATGAACTAGAAGTCAGTGGAAATAGCAACTACGAAACCTACTGTGTTGAAAGTTTACAGTAAAGAACGAACTTCAGCCCATAGCAACTAAAATAAGAATATAATTTATGACTCAAACAAATTATTTTTGTTGCTTTGGTCTAAAGTATTGTCAGCGGTGAGGTGTATTGACTAGACTATGGTTATGTAAAGGAATATAAATGGGGACATAAGTGTTATGTATGAAAAGATGTATCGAATTTGGATATCTCGGTTGCAGCGGTAGCTAGCAACCTAGTAAGAGACGATCACGTCCAATGTTATCCGGGTTGCAGCGGTCGCTAGCAACCTAGTATGAGACGATCACCCCCAATGTTTAGAAATATAAAAACCCCCCAACTCCTAAAAAAAGAGTCAGATCATAACAAAAAGTACACCATTAGAACCGCCTTGTCCGAATCCTCTATAAAGGAAACTTACCGCCCTTTGGCTTGAATAACAAACAAAATATATTGGCTTGAAAATCAAGAAACTTTTACCAAGTTATTCTCCACAAACGGGATATTTTTTTCTTTCCGCTTTTTTTTCCTGCTCAGCTAGCTGGGCACTGGAAAATCATAGAGAGTTGTCTAATAGCTCATTTTAAAGGCAATTGCAACATCTAGTCACTTTTGTAATTAAAAATAAAATACTTTTTAAAGTAGAATCAATTTTGTCAAAAAAATTGCATTTTTGATGTATTTTCATACTGCAGTCTTTTCAAAGATATTTGAATTTTGAAGCAATAAAACAGTTCATGGTAATGAACTCTATAGTAATAATAGCTACTTGTCTCAATAGTAACCGAAACTCCTGGAACCAAAATTTTCTTTTTTGGCTTAATCCAAGTTAAGCTATCCAAGCTATCTCTGGAAAACAAGAGAGAAAAAAGAAAAAAAATATCCCGTTTAGGCAGAATGTTGTAGTAGCTGCTGTTATTCCAGTGATTGTCTTTTAATGTAATTTTTTTATTCCTTAACATTGGACGTGATCGTCTCTTACTAGGTTGCTAGCTACCGCTGCAACCCGGATACCGCTGTAACCCTGATAACAAACAGGAAAATATTACAAACAGGAAAAAGCCTACTGCTTTTTCTTCTTTGAAATAGTAAGAGACGAACTTCAAACGATCAAGTAGCTAACTAAGTCCAATGCATGCAATAATTTTTCATTCCAATGATCGTCTTTTAATGTAATATTTTTCTAGGAGTTAGGTGTTTTTATATTTCTTAACATTGGACGTGATCGTCTCTTACTAGGTTGCTAGCTACCGCTGAAACCCGGATTTACTAAACAGGGGTTTCGGATAAGGCGGTTCTAATGGTGTACTTTTTGTTTTGAGGTGATTCCTTTTTTAGGAGCTATGGGTTTTTATATTTCTTAACATTGGACGTGATCGTCTCTTACTAGGTTGCTAGCTACCGCCGCAACCGAGATACCGCTGTAACCCTGATAACAAACAGGAAAATATTACAAACAGGAAAAAGCCTACGGCTTTTTCTTCTTTGAAATAGTAAGAGACGAACCTTTAACGATCAAGTAGCTAACTAAGTCCAATGCATGCAATAACTTTTAATTCCAATGATCGTCTTTTAATGTAACACATCAGTTACTATGGGAGAGAGATCGTTCTTTAGTGTAACAAAAATAAAACTAATTTTAACATTTTAAGGTATTTTTCTAGCTTGAACTGAATATCTGTTTTTTGTGTAGTACTGTTTTATTAACTTGTGTGTAGCTTGCTTTGATTTAACCATTATTTAACCATTAGTTGAATGTTTAAGTCACGTATCAAATACCAAGAACCTAACAAAAAATCAAAATAATTCTAAAACTTTTAGATATTTTTCTACTCTAAATTAAAAGATTAAAAATATTGCTCAGATAAAATAAATATTTTTGCAGTTTATAACTTTAGTGATTCTGAACTGAAAATGAAAATAAAATAAAAATTTATTTTTTCAATTTTTACGTCACGTCGCTCATTGCGTCATATATGGTTATTTAATAATATTTTATATTACTATATTTTATATTTTATGATTACAAAATGTAATTAGAGTTCGTTCTTTATTGTACCGCTGCAACCCGGATTAAAAAAACTCGCTAGTTATCTCATAAAGAAGATTACATGAATGAACCAAAGGGTTCAGTTCCTTTGGACATAATTTCATTCTTTACTATAAAATTCTTATTTAAAATATTTAAGTTACTCTTGGCTAGAGTTTGTTCTTTATCATAAAATATTCAAATAATCATGTGAGGCAGCGTGGCCGAGGGGTTTAAGGCACTGGTGTTAGCCACTCGTAACTTCGGAGGCATTGGTTTGAATCTCACCGCTGACAAAACTTTAGAACAAAGCAACAAAAATAATTTGTTTCAGTCATAAATTATATTCTTATTTTAGTTGCTATGGGCTGAAGTTCGTTCTTTACTGTAAAATTTCAACACAGTAGGTTTCGTAGTTGCTATTTCCACTGACTTCTAGTTCATTTTCATTTCGCCAAGGTTTAAACAATTTTAAAAGATCTCCATAGTAAGCATTTTTCTTCTCGTCAGTTTCAAATGGGTTTACCTTTCTGTGCTGTATGATATACGGTTTAAAAAGCCTTTTTCTGAGGTAGAAAGACCCGTCAGTTAACATCATATTATCATCAGTACCATTACGCTCCCGTTCATACCAAGACAATAACTGGAAAAGACTGATATTTTCCATATGTTCCGGTCTTTTAGGGTAGATATCGATAACCCAGTGGACAATGTACAAATCACTACTCTGTGGATCGTTTTTAGGAAGCTTTTCAAGCTCCTCATACCTTCTCAGTGTCCTCTTCACCTCGCTGTTTTTCGCAAGGTCAATATATCTAAATTGCCTAGAAATACTATACAATTTAGTAATTATTGATTATATAGTAATTATGACGTCACGGCGTAATGATTTTATTGACGTCATAGCGCAATGATATTATTTAATGACGTCTTCAGAAACAAAAATATAATTTCGTGTTTTTCTATTCACGTCATAGCTCTAATATAAAACTATGATGACATTCATTATTTATCTAGTAGGGTTTCAGACAAGGTAATTCTAATGATGTACTTTTGTTTTGATCTGACTCTATTTTTAGGAGTTTTGTTATATTTCTTAGCATTGGACTGATCGTCTCTTACTAGGTTGCTAGCTACTGCTGCAACCCAAATTCACATATATATTTATTTATGAGAGGCAGCCTGGCCGAGTGGTCCAAGGCACTGGTGTTAGCCACCAGTCTCTTCGGAGGCGTGGGTTCAAATCTTACCGCTGGTATACGATTATGTTTGAAAGACTGCAGTGTGAAAAGACATCGAAAATTCAGTTTTTGGTGGAAAAATTTATTCTCTTTTAGAAATAATTTATTTTAGTTACAAAATGTTTTTAACCCAATTAATTTCCTTTAAAACGAGCTATTGAACAACCCTCTACGATGTTCCAATGACAAGCTATCTCTGGATACAAAAAAAAGAAAAGAGAAAAAAATATCCCGTTTGGGGAGAATAACGTGGTTAAAGTCAATTTTCTTGATTTTCAAGCCAATATATGTCACTTGCTGTTCAAGCCAAGATACAGAAATTTTCCTATACAGGGGTTTCCGACAAGGCGGTTCTAATGGTGTACTTTTTGTTTTGATCTGACTCCTTTTTTAGGAACTATGGGTTTTTATATTTCTTAACATTGGACGTGATCGTCTCTTACTAGGTTGCTAGCTACCGCTGCAACCCGGATCAAAAATATTTGATATCTGCATACACTCAGCCCGTGGAAGGCTTGTGTATATTGATTTTTGTATAGATTCTTATTGTCCCTTGTCTTCTAACAGCAGAATCTTTTTGTCGTAAGCTTTTTTTCATACTGCTGTCTTTTCAAAGATATTTGATTAGTAAAAGCCAGTCCAATTTCTAACAACTATTTTTACTAAGCTTAAAATTTTAGGCTTTTTTTTAAAGATTTTTGAATTGCTGCAAACTATTTTTAAAATATATACAAATATTTTTGAAATTAGAAGTTTTTTTGATTTTTTCTTAAATAAATGTCTTTTCTTACTGCAATCTATTCAAAAATAATTGATTATTACAGCATATCCGGTTTATAACAATAATTTCTACTAGGCTTCAAACTTTTGTTTTAATTTGAAAGGTTTTTCAATTGTTGCAATCCATTGTTAAAATATATAAAATATTTTTGTAATTACCCGTTTTTTGCTCTTTATGCAATAAAATGATTTTTTTCGTAATACGGTATATTTAAAGATATTTGATTATTACTGAAAAGTCTGATTTCTAACAACGATTTCTAAAAAGCTTAAAACTTTTGGTTTCATTGTTTAATGTTTTTTTTATTGTTGCATTCCCTTTTTAAAACATATACAGGCATTTTTGCAATGAACAGTTTTTTTGTTCTTTACGCAATTAAAATCTCTCCTCATTCTAAAGTCTATTCAAAGATATTTGATTATTACTGTAAGTCCAACTTCTAACAACGATTTGTCCTAAGCTTCGAAATTTTGGTTTAATTTTTTTAAAGTGTTTGAACTGATTTAATCCCTTTTTAAAATATATTGACATATTTTTGCAGTTGTGCGTTTCTTGCTCTTTCCGCAATTCAATATTTTTTTCATACTGCAGTTTATTCAGAGACATCTGATTAATACAGCAAGTCCGATTTATTACGACGATTTCTACTAAGCTTCAGACTTTTGGTTTCCATGTTAAGGTTTTGGCATGGTTGTAACCCCTTGTTAAACTTCCTTGTAATCCAAAGTATATATATTATCATACCAGGTCCCGGGAGTCGGCACACGGCAAGCTTCTATATAAAGATTCTTACTGTTGCTTGTCTTCTAAGTGCAGACTATTTGAGTCTTGTCTTGAAAAAGTACAAACAGAAAAAATCCTAAGGATTTTTCTTAATTGGAATAGTAAGAGACGACCTGGATACAACTTACGATTATGACATTATTTATCAAATTAAATATGATTCCTTATATAATATAACACAGATTGTGTACTAATAACCATATATGACGTAATGTGTGACGTTACGTAAATATTCAAAAAATCAAATTTTAATTTTATTTTAGTTTTAGTTCAGAATCGACAAAGTTATAAACTGCAAACCATTTATGGTATCTGAGCAATAACTTTAACCTTCTAATTTAAACTGGAAAACTACCCGAAAATTTTTTAATTAGTTTAATTTTTTGTTGAAATTACAAACAGGAAAAAAGCCTACGGCTTTTTTTTAGTTTGAGTAGTAGGAGACGAATTTCAGAGAATAAAGCATGTAAGTTAGTCAATTATTGCACCATACTCTAGGAAAGTTTACCGATGATAATACTGCCACTAAAGCTAGAGCTACTACTTTTAATTAATATTTCAGTTACTATGAGAGAGCATTCGTTCTTAATTATAATCAGTCCTTTATGTAAACTTTACTAACCTATACTATAGTTAAGTAGTCTATAAAATTTAGCATAGGCAAGAGGTCGCTCTTTATTATAACGTCTTTTAATATAATATTTCTAACCCCATTAATTTCCCTTAAAATGAGCCATTGAACAACTCTCTACGATGTTCCAGTGCCAAGCTATCTGTGGTATTACTAACCTATACTATAATTAAATGGCGTATAAAATTTAGTGTAGGCAAGAGATCGTTCTTTATTATATTTTGACTGACACATTTTATGATGATCTGTGTCGATCCCTTATGTAAATTGATCAATCTTGATCATGAAATTATATTTGATGAAACTTACATATTCTGCAATTACGATGAGCACTATCAATCCTTGTATTTACTTGTAGCTACCCCTGGCACCACCGTATATCAGTTACTATTGGCGAGAGATCGTTCTTTACTGTAACTAATTCAAAAATTGTCAGGTATTGCTCTAGTTTGAATTAAAAAATTAGTATTATTGGTTAGACATAATAAATATTTTTGCAGTTTACATAATAACTTAAGAGATTCTAAACTCAAAACTAAAATAAAAAAAATGACTATTTCTCATTGGAAATATAGGACAACAATACAGAGATACGGAATTTACGGGTTAAGCCAAAAAATTTTGAACTAAGATGATATAAAATTAATGGCGTATAAAATGGTGTAGCGAGTCAATTGAAGCAAAAGGAAAACCAAACTAATTTTTTAATTTTCAGGTTTTTTTCTGGTTTGAATTAAAAAATGGAAATTATTGTTCAGACACCGTAAATATTTTTGCACTTTACAGCTGAATAAAATTATATTTTTTTAAATTTTCAGGAATTATTCTAGTTTCAGTTGACAAATAAGATTGTTTGTCTTCAAGGAATCGAGCAGCTAACTAAGTCCAATATATACACTGGTATGTTTTTCGAATGATCTCTTTTAATTAGGTTCCTAGCTACCGCTGCAAACCAGAACAATTAAAAAATATTTTATCTTTAATTACAGAAGGAACTAGATTTAGCAAGTTTTACTATTGAGACGAGTCACTCTTACTATACTGCAACATATAGTTCGTTAACACGAAATGTTTGCTTTGATGTATCTATTGGTACCAAAATTTCGTTCTTTAGAGTTTTGGTCACTATTGAGACAATCATAGTTTTGTTCATTAGAGTGTCGGTTACTATTGAGACAAGTAGCTATTATTAATATGGATTTTTTTAAAGTTAAATGTTTGATTGCTTCAAAATTAAAATATCTCTGAAAAGAATGCAGCATGAAAAAACATCAAAAATGCAATTTTTTTGAAAAAATTTATTCTACTTTAAAAAGTATTTTATTTTTAATTACAAAAGTGACTAGATGTTGCAATTTCCTTTAAAATGAGCTATTATACAGCTCTCTATGATTTTCCAGTGCCCAGCTAGTTGAGGAGGAAAATCAAGCGGAAAGAAAAAAATATCCCGTTTGTGGAGAATAGCTTGGTTAAAGTCAATTTTCTTGATTTTTAAGCCAATATATTTTCTTTGTTATTCAAGCCAAAGAGTGATAAGTTTCCTTAATAGGGGTTTTGGACAAGGTGGTTCTAATAGTGTAATTTTTGTTTTGATCTGACTCTTTTCTTAGGATTTAGGGGTTTTTATATTTCTTAACATTGGACGTGATCGTCTCTTACTAGGTTGCTAGCTACCGCTGCAACCCGGATACTCCATTAAATTTATTTACACACTGCAACCTATACAAAGAAATTTCATTTTTACAGTATTTCCGATTTCTACCAATGATTTCTACTAAGCTTCAAACTTTGGCTTAATTTTTCAAAGTTTCTGAATTTTTGTAATCCCTTGTTAAAGTATATAAAAATTTCATTTACAAGTTTTTTGCTCTTTTGGCAATTAAATATTTTTTTCATACTGGAGTCTTTTGAAACATATGATTATTACATCAAGTCTGATTTCTAACAACGATTTCTAATAAACTTTGCTTTACCACAATTCAATGTCTTTTCATACTGCAGTTTTATCAAAAATATTTGATTTTTAAAGTAAGTCCGATTTCTTAAAACAATTTCTACTAAGCTTCAAACTTTTGGTTTTCTTTTCAGAGGTTTTAGAATTTTTGTAATGCCTTGTTAAAACATATACAAAAACTTTTGCAATTACCAGTTTTTTGTTCTTTAGGCAATTTAATGTCTTTTAATACTGAATCTTTTCATAAATATTTGATTATTACAGCAAGTCCGATTTCTAAAAATGATTTCTACTAAGATTCAGACTTTCGGTTTTCTATTCTAATAAGTTTTTAGAATTGTTGTAATGCCTTGTTAAAATATATACAAATATTTTTGCAATTTCCAGTTTTTGTTCTTTAGGCAATTTAATGACTTTTCATACTGAATTTATTCATAAACATTTGATTATTACAGCAAGTCCAATTTCTAACAACGATTTCTACTAAGCTTCAAACTTTTGGTTTTCGATTTTAGGGTTTTAAGATTGTTTTAATCCCTTTTCCAATATATACAGTTATTTTTGCAATTACCAATATATCGCTCTTTAACCAATTTAATGTATTTCTCAATGCATGAAAATCTTCAATTTTTCCAACGCCACAAGGCCCCGGTAATTGGCACGCGGCAGGCTTCTATATATAGATTCTCACTGTCATTTGTCTTCTAAACGTAGACAATTTGAGCCTTTCCTTGATGTCATGACGTCCAATCATGTATAAGATAGATGATTGATGTCATAATACTAGACTCTAACCATCTATGGCACAAAAGTAAATGCAATATTATAGTTTTAGCTATAATTGCATCAGTACATAATCGCTAATATTATGATGCAAACTGGAAAAATATTTATGGTATCTGAGAAATATTATCAATTTTTTAATTCAAACTAGGAAAAGACCTGACAAGTTTTAAATTAGCTTTGTTTTTTTTTTGTTCGATTTAATAAATGAAACTTTTATTTAGTCTCTTACTTCGAAGCTATAATTGTCTCCTGGAACCAAACTTTTTTTGGCTCAATTTTTAAAGTGCGTACCCTATGTTTTGTGCTACATTTTCGTAGAAAACAATTTCAATTTCTTATTTTATTTTAGTTTTCAGTTCAGAATCGCTAAGGTTATTATGTAAAGTGCAAAAATATTTATGGTGTCTTAGACATAATATTAATTTTTTCTTGTTTCAAAATAGAGAAATACCTGAAATTTTTAAAATAGTTTTGTTGTAGGTTCAATTTCATCAACAAAAGTTTTATTCCATCTCTTACTTAAAAGTTATAACTATCTCCTGGAATCAAACTGTTTTTGGCTCAACTTCTAAAGTGCGTATCTTTTGTAGAAAAGAAATTCAATTTTTATTATAGTTTTCAGTTCAGAATCGGTAAGGTTATTTTGTAAACTGCAAAAATTTGTATGGTGTTCGAGCAATATTTTTTATTTTTTATTTCAAACTAGAAAAATATCTGTAAATTTTAAAATTAGTTTTATTTTTTGTTAGGGATTTGCAACTCGATACGGTACTTAAGCTTGTAACGTCATATTATAGTAAGAATTACTAAGACATTTGAAAAAAATATGACAGAAGATTTAGTTGCAATTGTTATTGATAATGGATCAGGTATTTGTAAAGCAGGATTTTCAGGAGATGATGCCCCAAAAGCTATGTTTCCTGCTGTGATTGGACGTCCAAAACATACGGGAGTGATGATTAATTCAGGCAGCCAGGATGCTTATGTAGGCGATGACGCTCAAGCAAAAAGGGGAATTTTGAGACTTAAGTATCCTGTAGAGCATGGAATTGTTACAGATTGGGACGATATGGAAAAGATTTGGCATCATACCTTCTACAATGAACTTCGCGTTGCCCCAGAAGAGCACCCAGTTTTACTCACAGAGGCTCCTCTTAACCCAAAAGCCAACAGAGAAAAAATGACTGAAATCATGTTTGAAACTTTTAACACCCCTGCTATGTATGTTGCCATCCAAGCCGTCCTATCCCTCTACGCATCTGGAAGAACCACTGGTATTGTTCTTGACTCTGGCGATGGTGTCTCACATACTGTACCCATCTACGAAGGTTATGCCCTTCCACATGCAATTATGAGATTGGACCTTGCTGGTCGAGATTTGACGGAATATTTGATGAAAATTTTAACTGAGCGAGGATATTCCTTTACCACCACTGCCGAAAGAGAAATCGTTCGTGATATCAAAGAAAAACTTTGCTATGTCGCTTTGGACTTCGAACAGGAGATGGCAACTTCCGCCAGCTCAGCATCTCTTGAACAAAACTATGAGCTGCCTGATGGTCAGGTCATCAATATAGGTAATGAGAGATTCAGATGCCCAGAAGTCTTATTCCAGCCATCTTTTCTCGGTATGGAGTCTGACGGGATTCACGAAACAACGTACAAAAGTATCATGAAATGTGACGTTGACATAAGAAAGGATCTCTATGGCAGCATCGTTTTGTCTGGTGGTTCTACCATGTTCCCTAGGATTGCTGACAGAATGCAAAAGGAAATTACTACCATTGCACCATCCACCATGAAGATCAAAGTCATTGCCCCTCCTGAGCGTAAATACACCGTATGGATCGGTGGATCTATCTTAGCTTCCCTCTCAACATTTCAACAGATATGGATTTCTAAGCAGGAATACGATGAGTCTGGACCATCCATTGTTCACAGAAAATGCTTTTAACTTGCTTATGCAAATAGTAAACATGCCAAAAAATGTGATTTTTGTTAAACTTCTTCTGTTGAAAGAAGAAACCATCATCATTTTATGGTTAACCTTGCTTCGACAATGGATTAAGACTGACTTAGATAGATAGTGGTTACCATTCCTTAGTCAGGTAGGAAAGACAGTTTTTTCTCGCTTTCAAGTTTTTTTCAAAATATCCGGGTGTCAGCAAATAACTAGCAACCTAGTGAGAGACGACCACGCCCATAGTAAAAAAAAATTGCCCATTATTCCTAAAACTATAATCACATCATAAAACTAAGTACGCAAGTAGAGCCTTATTCTCCAATACTCCTATGTAGGAAATTAACTGCCCCTTGGCTTGAAAAACAAGGAAAATATATCAGTTCCAAAAATCAAGAAAAGTGGCCGCCACCGATGTATTCCGCATAGAAAGCAGGTTTGTTTTTCCGTTTTTTTCTCCCCATTCAAGCCAGGGACGGTAAGTTTGCTATATGGCTGTTTCGGAAAAGGCGGTTCTAACAGTGTATTTCTTGTTTTGATCTGAATCTATTTTCAGGAATTATGGGTTACTTTAGTTTTTAATATGGGGCGGGGTCGTCTTTAACGAGGTTGCTAGCTACAGTTGCAACCCAAATTTTATATAACATACCTTATAGAAGCAACTTTAAAAAGATATGTGTTTGAAGTTATATTGTAAATATATTATTTCATTTAACATTGTCTTGTGTTTCTTTGCTGTATTTTTTTTCAAGAAATCGAGCAGCTAACTAAGTCCAATAAATGCAATGATATGTTCTTCGAATGATCGTCTTTTAATTAGGTTGCTAGCTATTCAAGCCACAGGGCGGTAAGTTTCCTTTATAGGGTTTTTGGACAAGGCGGTTCTAATGATGAACTTTTTATTTTGAGAACAGTTTGAACAGTTTTAATGAACTAAATCGAGATTTTATGTAATGACGTCAGTTACAACTGGGTTTCGTTCTATGAACCCCACTTCGTTATTCGTTATATGATTACAAACCAGAAAAAACTACAGCTTTTTCTTCTCTGAAATAGTAAGAGACTAACCTCAAATAGTCAAGTAGCTAATATAGTCCAATGTATGCAATGGTTTGCTATTCAAATTATCGTCTTTTCATGTAATTGTCAAGCCAAATGACAGAAAGTTTCCTATACAGGGGTTTAGGACATGTCGGTTCAAATGGTGCACTTTTGTTTTGATCTAACTTTTTTTTAGGAGTTATGGGTATTTATATTTCTTAGCATTCGACGTGATGGTCTCTTACTAGGTTGCTAGCTACCGCTGCAACCCGGTTTTGAAATTTTCACGATTTATTGTAGTTTCAGTTAACAAACAAATTTTTTGTTAAAACCGCCCAAAAACTACTGCATTTTACATAATAATGATAACTATATAAATAACATAATTGACAAATACCATTTATGATGAACTATATCGGTCCTTTGTGTAATCTTTATTATAATGTTCTTCTATTGATCGTCCTTTAATATAAACCACCTTATATCAGTTACTATGGGCCAGAGATCGTTCTTTTGTTTAAAAAGGATTTGAGTTAGTATAAGCGAGGGTTCGTTCTTTTAATATACTTCTCGATACGCCTGGTCGGTTGAATACCTTTGCTTTTCTCTTTTCAAGATACTATCTCTGTTGTCTGTGTAGTACTGTTTTTTAACTTGCGTGCAGCTTGCTTTGATCTAACCATTATCTAATTAACGAATGAGACCATTTACATTTTTGTCGTTCTTAAGTAGTAACTGGTATACGATTATGTTTGAAAGACTGCAGTGTGAAAAGACATCGACAATGCAGTTTTTGGTGGAAAAATTTATTCTCTGAGAAATAATTTATTTTAGTTACTATAGATTTTTAACCCAATTAATTTACTTTAAAATGAGCTATTGAACAACCCTCTACGATGTTCCAGTGCCAAGCTATCTGTGGAAAAGAAAAAAAAAGAAAAGAGAAAAAAATATCCCGTTTGGGGAGAATAACGTGGTTAAAGTCAATTTTCTTGATTTTCAATCCAATATATTTCCCTTGCTGTTTAAGCCAAGGGACAGAAAGTCTCCTATACAGGGGTTTCAGACAAGGCGGTTCTAATAGTGTACTTTTTGTTTTGATCTGACTCCTTTGTTAGGAACTCTGGGTTTTTATATTTCTTAACATTGGACGTGATCGTCTCTTACTAGGTTGCTAGCTACCGCTGCAACCTGGAGCAGCAGTAGCTGCAGTAGTTGCAGTAGCAGTAGCTGCACTGGTGTTAGCCACCAGTCTCTTTGGGGGCGTGGGTTTAAATCTTACCGCTGGTATACGATTATGTTTGAAAGACTGCAGTGTGAAAAGCCATCAAAAATGCAGTTTTTGGTGGAAAAATTTATTCTCTTTTAGAAATAATTTATTTTAGTTACTATAGATTTTTAACCCAATTAATTTCCTTTAAAATGAGCTATTGAACAACTCTCTATAATGTTCCAGTGCCAAGCTATCTCTGGAAAATAAGAAAAAAGAAAAAAAAATATCCCGTTTAGGCAGAATGTTGTAATAGCTGCCACTTTTCTTGATTTTCAAGCCAATATATTTCCCTTGCTATTTCAAGCCAAGGGACAGAAAGTTTCCTATACAGGGGTTTCGGACAAGGTGGTTCTAATGGTGTACTTTTGAATTTGATCTGACTCCTTTGTTAGGAACTAAGGGTTTTTATATTTCTTAACATTGGATATGATCGTCTCTTACTAGGCTGCTAGCTACCGCTGCAACCCGGATTATTGTAAAACTACTTTAAAAAGTATTTTATTTTTAATTACAAATGTGACTAGATGTTGCAATTTTCTTTAAAATGAGCTATTATACAGCTCTCTATGATTTTCCAGTGCCCAGCTAGCTGAGCAGGAAAATCAAGCGGAAAAAAAACAATATCCCGTTTGTGGAGAATAACGTGGTTAAAGTCAATTTTCTTGATTTTCAAGCCAATATAGTTTCTTTGTTATTCAAGCCAAAGGGTGGTAAGTTTCCTTTATAGGGGTTTCAGATAAGGCGGTTCTATTGGTGTACTTTTTGTTTTGATATGACTCTTTTTTTAGGAGTTGGGGGGTTTTATATTTCTTAACATTGGAGGTGATCGTCTCTTACTAGGTTGCTAGCTACCGCTGCAACCCAGATCATGTAAAACTAGCAAAACATTTTTTAAGTCTGATGAAGATTTAACTAATGTGTCAAAAGTAAGGTTGCAAGTCGACGATTTTGTTTTGGCCTTATTATAATTGGTATGGTCAAATAATAATATGCATATGGCTCTTAAATCATATGATTTTATTTCAAACTAAGGCTACTGCTATTAATGAATATTTCACTTACTATGAACTAAGGTTCGTTCTTTATTATAATGGCCTTTAAAATTTAGTATAGGCAAGAGGTCGTTCTTTATTTTAAAAACCCGGATCTAAATATAAAAACTTTAATATAAATTAATATAGGTAAAAGGTCGTTCTTTATTGTAGGTGTGGGAAAATTTTTAACTCTATAATCTTCGAACATTCGAACCTTTTATAATTAGAATGATGCATAATATAAATACTGTAATCTTAACTATAGTGAAGTTGCCTATGCAAGTTAGTATAGGGAAGAGTTCGATCTTTATTATAACTAAATAAAACTTCTATTAGTTAGTACTGCATTAGATCCTCTTGACTGACATCGATCCCTTATGTAATATAGTATGGGAGAGAGATCGTTCTTTACTGTATTTTTTTAAGAGTTATGGGTTTTTTTATTTCTTAACATTGGACGTGATCTTCTCTTACTAGGTTACTAGCTACCGCTGCAACCTGGAAATCTTTGAACATAAAAACAATTTATAATTTATAATGAACCACATCGATCCTTTATGTAAACTGCAACCCAGAAAAACCCTGATTACAAACAGGAAAAAGCCTACGGCTTTTTCTTCCTTGGAGTAGTAAGAGACGAGTCTCAACGAATCAGCCACTTAACTAAGTCCAATTTATGCAATGTTTTGTTCTTCAAATGATCGTCTTTTAATAATTACCACGAACTGTTTGATTAGCATAGGCTAGAGTTCATTCTTTATTATATAATTAAAATCTTATTTTAGTTACTATGGGCTGTAAGTTTTTTCTTAACTGTAATATACGATTGATCCTATATGTAAACATGCGTAAAATGTTTCTCAATTTACAAAGATCAGCCTGCATTTTTGCCATCTTCTTGTATTTCTGAATGTAATTTTTCCCTTTGTCCTTATGCGTTCTTCGGTACAACCTCGCGAGAGTTTATTTTTTTCATTATAGCTTTTATCACCCCAGTATCTACCCATTATTCTGGTAGTAACTTTTTTCTTATGTTTGTTTCGGTAATCTTTATCGTTATCATACCGTTCCTTGCTCTTTTGTTTGGCTGTCTCAATTGTTGCTTCTCTGTAATCTTCATCATTATCATACCGTTCATTACTCTTTTGTTTGGCTGTCTCAATTTTCGCATATCTATAATCTTCATCATTGTGATAACACATCTTGCTGTTTTGTTTTGCTCTCTCAATTATTACTTCTCGATACGCCTTGTCAGTTGAATACCTTTGCTTTTTTCTTTTCAAGAGGTTGTCTCTGTTTTTTGTATAGTACTGTTTTTTTAACTTGTGTGTAGCTTGCTTGATTGAAACCATTATGTAACCATTAGTTGAATGTTTAAGTCATGTATCAAGCATCAAGAACCTAACAAAAAATTAAACTAATTTTTAAATTTTCAAGTATTTTTCTAGTCTAAATTAAAAGATTAAAACTATTGTTCAGACACCATAAATATTTTTGCAGTTTATAACTTTAGCGATTCTGAACTAAAAACGAAAATAAAATAAAAATTAATTTTTTCAATTTTTACGTCACGTCGCTCATTAAGTCATATATGGTTATTAGTACACAATAGGTTTTAGATATTACGTCATGTCACTTATTACGTTATATATGGTTATTAGTAGATAATCGGTAAAATATTCGTTCTTTTATATAAAAACTTCAAAAACGCAAAAAAAAGTTGTTCATATTCATTTTTGTATTTTTTTTTATGTTCAATTTTGTTTTATTCATTTTATATTCGTTATTATGAATCTGAAAAACATTTTGGGGGAGGGGGGTTCAAACCCACTAAACCCTTTGGATACGTCCTTGATTGTTATTAATTTACTTTAAAATGATCCATTGAACAACTCTCTACGATGTTCCAGTGCTAAGCTATCCATGGAATATAAAGTTTAAAATACAACCTTACCACAAACTGTTTGATTGCTTCAAAAATCAAATGTCTTTGAAAAGACAGCAGTATGGAAAGACATCAAAAATACAGTTTTTAGTGGAAAAATTTATCCTGTTTTAAAATAATTTGTTTTAGTTACAAAAGGTTTTTAACCCAATTAATTTTCTTTAAAATGAGCCATTGAACAACTTTCTACGATGTTCCAGTGCAAAGCTATCTCTGGATAACAAGAAAGAAAAAAAAATATCACGTTTTGGCAGAATGTTGTAGTAGCTGCCACTTTTCTTGATTTTCAAGCCAATATATTTCCCTTGCTGTTTAAGCCAAGGGACAGAAAGTTTCCTATACAGGGGTTTCTGACAAGGCGGTTCTAATGCTGTACTTTTTGTTTTGATCTGACTCCTTTTTTAGGAACTATGGGTTTTTATATTTCTTAACATTGGACGTGATCGTCTCTTACTAGGTTGCTAGCTACCGCTGCAACCCAGATTATACATCACTGTGAATATATGGAGGCATAATTGTCCTTTACTTAGTTTCAGCTTAAATTCGATGATCGAGCCTTTATGTAATACTAACTATATCCAACGACTATGACGTCATTGATCAATATTGCATATAAAAAATTAAGTTTTTCATAAAAAATAATTAATTAAAAAAAAATTAAGTACAAATAGCACTAGATCTAGAGATTTCCTTCAAAATGAGTCCTTGAACAACTCTCTATGATGTTCCAGTGCCAAGCTATCTCTGGAAACAAAAGAAAGAAAGAAAAAATATCCCGTTTGAGGAGAATGACGTGGTTGAAGTTAATTTTCTTGATTTTCAAGCCAATATATTTTCTTTGTTATTCAAGCCAAAGGGCGGTAAGTTTCCTTTATAAGGGTTTCGGATAAGGCGGTTCTAATGGTGTACTTTTTGTTTTGATCTGACTCCTTTTTTTAGGAGTTATGGGTTTTTATATTTCTTAACATTGGACGTGATCGTCTCTTACTAGGTTGCTAGCTACCACTGCAACCCGGATTTTTATTCCAATGATCTTCTTCTAATGTAACATATCAGTTACTATGGGAGAGAGATCGTTCTTTACTGTAAACATTGGACGTGATCTCTTACTAGGTTGCTAGCTACCGCTGCAACCAGGAAACATATCAGTTACTATGGGAGAGAGATCGTTCTTTACTGTTAACTGCCGCAACCCAGATTCACATATATATTTATTTATGAGAGGCAACCTGACCGAGTGGTCCAAGACACTGGTGTTAGCCACCAGTCTCTTCGGAGGCGTCGGTTCAAATCTGACCGCTGGTATACGATTATGTTTGAAAGACTGCAGTGTGAAAAGACATCGAAAATGCAGTTTTTGGTGGAAAAATTTATTCTCTTTTAGACAAAATTTATTTTAGTTATAAAAGGTTTTTAACCCAATTAATTTCCTTTAAAATGAGCTATTGAACAACCCTCTACGATGTTCCAGTGCCAAGCTATCTCTGGATACAAAAGAAAAGAGAAAAAATATCCCGTTTGTGGAGAATAACGTGGTAAAAGTCAATTTGCTTGATTTTCAAGCCAATATATTTTCTTTGTTATTCAAGCCAAAGGGCGGTAAGTTTCCTTTATAGAGGTTTCGGACAAGGTGGTTCTAATGGTGTACTTTTTGTTTTGATCTGACTCCTCTGTTAGGAACTATGGGTTTTATATTTCTTAACATTGGACGTGATCGTCTCTTACTAGGTTGCTAGCTACCGCTGCAACCCGGATGATCTGACTCCTTTTTTAGGAACTATGGGTTTTTATATTTCTTAACATTGGACGTGATCGTCTCTTACTAGGTTGCTAGCTACCGCTGCAACCCGGATGTTAAAGCCAAGGGAAAGAAAGTTTCCAATATAGGGGTTTCGGACAAGGTGTTTCTAATGGTGTACTTTTTGTTTTGATCTGACTCCTTTTTTAGGAGCTATGATTACAAACAGGAAAAAGCCTACGGCTTCTTCTTCTTTAAAATAGTAAGAGACGAACCTCAAACTATCAAGTGGCTAACTAATTCCAATGTATGCAAATTTTTGTTATTCCAATGCTCGTCTTTTAATGTAAATTTTTAACCCAATTAATTTCCTTTAAAATGATCCATTGAACAACTCTCTACGATGTTCCAGTGCCAAGCTATCTGTGGAAAAAAAGAAAAAAAAATATGCCGTTTAGGCAGAATGTTGTAGTAGCCGCCACTTTTCTTGATTTTCAAGCTAATATGTTTGCCTTGCTTTTCAAGCCAAGAGACAGAAAGTTTCCTATACAGGGGTTTTGGACAAGGCGGTTCTAATGGTGTACTTTTTGTTTTGATCTGAATCTTTTTTAGGAGTTATGGGTTTTATATTTCTTAACATTGGACGTGATCGTCTCTTACTAGGTTGCTAGCTACCGCTGCAACCCGGATGGATATATCATTAACTAGTATAGGCTTATTTAGTATAGGAAAGAGTTCGTTCTTTATTATAAGCATGAAAAGACATCAAAAATGCAGTTTTTGGTGGAAAAATTTATTATCTTTTAGAAATAATTTTATTTAGTTACGAAAGGTTTTTAACCCAATTAATTTCCTTTAAAATGAGCCATTGAACAACTCTCTACGATGTTCCAGTGCCAAGCTTTCTCTGGAAAAGAAAGAAAAAAAGAAAAAAGAAAAAAATATCCCGTTTAGGCAGAATGTTGTAGTAGCTGCCACTTTTCTTGATTTTCAAGCCAATATATTTCCCTTGCTGTTCAAGCCAAGGGACAGAAAGTTTCCTATACAGGGGTTTCGGACAAGGCGGTTCTAATGGTGTACTTTTGAGTTTGATCTGACTCCCTTTTTAGGAACTATGGGTTTTTATATTTCTTAACATTGGACGTGATCGTCTCTTACTAGGTTGCTAGCTACCGCTGCAACCCGGATGTATAATATAAATACTGTAATGTTAACTATAGTGAAGTTGCCTATGCAAGTTAGTATAGGGAAGAGTTCGATCTTTATTATAAAAATTAATATACGAATTTTCTAAGAAGTACACCTCCATATATTCACTGTGTTGTCGAACATTTTCAATTGCATCTATAAACTGTTCCGCAGTTGCCAATCCATACCTTGGAAGGTTTTCATTAAACTGACAACATTTCTTTTGGATATTACTATGAAGCTTTGCCAAAGCATTTCTAGCCGACTTTTCAACAGCATCCGCTCTTTCAAAGAGAATTTTAATCTGTAATTTTGAATACTTTTCGTGATCCTGGTAAAACATGCGTAAAATGTTTCTCAATTTACGAAGATCAGCCTGCATTTTTGCCATCTTCTTGTATTTCTGAATGTAATTTTTCCCTTTGTCCTTATCTGTTCTTCGGTACAACCTCGCAGAGAATTTAATTTTTTCATTATAGCTTTTGTCACCCCAGTATCTACCCATTATTCTAGTAGCAATTTTTTTCTTATGTTCGTTTCGATAATCTTTATTATTATCATACCGTTCCTTGCTCTTTTGTTTGGCTGTCTCAATTTTCCCTTCTCGATACCCCTGATCCGTAAGATACCTCTGTTTTGCTCTGTCATAATTCATTTTCTAAAATCCTGGATCACAAGACATCTTAGTAGCAATCCTTACGCGTGCTCGAGCTTTATTGCGTTCGATGGCATTTTTATCTCTTTTAAATAAACTTTTTTTATATTTCAGGATGCTAGCTTTATTTTTTGTGTAGTAAAGTTTTCTATTAGTAGAAATTTGTATTGCTCTATTTTGACATTTTTTTTGGTTATTCTTTCTTTTTTCCTTTCAAGCGAGACCATATTTTTTCAAGGTTAAAATTATTAAGTACACAATACCCCGTGTCGAGTAGCTAAAACCTAGCATAAAACAAAACTAATTTTAAAATTTTCAGGTATTTATCTTGTTTTAATTACAAAATTAGTATTATTGGTTAGACACCATAAATATTTTTGCAGTTTACATAATAAGTTTAGGGATTCTGAACTGAAAACTAAAATAATTGGAATTACAAGACAATATTTATGGACAATAAATAACTTTACGTTTTACAAACCAAAAAAAGTTGGTTCCAGGATACAATTATATAGTAATTATGACGTCACGGCGTAATGATTTTATTTCATTATGACGTCATAGCGCAATGTATTATTTCATGACGTCTTCAGAAACAACAAAATAATTTCGTGTTTTTCTATTCACGTCATAGCTCTAATATAAAACTATGACGACATTCATTATTTATCTAGTAGGGTTTCAGACAAGGTAATTCTATTGATGTACTTTTGTTTTGATTTGACTCTATTTTTATGAGTTTTGTTATATTTCTTATCATTGGACTGATCGTCTCTTACTAGATTGCTAGCTACTGCTGCAACCCAGATTCACATATATAGTTATTTATGAGAGGCAGCCTGGCCGAGTGGTCCAAGGCACTGGTGTTAGCCACCAGTCTCTTCGGAGATGTGGGTTCAAATCTTACCGCTGGTATACGATTGTGTTTGAAAGACTAAAGTGTGAAAAGACATCA
Source organism: Artemia sp. Qi Xiang Cuo (assembly GCF_049724085.1). NCBI lineage: Eukaryota > Metazoa > Arthropoda > Branchiopoda > Anostraca > Artemiidae > Artemia > Artemia sp. Qi Xiang Cuo. The sequence goes on along the minus strand of NC_142795.1, from coordinate 57,484,605 downwards.
AAAATGCATTTTTTGGTGGTAAAATTTATTCTCTCTTAGAAATAATTTATTTTAGTTACAAAAGGTTTGTAACCCAATTAATTTCCTTTAAAATAAGCTATTGAATAACCCTCTACGATGTTCCAGTGCCAAGCTATCTGTGGAAAAGAAAAAAAGAAAAAAATATCCCGTTTAGGCAGAATGTTGTAGTAGCTGCCACTTTTCTTGATTTTCAAGCCATTATATTTCCCTTGCTGTTCAAGCCAAGGAACAGAAAGTTTCCTATACAGGGGTTTCGGATAAGGCGGTTCTAATAGTGTACTTTTTGTTTAGATTTGACTCCTTTGTTAGGAGCTATGGGTTTTTATATTTCTTAACATTGGACGTGATCGTCTCTTACTAGTTTGCTAGCTACCGCTGCAACCCGGATTGATCTGACTCCTTTTTAGGAACTATGGGTTTTTACATTTCTTAGCATTGGACGTGATCGTCTCTTACTAGGTTGCTAGCTACCGCTGCACTCCGGATTTAGGAATTTATCTGCTAAGGAACTTTTTACTGAAATATTTTTGCTATTTATGCTTGAACTGTCGAATGCAGTGAAACTTTTAGTTTTTCAAATAAAATAAATGAAAGTAAAAAATATGTCAAATATAATATTTTAACACAAGTTCAATTTTACTGACTGAGAATGACATCAGTATATTTTTACATATTTTCAGTTCAGAATCGCTTAAGTTATTGTGTAAACTGCAAAAATGTTTATGGTGTTCTCCTAGAGTTACTCCTAAAGTGCGTATCTCTATAACGCTGTACTATATTTCCGTAGCAAAGAAATTCTTTTTTTTGTTTTAGTTTTCAGTTCAGAATAGCTAAAGTTACTGTGTAAACTGCAAAAATGTTTATTGTGCCTGAGCATTAATTTAAAATTTTTCTAATTCAAACTAGAAAAATACCTAAAAATTCAGAATTGTTTTTTTTGTTTGGTTTTTACTACTCGTCATGTGATTTTATGGGTAGAACTTTAAATGTAAGAAAAGATCCGGGTTGCAGCAATAGCTAGCAACACCTTCAGTTTGTATGAGTATGGGTTTGTGTAAGCTGCAACCCGGAGTACAATTAATTATTATTTCAATTCCTGTGAGCTAGTGTTCGTTCTTTATTATAACCGCTGCAACCCGTATTTCTACCACTGCAACCCGTATTATGTAATAAATAGGTTGCTAGCTACCGCTGCAACCTAGATATTCGTATTTCTGTTACTATGAGCTAATGTTCGTTCTTCACTGTAAAATCGCTGACAACCGGATACGACGACTCCTTCGATACGAAGTACCTGACTGAATAAGAAAAAAACACATTGTGCCCACATCGTTCTTTACTCAGGCAGTGCTAGCATGCTGTCTATGATAATAAACTGATTACACACAGGAAAAAGCCTACGGCTTTTTCTTCTTTGAAATAGTAAGAGACGAGTCTCAAGCAATCAAGCAGCTAGCTAATTCCAATGTATGCAATTGTTTGTTGTTCCAATGATCGTTTTTTATTGTAACTAGGTTTCAGCCATCCCTACAGCCAAGATACTGATGGGAATTATACAATCCCTATTTATGTTTTAGTTAACATGGGCAAGGTGTCTTTCTTTATTGTATTCTGGTAGCAACTTTTTTCTTATGTTTGTTTCGGTAATCTATATCGTTATCATACCGTTCCTTGCTCTTTTGTTTCGCTGTCTCAATTTTCCCTTCTCGATACCCCTGATCCGTAAGATACCTCTGTTTTGCTCTGTCATATTTCATTTTCTTAAATCCTGGATCACAAGACATCTTAGTAGCAATCCTTACGCGTGCTCGAGCTTTATTGCGTTTGGTGGCATTTTTATCTCTTTTAAATAAACTTTTCTTATATTTCAGGATGTTAGCTTTATTTTTTGTGTAGTAAAGTTTTCTATTAGTAGAAATTTAGATTGTTCTATTTTGATATTGTTTTTGGTTATTCTTTCTTTTTTTCCACTCGCGTGAGACCATATTTTTTCAAGATTTAAAATTATTAAGCACACAAAATCCCGTGTCGAGTATCTAAAACCTAGCATAAAACAAAACTAATTTTAAAATTTTCAGGTATTTATCTTGTTTGAATTACAAAATTAGTATTATTGGTTAGACACCATAAATATTTTTGCAGTTTAAATAATAAGTTTAGTGATTCTGGACTGAAAACTAAAATAATTGCAATTATGAGACAATAATATGGAGATATGTACTTTACGGGTTACAGGATACAATAATAAATTTGAACTGAGATGAAAAAAAAATTTCTTCCAGGAGACAAAAAGCAAAACTAATTTTAGAATTTTCATGTATTTTTGTTGTTTAAATTAAAAAATTACTATTACTGATTAGGCATCATAAATATTTTTGCAGTTTACATAATAATTTTAGCGATTAAGCCAAAAAAGAAAATTTTGGTTCCAGGAGTTTCGGTTACTATTGAGACAAGTAGCTATTATTACTATAGAGTTCATTACATGGACTGTTTTATTGCTTCAAAATTCAAATATCTTTGAAAAGACTGCAGTATGAAAATACATCAAAAATGCAATTTTTTTGACAAAATTGATTCTACTTTAAAAAGTATTTTATTTTTAAATACAAAAGTGACTAGATGTTGCAATTTCCTTTAAAATGAGCTATTATACAGCTCTCTATGATTTTCCAGTGCCCAGCTAGCTGAGCAGAAAGAAAAAGCGGAAAGAAAAAAATATCCCGTTTGTGGAGAATAACGTGGTAAAAGTCAATTTTCTTGATTTTCAAGCCAATATATTTTCTTTGTTATTCAAGCCAAAGGGAGGTAAGTTTCCTTTATAGAGGATTCGGACAAGGCGGTTCTAATGGTGTACTTTTTGTTTTGATCTGACTCTTTTTTTAGGAGTTGGGGGGTTTTATATTTCTTGACATTGGAGGTGATCGTCTCTTACTAGGTTGCTAGCTACCGCTGCAACCCGGATAATAATTTCTTTTCAAGTTACTATCTCTGTTGTTTGTGTAGTACTGTTTTTTCAACTTGCGTATAGCTTGCTTGATTGAAACCATTATGTAATTATGAATGAGAACATTTACACTTCTGACGCTTCTTATATAGTAATTATGACGTCACGGCGTAATGATTTTATTGACGTCATAGCGCAATGATATTATTTCATGACGTTTTCAGAAACAACAATATATTTTCGTGTTTTTCTATTCACGTCATAGCTCTAAAATAAAACTATGACGACATTCAATATTTATCTAGTAGGGTTTCAGACAAGGTAATTCTAATGATGTACTTTTGTTTTGATTTGACTCTATTTTTAGGAGTTTTGTTATATTTCTTAGCATTGGACTGATCGTCTCTTACTAGATTGCTAGCTACTGCCGCAACCCAGATTCACATATATATTTATTTGTGAGAGGCAACCTGACCGAGTGGTCCAAGGGACTGGTGTTAGCCACCAGTCTCTTCGGAGGCGTGGATTCAAATCTTACCGCTGGTATACGATTATGTTTGAAAGACTGCAGTGTGAAAAAAATCGGAAATGCAGTTTTTGGTGGAAAAATTTATTCTCTTTTAAAAATAATTTATTTTAATTACAAAAGGTTTTTAACCCAATTAACTTCCTTTAAAATGAGCTATTGAACAACCCTCTACGATGTTCCAGTGCCAAGCTATCTCTGGATACAAAAGAAAAGAGAAAAAATATCCCGTTTGTGGAGAATAACGTGGTAAAAGTCAATTCGCTTGATTTTCAAGCCAATATATTTTCTTTGTTATTCAAGCCAAAGGGCGGTAAGTTTCCTTTATAGAGGTTTCGGACAAGACGGTTCTAATGATGTACTTTTTGTTTTGATCTGACTCCTCTGTTAGGAACTATGGGTTTTTATATTTCTTAACATTGGACGTGATCGTCTCTTACTAGGTTGCTAGCTACCGCTGCAACCCGGAGGTTGCTAGCTACCGCTGCAACCCGGAGGTTGCTAGCTACCGCTGCAACCCGGATAATAAAATGGCGTATAAAATTTAGCATAGTAAAACCGCTGCAACCCGGATAGTGAAATATTATTCCAATGATCGTATTTTACTGTATAATCAAATGTAACCTTTTATGACATCATATATACCACAGACCTCTGTTCTTTTTCCCGTTGCATTGGTTACTATGAGATAGACTTCGGTCCTTACTGTAAAACTTTAGCGATTCTAAACTGAAAAACTAACTCAGTCCAATATATGCAATGGTGTGCTTTTCTAATGATCGTCCTTTAATATAAAAACTGAAAAATGAAATATATTAAAAAATTGAATTTTTTGGTAGTGAAAAGCTTCCAAGGTATGAACCGGCAACTGTGGAACAGTTTATAGATGTAATGGGAAATTTTATAGATCACTGTCAATATATGGAGGCATAATTGTTCTTTACTTAGTTTCAGCTTTAATTCGATGATCCAGACTTTATGTACTATTTACATCCAAAGACTATGACGTCATTGATTAATATTGTATATAAAAAATTAAGTTTTTCGTAAAAAAAATTAATTAAAAAAAAATTAAGTACAAATAGCGCTAGATCTAGAGATTTCCTTTAAAATGAGCCATTGAACAACTCTCTACGATGTTCCAGTGCCAAGCTATCTGTGGAAAAGAAAGAAAGAAAAAAATATCCCGTTTGTGGAGAATAATGTGGTTAAATTCAATTTTCTTGATTATAAAGCCAATATATTTTCTTTGTTATTCAAGCCGCAGGGCGGTAAGTTTCCTTCATAGGGGTTTCGGACAAGGCGGTTCTAATGGTGTACTTTTTGTTTTGATCTGACTCTGTTTTTAGGAGTTAGGGGTTTTTATATTTCTTAACATTGGACGTGATCGTCTCTTACTAAGTTGCTAGCTACCGCTGCAACCCGGATTACATTAAAGGTAGAACTCTTTCTAATTGATTACAAACAGGAAAAAGCCTACGGCTTTTTCTTCTTTGAAATAGTAAGAGACTAGCCTCAAACAATCAAGTAGCTAACTAAATCAAATGTATGTATTGGGTTTTTATTCCAATGACCGTTTTTTAGTGGAAAATTTTAATATATTGACCTTAAGTATAATAACTGTACTAGCCTATGCTATAGTTAAGCGGCCTATAAAATTTAGTATAGGAAAGAGGTCGTTCTTTATTATAATTTTTCTATTCACGTCATAGCTCTAATATAAAACGATGATGACATTCATTATTTATCTAGTAGGGTTTCAGACAAGGTAGTTCTAATGATATACTTTTGTTTTGATCTGACTCTATTTTTAGGAGTTTTGTTATATTTCTTAGCATTGGACTGATCGTCTCTTACTAGGTTGCTAGCTACTGCTGCAACCCAAATTCACATATATATTTATTTATGAGAGGCAGCCTGGCCGAGTGGTCCAAGGCACTGGTGTGATCCACCAGTCTCTTCGGAGGCGTGGGTTCAAATCTTACCGCTGGTATGCGATTATGTTTGAAAGACTGCAGTGTGAAAAGACATCGAAAATGCAGTTTTTGGTGGAAAAATTTATTCTCTTATAGAAATAATTTATTTTAGTTACTATAGATTTTTAACCCAATTAATTTCCTTTAAAATGAGCTATTGAACAACAATCTACGATGTTCCAGTGCCAAGCTATCTCTGGAAACAAAGAAAAGAGAAAAAAATATCCCGTTTAGGCAGAATGTTGCAGTAGCTGCCACTTTTCTTGATTTTCAAGCCAATATATTTCCCTTGCTGTTCAAGTCAAGGGACAGAAATTTTACTATACAGGGGTTTCGGACAAGGCGGTTCTAATGGTGTACTTTTTGTTTTGATCTGACTCCTTTTTTAGCAGTTAGGGGTTTTTATATTTCTTAACATTGGACGTGATCGTCTCTTACTAGGTTGCTAGCTACCAATGCAACCCGGATTAGGAACTATGGGTTTTTATATTTCTTAACATTGGACGTGATCGTCTCTTACTAGGTTGCTAGCTACCGCTGCAACCCGGATTATAATTGGTATGGTGGAATAATAATATGCATATGGCTCTTAAATCATACTTTTTTATGGTTCCATATGGTCTACTGGCTAGGATAGTTAACTTTCACTTAACAGGCTCGGGTTCGATTCCCGGTGTGGGAAAACTTTTAACTCTATAATCTTCTAACATATGAACCTTTTATAATTTATAATGTTATAATACCGCTGCAACCCTGATATGGGCGAGAGATCGTTCTTTACTGTAATTAAAGGTAGAACTCTTTCTAATTGATTACAAACAGGAAAAAGCCTACGGCTTTTTCTTCTTTGAAATAGTAAGAGACTAGCCTCAAACAATCAAGTAGCTAACTAAATCAAATGTGTGTATTGGGTTTTTATTCCAATGACCGTCTTTTAGTGGAAAATTTTAATATATTGACCTTAAATATAATAACTGTACTAGCCTATACTATAGTTAAGTGGCCTATAAAATTTAGTGTAGGCAAGAGGTCGTTTTTTATTATAACTCTTTAATGTAACCTCCTTTTACACTACCTGAAAGTTGCAACTCTATTTTTCGGGCTGTTCCCGAGATATTACAGATATTATATTTTGTAAACTTCGATGCACCCAGTGTCTTCGGATATAGTTTTATCTTCTATCTTAAGTCACAGTTTGATGTCTACTGCATCCTCCCCCCAACACTCCCTGAGACTTACAGTCTGATCACCAAAGTCATACCCAGGATATTATTTATCTCGCTACTTAATCCTTGAATAGATTTTAGGTGCCATAGATGTTTTTTTGTGCAAAAACAATTAGGGGGAAGGAAGAAACATCAGTGTAGTACCCCCTCCTTGCTCTACTTGGGGCCTTAGCACCCCCTGAAAGTTCCTACTCGATGCACCCTAGCATTTTAGTCATATTAAAAATACGCTATTTTGGTAGTCTGGTTCTTAACTGTGATTTATGATGAATCATATCGATCCTTTATGTAATATTACGTCACATATGGTTATCTTTTAATGTATTATTACAAAAAGGAAAAATCCTACGGCTTTTTCTTCTTTGGAATAGTAAGAGATGAGCCTCAAAGAATCAGGCAGCTAACTATGTCCAATATAAGCAATGGTTTGTGCTTCTCATGATCATCTTTTAATTTGGCGTTTCTTACTAGGTTGCTAGCTACCACTGCAACCTAGATATTCTTATCTCTGCTACTATGGGCTAAGGCTCGTTCTTTACTGTACTTCTCGATACGCCTGGTCGGTTGAATACCTTTGTTTTGCTCTCTCAATTATTACTTCTCGATACGCCTGGTCGGTTGAATACCTTTGCTTTTTTCTTTTCAAGTTACTATCTCTGTTGTTTGTGTAGTACTGTTTGTTCAACTTGCGTATAGTTTGCTTTGATCTAACCCTTATCTAATCCAGAATGAGAGAATTTACATCTTTTTCGTTCTTAAGTAGTAATTATGACGTCATGGCGTAATGATTTTATTGACGTCATGGCGCAATGATATTATTTCATGACGTCATCAGAAACAACAATATAATTTCGTGTTTTTCCATTCACGTCATAGCTCTAATATAAAACTATGATGACATTCATTATTTATCTAGTAGGGTTTCAGACAAGGTAATTCTAATGATGTACTTTTGTTTTGATCTGACTCTATTTTTAGGAGTTTTGTTATATTTCTTAGCATTGGACTGATCGTCTCTTACTAGGTTGCTAGCTACTGCTGCAACCCAAATTCACATATATATTTATTTATGAGAGGCAGCCTGGCCGAGTGGTCCAAGGCACTGGTGTTAGCCACCAGTCTCTTCGGAGGCGTGGGTTCAAATCTTACCGCTGGTATACGATTATGTTTGAAAGACTGCAGTGTGAAAAGACATCGAAAATGCAGTTTTTGGTGGAAAAATTTATTCTCTTTTAGAAATAATTTATTTTAGTTACTATAGATTTTTAACCCAATTAATTTCCTTTAAAATGAGCTATTGAACAACCCTCTACGATGTTCCAGTGCCAAGCTATCTCTGGATACAAAAAAAAAGAAAAGAGAAAAAAATATCCCGTTTGGGGAGAATAGCGTGGTTAAAGTCAATTTTCTTGATTTTCAAGCCAATATATTTTCCTTGCTGTTCAAGCCAAGGGACAGAAAGTTTCCTATACAGGGGTTTCGGACAAGGCGGTTCTAATGGTGTACTTTTTGTTTTGATCTGACTCCTTTGTTAGGATCTATGGGTTTTTATATTTCTTAACATTGGACGTGATCGTCTCTTACTAGGTTGCTAGCTACCGCTGCAACCCGGATACCACTGCAACCCGGAAAAACTAAGTCTAATATGTCTCATGGTTTGTAATCCCCATTTATTTTCAAGTTAACATTGGCTAGATGTCGTCCTTTATTATATGCAACCCGGATCTCAAACAATCAAGTAGCTAGCTAATTCCAATGTATGCAATTGTTTGTTATTCCAATGATCGTCTTTTGATGTAATAAAAAGCTTCCAAGGTATGAACCGGCAACTGTGGAACAGTTTACAGATGTAATGGGGAATCTTATACATCACTGTGAATATATGTAGGCATAATTGTCCTTTACTTAGTTTCAGCTTAAATTCGATGATCGAGACTTTATTCACTAACTTACAGCCAAAGACTATGACGTCATTGATCAATATTGTAAATATAAAATTCAGTTTTTCGTAAAAAATAGTTAATTAAAAAAATAAGTACAAATAGCGCTAGATCTAGAGATTTCCTTTAAAATGAGCCATTGAACAACTCTCTACGATGTTCCAGTGCCAAGCTATCTGTGGAAAAGAAAGAAAGAAAAATATCCCGTTTGTGGAGAATAACGTGGTTAACGTCAATTTTCTTGATTTTCAAGCCAATATATTTTCTTTGTTATTCAAGCCAAAGGGCGGTAAGTTTCCATTTTAGGGGTTTCGGACAAGGCGGTTCTAATTTTGTTCTTTCTGTTTTGATCTGACTCTTTTTTTAGGAGTTAAGGGTTTTTATATTTCTTAACATTGGACGTGATCGTCTCTTACTAGGTTTCTAGCTACCGCTGCAACCCGGATACAAAAAAAAAAAAAAGATAAAAAAATATCCAGTTTGGGGAGAATAACGTGGTTAAAGTCAATTTTCTTGATTTTCAAGCCAATATATTTCCCTTGCTGTTCAAGCCAAGGGACCGAAAGATTCCTATACAGGGGTTTCGGACAAGGCGGTTATAATGGTGTACTTTTTGTTTTGATCTGACTCCTTTATTACGAACTATGGGTTTTTATATTTCTTAACATTGGACGTGATCGTCTCTTACTAGGTTGCTAGCTACCGCTGCAACCCGGATTTTAGATGAACTCCTCGTATATCGGTTCCTTATGTAATTTACTTTCAAGGGGTTTCGGACAACGCGGTTCTAATGGTGTACTTTTTGTTTTGATCTGACCCCTTTTTTAGGACTATATGGGTTTTTATATTTCTTAACATTGGACTTGATCGTCTCTTACTAGGTTGCTAGCTACCGCTGCAACCCGGATTGCTCATACATCATAAATATTTTTGCAGTTTGCTGTTAAATAAAATTATTATATTTAAAATTTTCAGGAATTATTCTAGCTTCATTTAACAAATAAATTTTTTGTTAAAACCCTCCAAAAATTACTGCATTTTACATAATAATGGATAATTTTATAAGAAAACCTAATTGACAAATACCATGTATGCGGAACTATATCGGTCATTTATTTAATTTAGTACAGGCAAGAAGTTGTTCTTTATTATAAAGCACGGATGAAATTTCTTCTTTGTTTGATACGAAATTACAAACAGGAAAAAGCCTATGGCTTTTTATTAATTGGAATAGTAAGAGACGACCTGGCTACAAACTATGATTATGACATCATTGATCAATCTTTAACATGAAATATTCTTTACTGTTATGGTTTGTTCTTTTCTAAGTTTCATCCATCTCTAAAGCCATGAAACTGATGGAAATTACATGATCCCTATTTATGTTTCAGTTAACATGGGCTAGGTGTCGTTCTTTATTGTAATTATTCAAGCCAAAGGGCGGTAAGTTTCCTTTATAGGGGTTTCGGACAAGGTGGTTCTAATGGTGAAACTTTTTGTTTTGATCTGAGTCTTTTTTTAGGAGTTGGGGGGTTTTATATTTTTTAACATTGGAGGTGATCATCTCTTACTAGGTTGCTAGCTACCGCTGAAACCCGGATTATTCTTTTAGGTTAGTCTCTTATTATAATAACCATTATCTAATCAAGAATGAGAGAATTTACAGTTTTGACTTTTCTTATATACTAATTATGACGTCACGGCGTAATGATTTTATTTCATGACGTCATGGCGCAATGGTATTATTTCATGACGTCTTTAGAAACAACAATATAATTTCGTGTTTTTCTATTCACGTCATAGCTCTAATATAAAACTATGATGACGTTCATTATTTATCTAGTAGGGTTTCAGACAAGGTAATTCCAATGATGTACTTTTGTTTTGATCTGACTCTATTTTTAGGAGTTTTGGGTTTTTATATTTCTTAGCATTGGACTGATCGTCTCTTACTATGTTGCTAGCTACTGCTGCAACCCAAATTCACATATATATTTATTTATGAGAGGCAGCCTGGCCGAGTGGTCCAAGGCACTGGTGTTAGCCACCAGTCTCTTCGGAGGCGTGGGTTCAAATCTTACCGCTGGTATACGATTATTTTTGAAAGACTGCAGCGTGAAAAGACATCAAAAATGCAGTTTTTGGTGGAAAAATTTATTCTCTTTTAGAAATAATTTATTTTAGTTACTATAGATTTTTAACCCAATTAATTTCCTTTAAAATGAGCCATTGAACAACCCTCTACGATGTTCCAGTGCCAAGCTATCTCTGGATACAAAAAAAGAAAATAAATATCCTGTTTAGGCAGAATGTTGTAGTAGTTTCCAGTTTTCTTGATTTTCAAGCCAATATATGTCCTTTGCTGTTCAAGCCAAGGGACTAAAAGTTTCCTATATAGGGTTTTCGGACAAGTCGGCACTCATGGTGCACTTGTGACCTTGAACTGACCCCTTTCGTGGGAACTATGATTTTTTATATTTCTTAACATTGGACGTGATCGTCTCTTACTTGGCTGCTAGCTACCGCTGCAACCCGGATATACTATCTACTACCCGGATTCAATTTTTATATATACTACCCGGATTCAATTTTGACGTCACGTCGCTCATTAAATCATATATGGTTATTAGTACACAATAGGTTTTAGATATTACGTCATGTCACTTATTACGTCATATATGCTTATTAGTAGATAATCGGTAAAATATTCGTTCTTTATTATAAACACAGTGTACATGAGGCGCACCAAGTTTCTGATACTCGATACGCCAGAAATGATCCTTAATTTTACCAAACAAAGGATTTGTCTTTGAACAAATTAGCTCATTAAATATAGGTGTTCATTTTTTGTCAAAGTGCATGGAAACTGCAATTGGATCTAGACATGTCAACTCTGCTGGGGTCATTTTTGGTACACCAGGTAAGTTCTTATGGACAGTCCGTAAATAGTCAATAAATTCAGGAGAGTACCACTCAGCAAATGAAACTGTCAGAAACAAAGTCGGTGGACCCAATTGCTCAATAATTGACTTTACTTTATAGGAAAGAGATTGAAAATACTGTTGAGATCCTCTGATTTTTGATTGAACAGAAAACAAAGTCGCGTCCATCTCTCCATCACGGGAATGAAGCCTGTCTATAAATTGACGAGCATTTTGATTTGGTTTCACAGTCCGCAACATATGACCGACGCTATTACACATGTAAGAGAATTCTTGCAATTGGAAGCTGTGAAAAAGAAACTGTTTGTCAAGGCGAAACTTAGTATGTCTGCTAAGAAGCCTTGATTTAAAATATTCTACATTCCTAATCCGAAAAGGTCTTGCCTTGTCACGCAAGCCATATTTGCCTTTCGGGAAAAGATTTGGAAACACTTTTAGATCAAGTTCTTCCTGAAATAAGTCTTCGCTCTCACCTTTTAGTTTCTTGATTTGAAATTGGTCAGTACCAAGATCTTTCATCTGCTTAAAATCTTCAATGAAGTCTTTTGGAACCGCTGAATTGAGAGGCTGGACAGAAAAATGTTCAACCAATGTAGATTTTGCGCTTTCTGTCAGTTTCTGAAGGATTGCAGCTTCCGGTATTTCAGGTAAATTATCAACACCAACCACTTTTTCAGCAAGACGTGCTTCAAGTATTTTATTTAAATCTTCTAGGGTGTATGCATGTATTGTCTTATTGAGACTGTTGTTCTCTCTTAACCACAACAGTGCTTCATGGACTTTTCTCAGATCTATTAGTGCAGTCCAAACATTCTTGTTGTAAGTAGGCTGACCATTGACAATGACTACAAAACTATCAATGTTAAGAAGTTTTTCAGGCTGAATATCTGCATTTGCTTGCACATCAACGGGTAGATATACTATTCTCCCCTTAAGAGCGTCAACAAGTTCTGTTCTAGGTCTCTTCAATGCAGTTACCTGCCCTAATCTGATGATCGTAAGACAAGGCATTACAAATCGAATCATTGCCATTTCAAAATTATTTAAACACTTTATACATTCCGGTGTACAGTCTATATGAAGGTTATTTAATACTGATCGGACATTCTCCTGACTTTTCAACATTTTCCCAGCACAGTAATCACAGACAAAGAATGAATCTATGACATCCTCTTTCCAACCTGTACATTGAATTAGTTATTCTCTGTCATCTTTGGGTATTTCCTGTTGTATGTGTTCTAAAATCGTGGCCATCATTACATCAAAACATTTCTTATTTGAAATGGATCTTATAATCTTCAATTGGTATTTTGTCTTTATCTGCTCACAACTGTCACAATGAATTGTGGGGTATACATCCCTGATGTTAGCTACCTTATCAAGGCTCTCACCAAATAATTTTATTATTGTATTTTCATCCACATAAACTCTAATATTGCTATCACCGTAAATGAAGTCTTGACTATTATTACGACAGAGTCTACTTTACACTTCTTCTATGTAATGACTTAGTTAATTGTACTATCCCTCGACTTTTAGTAGATTAATATGTTGTATAATCTTACATTTTGATACTGCCTTATATACGCTATTAATGAAACAGTTCAAGACAGGAAAATGTGGAGCTAGTGCCCTTAGAGAACGCAAATAGCTCTGACATCCCTCATTTGGGCTACAGTATAACGAATGCCCATGCTTTCTTGTGTCCCTGTAATTGATTTCACAATAATCCAAGCCGCCAAGGTAGAAATTAACCACTTTGTCAGTTGAAAATTTTAATGCTATATTATTTTCAAGGATATCAAAAAGAATTTGACATAATTCAATATCCGTCGGATAGAGCTTGCAGATATCAGGGTGACATTGCCAAGTAACCTGCTGCCCAATTTTTGGTTTTGAATGTTTACTCAGATTGTTATAGGTGACTTCAGCCATCATAATTTCCTTGTCAGATCTAGTTTTAGAGCATTTTTCAATAGTTGTCTCGTACTTTTCAGGACAGTTTGTTCTACTACACAGAGAATTTTTTGCCAAATATTCAGTAGAACTAAACGAACTGTTTAAAACACAGTTAGAAATGCTTTTTTCTTGAGTCGGTGTTCCAGGAATTTGTTCTAAATCATTAGTCTTACAAACACATTTACTAATAACACTAACAGGCTCGTTTTCACCATAATTGAAAAACATTGCTTTTCCTTCGCTGTTGATAGGTATGCTTGTATATATATTTTTATTGCTGCTACATAAACTGCAATTACTCCTTCCAAAATTAATATAAAAATTTTCTAAGAAGTACGCCTCCGTATATTCACTGTGTTGTCGAACATTTTCCATTGCATCTATAAACTGTTCCGCAGTTGCCAATCCATACCTTAGAAGCTTTTCGTTAAACTGACAACATTTCTTTTGGATATTACTATGAAGCTTTGCCAAAGAATTTCTAGCCGACTTTTCAACAGCATCCGCTCTTTCAAAGAGAATTTTAATCTGTAATTTTGAATACTTTTCGTGATCCCGATAAAACATGCGTAAAATGTTTCTCAATTTACAAAGATCAGCCTGCATTTTTGCCATCTCCTTGTATTTCTGAATGTAATTTTTCCCTTTGTCCTTATGCGTTCTTCGGTACAACCTCGCAGAGAATTTAATTTTTTCATTATAGCTTTTATCACCCCAGTATCTACCCATTATTCTGGTAGCAACTTTTTTCTTATGTTTGTTTCGGTAATCTTTATCGTTATCATACCGTTCCTTGCTCTTTTGTTTGGCTGTCTGAATTGTTGCTTCTCTGTAATCTTCATCATTATCATACCGTTCCTTACTCATTGTGATAACACATCTTGCTGTTTTGTTTTGCTCTCTCAATTATTACTTCTCGATACGCCTTGTCAGTTGAATACCTTTGCTTTTTTCTTTTCAAGAGGTTGTCTCTGTTTTTTTGTATAGTACTGTTTTTTTAACTTGTGTGTAGCTTGCTTGATTGAAACCATTATGTAACCATTAGTTGAATGTTTAAGTCATGTATCAAGCATCAAGAACCTAACAAAAAATTAAACTAATTCTTAAATTTTCAAGTATTTTTCTAGTCTAAATTAAAATATTAAAACTATTGTTCAGACACCATAAATATTTTTGCAGTTTATAACTTTAGCGATTCTGAACTAAAAACGAAAATAAAATAAAAATTAATTTTTTCAATTTTTACGTCACGTCGCTCATTAAGTCATATATGGTTATTAGCACACAATAGGTTTTAGATATTACGTCATGTCACTTATTACGTCATATATGGTTATTAGTAGATAATCGGTAAAATATTCTTTATTTATTATAAAAACTTCAAAAACTCATAAAAAAGTTGTTCATATTCATTTTTGTATATTTTTTTATATTCAATTTTGTTTTATTCATTTTATATTCTTTATTATGAATCTGAAAAACATTTTGGGGGAGGGGGGTTCAAACCCACTAAACCCTTTGGATACGTCCTTGATTGTTATTAATTTACTTTAAAATGATCCATTGAACAACTCTCTACGATGTTCCAGTGCTAAGCTATCCATGGAATATAAAGTTTAAAATACAACCTTACCACAAACTGTTTGATTGCTTCAAAAATCAAATGTCTTTGAAAAGACAGCAGTATGGAAAGACATCAAAAATACAGTTTTTAGTGGAAAAATTTATCCTGTTTTAAAATAATTTGTTTTAGTTACAAAAGGTTTTTAACCCAATTAATTTTCTTTAAAATGAGCCATTGAACAACTTTCTACGATGTTCCAGTGCAAAGCTATCTCTGGATAACAAGAAAGAAAAAAAAATATCACGTTTTGGCAGAATGTTGTAGTAGCTGCCACTTTTCTTGATTTTCAAGCCAATATATTTCCCTTGCTGTTCAAGCCAAGGGACAGAAAGTTTTCTATACAGGGGTTTCGGACAAGGCGGTTCTAATGGTGTACTTTTTGTTTTGATCTGACTCCTTTTTTAGGAACTATGGGTTTTTATATTTTTAACATTGGACGTGATCGTCTCTTACTAGGTTTCTAGCTACCGCTGCAACCCGGATTATACATCACTGTGAATATATGGAGGCATAATTGTCCTTTACTTAGTTTCAGCTTAAATTCGATGATCGAGCCTTTATGTAATACTAACTACATCCAACGACTATGACGTCATTGATCAATATTGCATATAAAAAATTAAGTTTTTCATAAAAAATAATTAATTAAAAAAAATTAAGTACAAATAGCACTAGATCTAGAGATTTCCTTCAAAATGAGCCCTTGAACAACTCTCTATGATGTTCCAGTGCCAAGCTATCTCTGGAAACAAAAGAAAGAAAGAAAAAAATATCCCGTTTGTGGAGAATAACGTGGTTGAAGTCAATTTTCTTGATTTTCAAGCCAATATATTTTCTTTGTTATTCAAGCCAAAGGGCGGTAAGTTTCCTTTATAGGGGTTTCGGATAAGGCGGTTCTAATGGTGTACTTTTTGTTTTGATCTGACTCCTTTTTTTAGGAATTATGGGTTTTTATATTTCTTAACATTGGGAATGATCGTCTCTTACTAGGTTGCTAGCTACCACTGCAACCCGGATTTTTATTCCAATGATCTTCTTCTAATGTAACATATCAGTTACTATGGGAGAGAGATCGTTCTTTACTGTAAACATTGGACGTGATCTCTTACTAGGTTGCTAGCTACCGCTGCAACCAGGAAACATATCAGTTACTATGGGAGAGAGATCGTTCTTTACTGTTAACTGCCGCAACCCAGATTCACATATATATTTATTTATGAGAGGCAACCTGACCGAGTGGTCCAAGACACTGGTGTTAGCCACCAGTCTCTTCGGAGGCGTGGGTTCAAATCTTACCGCTGGTATACGATTATGTTTGAAAGACTGCAGTGTGAAAAGACATCGAAAATGCAGTTTTTGGTGGAAAAATTTATTCTCTTTTAGACAAAATTTATTTTAGTTATAAAAGGTTTTTAACCCAATTAATTTCCTTTAAAATGAGCTCTTGAACAACCCTCTACGATGTTCCAGTGCCAAGCTATCTCTGGATACAAAAGAAAAGAGAAAATAATATCCCGTTTGTGGAGAAAAACGTGGTAAAAGTCAATTTGCTTGATTTTCAAGCCAATATATTTTCTTTGTTATTAAAGCCGAAGGGCGATAAGTTTTCTTTAAATAGGTTTCGGACAAGGCGGTTCTAATGGTGTACTTTTTGTTTTGATCTGACTCCTCTGTTAGGAACTATGGGTTTTTATATTTCTTAACGTTGGACGTGATCGTCTCTTACTAGGTTGCTAGCTACCGCTGCAACCCGGATGATCTGACTCCTTTTTTAGGAACTATGGGTTTTTATATTTCTTAACATTGGACGTGATCGTCTCTGACTAGGTTGCTAGCTACCGCTGCAACCCGGATGTTAAAGCCAAGGGAAAGAAAGTTTCCAATATAGGGGTTTCGGACAAGGTGTTTCTAATGGTGTACTTTTTGTTTTGATCTGACTCCTTTTTTAGGAGCTATGATTAAAAACAGGAAAAAGCCTACGGCTTCTTCTTCTTTAAAATAGTAAGAGACGAACCTCAAACTATCAATTGGCTAACTAATTCCAATGTATGCAAATTTTTGTTATTCCAATGCTCGTCTTTTAATGTAAATTTTTAACCCAATTAATTTCCTTTAAAATGATCCATTGAACAACTCTCTACGATGTTCCAGTGCCAAGCTATCTGTGGAAAAAAAAGAAAAAAAAATATGCCGTTTAGGCAGAATGTTGTAGTAGCCGCCACTTTTCTTGATTGTCAAGCTAATATATTTCCCTTGCTTTTCAAGCCAAGAGACAGAAAGTTTCCTATACAGGGGTTTTGGACAAGGCGGTTCTAATGGTGTACTTTTTGTTTTGATCTGACTTTTTTTTAGGAGTTATGGGTTTTATATTTCTTAACATTGGACGTGATCGTCTCTTACTAGGTTGCTAGCTACCGCTGCAACCTGGATATATCATTAACTAGTATAGGCTTATTTAGTATAGGAAAGAGTTCGTTCTTTATTATAAGCATGAATAGACATCAAAAATGCAGTTTTTGGTGGAAAAATTTATTCTCTTTTAGAAATAATTTATTTTAGTTACAAAAGGTTTTTAACCCAATTAATTTCCTTTAAAATGAGCCATTAAACAACTCTCTACGATGTTCCAGTGCCAAGCTATCTCTGGAAAAGAAAGAAAAAAAGAAAAAAGAAAAAAATATCCCGTTTAGGCAGAATGTTGTAGTAGCTGCCAGTTTTCTTGATTTTCAAGCCAATATATTTCCCTTGTTCTTCAAGCCAAGGGACAGAAAGTTTACTATACAGGGGTTTCGGACAAGGCAGTTCTAATGGTGTTCTTTTGAATTTGATCTGACTCCCTTTTTAGGAACTATGGGTTTTTATATTTCTTAACATTGGACGTGATCGTCTCTTACTAGGTTGCTAGCTACCGCTGCAACCCGGATGTATAATATAAATACTGTAATGTTAACTATAGTGAAGTTGCCTATGCAAGTTAGTATAGGGAAGAGTTCGATCTTTATTATAAAAATTAATATACGAATTTTCTAAGAAGTACACCTCCATATATTCACTGTGTTGTCGAACATTTTCAATTGCATCTATAAACTGTTCCGCAGTTGCCAATCCATACCTTGGAAGGTTTTCATTAAACTGACAACATTTCTTTTGGATATTACTATGAAGCTTTGCCAAAGCATTTCTAGCCGACTTTTCAACAGCATCCGCTCTTTCAAAGAGAATTTTAATCTGTAATTTTGAATACTTTTCGTGATCCTGGTAAAACATGCGTAAAATGTTTCTCAATTTACGAAGATCAGCCTGCATTTTTGCCATCTTCTTGTATTTCTGAATGTAATTTTTCCCTTTGTCCTTATCCGTTCTTCGGTACAACCTCGCAGTGAATTTAATTTTTTCATTATAGCTTTTGTCACCCCAGTATCTACCCATTATTCTAGTAGCAATTTTTTTCTTATGATCGTTTCGATAATCTTTATTATTATCATACCGTTCCTTGCTCTTTTGTTTGGCTGTCTCAATTTTCCCTTCTCGATACCCCTGATCCGTAAGATACCTCTGTTTTGCTCTGTCATAATTCATTTTCTAAAATCCTGGATCACAAGACATCTTAGTAGCAATCCTTACGCGTGCTCGAGCTTTATTGCGTTCGATGGCATTTTTATCTCTTTTAAATAAACTTTTTTATATTTCAGGATGCTAGCTTTATTTTTTGTGTAGTAAAGTTTTCTATTAGTAGAAATTTGTATTGATCTATTTTGACATTTTTTTGGGTTATTCTTTATTTTTTTCCTTTCAAGCGAGACCATATTTTTTCAAGGTTAAAATTATTAAGTACACAATACCCCGTGTCGAGTAGCTAAAACCTAGCATAAAACAAAACTAATTTTAAAATTTTCAGGTATTTATCTTGTTTTAATTACAAAATTAGTATTATTGGTTAGACACCATAAATATTTTTGCAGTTTACATAATAAGTTTAGGGATTCTGAACTGAAAACTAAAATAATTGGAATTACAAGACAATATTTATGGACAATAAATAACTTTACGTTTTACAAACCAAAAAAAGTTGGTTCCAGGATACAATTATATAGTAATTATGACGTCACGGCGTAATGATTTTATTTCATTATGACGTCATAGCGCAATGTATTATTTCATGACGTCTTCAGAAACAACAAAATAATTTCGTGTTTTTCTATTCACGTCATAGCTCTAATATAAAACTATGACGACATTCATTATTTATCTAGTAGGGTTTCAGACAAGGTAATTCTATTGATGTACTTTTGTTTTGATTTGACTCTATTTTTAGGAGTTTTGTTATATTTCTTATCATTGGACTGATCGTCTCTTACTAGATTGCTAGCTACTGCTGCAACCCAGATTCACATATATAGTTATTTATGAGAGGCAGCCTGGCCGAGTGGTCCAAGGCACTGGTGTTAGCCACCAGTCTCTTCGGAGATGTGGGTTCAAATCTTACCGCTGGTATACGATTGTGTTTGAAAGACTAAAGTGTGAAAAGACATCAAAAATGCATTTTTTGGTGGTAAAATTTATTCTCTCTTAGAAATAATTTATTTTAGTTACAAAAGGTTTGTAACCCAATTAATTTCCTTTAAAATGAGCTATTGAATAACCCTCTACGATGTTCCAGTGCCAAGCTATCTGTGGAAAAGAAAAAAAGAAAAAAATATCCCGTTTAGGCAGAATGTTGTAGTAGCTGCCACTTTTCTTGATTTTCAAGCCATTATATTTCTCTTGCTGTTCAAGCCAAGGAACAGAAAGTTTCCTATACAGGGGTTTTGGATAAGGCGGTTCTAATAGTGTACTTTTTGTTTAGATTTGACTCCTTTGTTAGGAGCTATGGGTTTTTATATTTCTTAACATTGGACGTGATCGTCTCTTACTAGTTTGCTAGCTACCGCTGCAACCCGGATTGATCTGACTCATTTTTTAGGAACTATGGGTTTTTACATTTCTTAGCATTGGACGTGATCGTCTCTTACTAGGTTGCTAGCTACCGCTGCACTCTGGATTTAGGAATTTATCTGCTAAGGAACTTTTTACTGAAATATTTTTGCTATTTATGCTTAAATTGTCGAATGCAGTGAAACTTTTAGTTTTTCAAATAAAATAAATGAAAGTAAAAAATATGTCAAATATAATATTTTAACAAAAGTTCAATTTTACTGACTGAGAATGACATCAGTATATTTTTACATATTTTCAGTTCAGAATCGCTTAAGTTATTGTGTAAACTGCAAAAATGTTTATGGTGTTCTCCTAGAGTTAATACTAAAGTGCGTATCTCTATAAAGCTGTGCTATATTTCCGTAGCAAAGAAATTATTTTTTTTGTTTTAGTTTTCAGTTCAGAATAGCTAAAGTTACTGTGTAAACTGCAAAAATGTTTATTGTGCCTGAGCATTAATTTAAAATTTTTCTAAATCAAACTAGAAAAATACCTAAAAATTCAGAATTGTTTTTTTTATTTGGTTTTTACTACTCGTCATGTGATTTTATGGGTAGAACTTTAAATGTAAGAAAAGATCCGGGTTGCAGCAATAGCTAGCAACCCCTTCAGTTTGTATGAGTATGGGTTTGTGTAAGCTGCAACCCGGAGTACAATTAATTATTATTTCAATTCCTGTGAGCTAGTGTTCGTTCTTTATTATAACCGCTGCAACCCGTATTTCTACCACTGCAACCCGTATTATGTAATAAATAGGTTGCTAGCTACCGCTGCAACCTAGATATTCGTATTTCTGTTACTATGAGCTAATGTTCGTTCTTCACTGTAAACTCGCTGACAACCGGATACGACGACTCCTTCGATACGAAGTACCTGACTGAATAAGAAAAAAACACATTGTGCCCACATCGTTCTTTACTCAGGCAGTGCTAGCATGCTGTCTATGATAATAAACTGATTACACACAGGAAAAAGCCTACGGCTTTTTCTTCTTTGAAATAGTAAGAGACGAGTCTCAAGCAATCAAGTAGCTAGCTAATTCCAATGTATGCAATTGTTTGTTGTTCCAATGATCGTTTTTTATTGTAACTAGGTTTCAGCCATCCCTACAGCCAAGATACTGATGGAAATTATATAATCCCTATTTATATTTTAGTTAACATGTGTTTGCAAGTTGTGGGTTTTTATATTTCTTAGCATTCTGGTACGCGACTTTTTTCTTATATTTATATTCGGTAATCAATAATCGGTTATGATATCGTTCATAGCTATTGGACGTGATTGTCTCTGTACTGGATTGTTCGCTACTCGATGCAAACCGGATTCATACTATTACTATCTAATTATTATTTTAGTCACTATAGCTAGTCATTTGTTCTTTATAGTTATGACTTTAAAAAATATATCGATCTTTAGTAGCAATCATTACAAACAGTGCACGAGCTCTATGGCGTTTGGTGTCATTCTTTGAACTATTAAGAGACGAACTTCTCGTAACTATTCCTGGATACCCGCATTTATCAGTTACTATGGATGTAGAGATCGTTCTTTACTGTATACATTGTAGATAACACTATCTTGCTGTTGTTCTTGGTTGCTCTCTCAATTATTACTTCTCGATACGCCTGGTCGGTTGACCATACCTTTGCTAGATTTAAACTTATTCAAGTATACAATATCTCGTGTTAGTATCTAAAGCCTAGCATAGTACAATACTAATTCTTACAATCTTCAGCGTATTTAGCCTGCTTTGAATCTACACCATTAGTATCTAATGGCTAGACATGAGAGAATTTTCAGTTTTGACTTTCCTTAAATACTAAGTTATGACGTCACTCTATTCACGTCATAACTCTAATAATTACAACTATGATGACAGTAATCATGGTGATATGTATCTAGTACGGGTTTCAGGATACAAGGTAAATTTGAACTGAGATGATGTACTAATTTGTTTTAGGAGTCAATGAGCATAACTAATTTTAGGAGTTTTCAGGTATTTTATATTGTCTTAGCATTGGACAGATTACGTACTACTGACTAGGTATGCATAGCTACTGCTGCAGCCCAAATTCAATATATATTTAGTGATTATGCCAAAAGGCAAGTCCTGGTTCCAGGAGTTTCGGTTACCATTGAGACACGTAGCTGTTATTGCCATCAGTCTCATTACATGAGACGTGGGTTCAATTCTTACCACTGGTATACGATTATGTTTGAAAGACTGCAGTGTGAAAAGACATCAAAAATGCAGTTTTTGGTGGAAAAATTTATTCTACTTTTAAAAAGTAATTTATTTTTAGTTACTATAGATTTTTAGACTAGTTGCAATTTCCTTTAAAATGAGCTATTGATACAGCCCTCTACGATTTTCCAGTGCCAAGCTAGCTCTGGATGCAAAAGAAAGAAAAAGAGAAAAAAGAAAAAAATATCCCGTTTGTGGCAGAATAACGTGGTAGCAGCCACTTTTCTTGATTTTCAAGCCAATATATTTCCTTTGCTGTTCAAGCCAAAGGGACGGTAAATTTTACTATGTAGAGGATTCGGACAAGGCGGTTCTAATGGTGTACTTTTTGTTTTGATCTGACTCTTTTTTTAGGAGCTATGGGGTTTTATATTTCTTAACATTGGACGTGATCGTCTCTTACTAGGTTGCTAGCTACCGCTGCAACCCGGACTAGGTTTCAGCCATCCCTACAGCCAAGATACTGATGGAAATTATATAATCCCTATTTATATTTTAGTTAACATGGGCAAGGTGTCGTTCTTTATTGTATAATAATTTCTTTTCAAGTTACTATCTCTGTTGTTTTTGTAGTACGGTTTTTTCAACTTGCGTATAGCTTGCTTGATTGAAACCATTATGTAATTATGAATGAGAAAATTTACACTTCTGACGCTTCTTATATAGTAATTATGACGTCACTGCGTAATGATTTTATTGACGTCATAGCGCAATGATATTATTTCATGACGTTTTCAGAAACAACAATATATTTTCGTGTTTTTCTATTCACGTCATAGCTCTAATATAAAACTATGACGACATTCAATATTTATCTAGTAGGGTTTCAGACAAGGTAATTCTAATGATGTACTTTTGTTTTGATTTGACTCTATTTTTAGGAGTTTTGTTATATTTCTTAGCATTGGACTGATCGTCTCTTACTAGATTGCTAGCTACTGCCGCAACCCAGATTCACATATATATTTATTTGTGAGAGGCAACCTGACCGAGTGGTCCAAGGCACTGGTGTTAGCCACCAGTCTCTTCGGAGGCGTGGATTCAAATCTTACCGCTGGTATACGATTATGTTTGAAAGACTGCAGTGTGAAAAAACATCGGAAATGCAGTTTTTGGTGGAAAAATTTATTCTCTTTTAAAAATAATTTATTTTAATTACAAAAGGTTTTTAACCCAATTAACTTCCTTTAAAATGAGCTATTGAACAACCCTCTACGATGTTCCAGTGCCAAGCTATCTCTGGATACAAAAGAAAAGAGAAAAAAATATCCCGTTTGTGGAGAATAACGTGGTAAAAGTCAATTTGCTTGATTTTCAAGCCAATATATTTTCTTTGTTATTCAAGCCAAAGGGCGGTAAGTTTCCTTTATAGAGGTTTCGGACAAGGCGGTTCTTATGGTGTACTTTTTGTTTTGATCTGACTCCTCTGTTAGGAACTATGGGTTTTTATATTTCTTAACATTGGACGTGATCATCTCTTACTAGGTTGCTAGCTACCGCTGCAACCTGGAGGTTGCTAGCTACCGCTGCAACCCGGAGGTTGCTAGCTACCGCTGCAACCCGGATAATAAAATGGCGTATAAAATTTAGCATAGTAAAACCGCTGCAACCCGGATAGTGAAATATTATTCCAATGATCGTATTTTACTGTATAATCAAATGTAACCTTTTATGACATCATATATACCACAGACCTCTTTTCTTTTTCCCGTTGCATTGGTTACTATGAGATAGACTTCGGTCCTTACTGTAAAACTTTAGCGATTCTAAACTGAAAAACTAACTCAGTCCAATATATGCAATGGTGTGCTTTTCTAATGATCGTCCTTTAATATAAAAACTGAAAAATGAAATATATTAAAAAATTGAATTTTTTGGTAGTGAAAAGCTTCCAAGGTATGAACCGGCAACTGTGGAACAGTTTATAGATGTAATGGGAAATTTTATAGATCACTGTCAATATATGGAGGCATAATTGTTCTTTACTTAGTTTCAGCTTTAATTCGATGATCCAGACTTTATGTACTATTTACATCCAAAGACTATGACGTCATTGATTAATATTGTATATAAAAAATTAAGTTTTTCGTAAAAAAAATTAATTAAAAAAAAATTAAGTACAAATAGCGCTAGATCTAGAGATTTCCTTTAAAATGAGCCATTGAACAACTCTCTACGATGTTCCAGTGCCAAGCTATCTGTGGAAAAGAAAGAAAGAAAAAAATATCCCGTTTGTGGAGAATAACGTGGTTAAAGTCAATTTTCTTGATTATCAAGCCAATATATTTTCTTTGTTATTCAAGCCGCAGGGCGGTAAGTTTCCTTCATAGGGGTTTCGGACAAGGCGGTTCTAATGGTGTACTTTTTGTTTTGATCTGACTCTGTTTTTAGGAGTTAGGGGTTTTTATATTTCTTAACATTGGACGTGATCGTCTCTTACTAAGTTGCTAGCTACCGCTGCAACCCGGATTACATTAAAGGTAGAACTCTTTCTAATTGATTACAAACAGGAAAAAGCCTACGGCTTTTTCTTCTTTGAAATAGTAAGAGACTAGCCTCAAACAATCAAGTAGCTAACTAAATCAAATGTATGTATTGGGTTTTTATTCCAATGACCGTTTTTTAGTGGAAAATTTTAATATATTGACCTTAAGTATAATAGCTGTACTAGCCTATGCTATAGTTAAGCGGCCTATAAAATTTAGTATAGGCAAGAGGTCGTTCTTTATTATAATTTTTCTATTCACGTCATAGCTCTAATATAAAACTATGATGACATTCATTATTTATCTAGTAGGGTTTCAGACAAGGTAGTTCTAATGATATACTTTTATTTTGATCTGACTCTATTTTTAGGAGTTTTGTTATATTTCTTAGCATTAGACTGATCGTCTCTTACTAGGTTGCTAGCTACTGCTGCAACCCAAATTCACATATATATTTATTTATGAGAGGCAGCCTGGCCGAGTGGTCCAAGGCACTGGTGTGATCCACCAGTCTCTTCGGAGGCGTGGGTTCAAATCTTACCGCTGGTATGCGATTATGTTTGAAAGACTGCAGTGTGAAAAGACATCGAAAATGCAGTTTTTGGTGGAAAAATTTATTCTCTTGCAGAAATAATTTATTTTTGTTACTATAGATTTTTAATCCAATTAATTTCCTTTAAAATGAGCTATTGAACAACTATCTACGATGTTCCAGTGCCAAGCTATCTCTGGAAACAAATAAAAGAGAAAAAAATATCCCGTTTAGGCAGAATGTTGTATTAGCTGCCACTTTTCTTGATTTTCAAGCCAATATATTTCCCTTGCTGTTCAAGTCAAGGGACAGAAATTTTACTATACAGGGGTTTCGGACAAGGCGGTTCTAATGGTGTACTTTTTGTTTTGATCTGACTCCTTTTTTAGCAGTTAGGGGTTTTTATATTTCTTAACATTGGACGTGATCGTCTCTTACTAGGTTGCTAGCTACCAATGCAACCCGGATTAGGAACTATGGGTTTTTATATTTCTTAACATTGGACGTGATCGTCTCTTACTAGGTTGCTAGCTACAGCTGCAACCCGGATTATAATTGGTATGGTGGAATAATAATATGCATATGGCTCTTAAATCATACTTCTTTATGGTTCCATATGGTCTACTGGCTAGGATAGTTAACTTTCACTTAACAGGCTCGGGTTCGATTCCCGGTGTGGGAAAACTTTTAACTCTATAATCTTCGAACATTTGAACCTTTTATAATTTATAATGTTATAATACCGCTGCAACCCTGATATGGGCGAGAGATCGTTCTTTACTGTAATTAAAGGTAGAACTCTTTCTAATTGATTACAAACAGGAAAAAGCCTACGGCTTTTTCTTCTTTGAAATAGTAAGAGACTAGCCTCAAACAATCAAGTAGCTAACTAAATCAAATGTGTGTATTGGGTTTTTATTCCAATGACCGTCTTTTAGTGGAAAATTTTAATATATTGACCTTAAATATAATAACTGTACTAGCCTATACTATAGTTAAGTGGCCTATAAAATTTAGTGTAGGCAAGAGGTCGTTTTTTATTATAACCCTTTAATGTAACCTCCTTTTACACTACCTGAAAGTTGCAACTCTATTTTTCGGGCTGTTCCCGAGATATTACAGATATTATATTTTGTAAACTTCGATGCACCCAGTGTCTTCGGATATAGTTTCATCCTCTATCTTAAGTCACAGTTTGATGTCTACTGCATCCTCCCCCCAACACTCCCTGAGACTTACAGTCTGATCACCAAAGTCATACCCAGGATATTATTTATCTCGCTACTTAATCCTTGAATAGATTTTAGGTGCCATAGATGTTTTTTTGTGCAAAAACAATTAGGGGGAAGGAAGAAACATCAGTGTAGTACCCCCTCCTTGCTCTACTTGGGGCCTTAGCACCCCCTGAAAGTTCCTACTCGATGCACCTTAGCATTTTAGTCATATTAAAAATACGCTATTTTGGTAGTCTGGTTCTTAACTGTGATTTATGATGAATCATATCGATCCTTTATGTAATATTACGTCACATATGGTTATCTTTTAATGTATTATTACAAACAGGAAAATGCCTAAAGCTTTTTCTTATTTGGAATATTAAGAGACGAGCCTCAAAGAATCAGGCAGCTGATTAAGTCCAATATAAGCAATGGTTTGTTCTTCTAATGATCATCTTTTAATTTGGCGTTTCTTACTAGGTTGCTAGCTACCACTGCAACCTAGATATTCTTATCTCTGCTACTATGGGCTAAGGCTCGTTCTTTACTGTACTTCTCGATACGCCTGGTCGGTTGAATACCTTTGTTTTGCTCTCTCAATTATTACTTCTCGATACGCCTGGTCGGTTGAATACCTTTGCTTTTTTCTTTTCAAGTTACTATCTCTGTTGTTTGTGTAGTACTGTTTTTTCAACTTGCGTATAGTTTGCTTTGATCTAACCATTATCTAATCCAGAATAAGAGAATTTACATCTTTTTCGTTCTTAAGTAGTAATTATGACGTCACGGCGTAATGATTTTATTGATGTCATGGCGCAATGATATTATTTCATGACGTCATCAGAAACAACAATATAATTTCGTGTTTTTCTATTCACGTCATAGCTCTAATATAAAACTATGATGACATTCATTATTTATCTAGTAGGGTTTCAGACAAGGTAATTCTAATGATGTACTTTTGTTTTGATCTGACTCTATTTTTAGGAGTTTTGTTATATTTATTAGCATTGGACTGATCGTCTCTTACTAGGTTGCTAGCTACTGCTGCAACCCAAATTCACATATATATTTATTTATGAGAGGCAGCCTGGCCGAGTGTTCCAAGGCACTGGTGTTAGCCACCAGTCTCTTCGGAGGCGTGGGTTCAAATCTTACCGCTGGTATACGATTATGTTTGAAAGACTGCAGTGTGAAAAGACATCGAAAATGCAGTTTTTGGTGGAAAAATTTATTCTCTTTTAGAAATAATTTATTTTAGTTACTTTAGATTTTTAACCCAATTAATTTCCTTTAAAATGAGCTATTGAACAACCCTCTACGATGTTCCAGTGCCAAGCTATCTCTGGATACAAAAAAAAGAAAAGAGAAAAAAATATCCCGTTTGGGGAGAATAACGTGGTTAAAGTCAATTTTCTTGATTTTCAAGCCAATATATTTCCCTTGCTGTTCAAGTCAAGGGACAGTAAGTTTCCTATACAGGGGTTTCGGACAAGGCGGTTCTAATGGTGTACTTTTTGTTTTGATCTGACTCCTTTGTTAGGATCTATGGGTTTTTATATTTCTTAACATTGGACGTGATCGTCTCTTACTAGGTTGCTAGCTACCGCTGCAACCCGGATACCACTGCAACCCGGAAAAACTAAGTCTAATATGTCCCATGGTTTGTAATCCCCATTTATTTTCAAGTTAACATTGGCTAGATGTCGTCCTTTATTATATACGATGTTCCAGTGCCAAGCTATCTGTGGAAAAGAAAGAAAGAAAAAAATATCCCGTTTGTGGAGAATAACGTGGTTAAAGTCAATTTTCTTGATTATCAAGCCAATATATTTTCTTTGTTATTCAAGCCGCAGGGCGGTAAGTTTCCTTTATAGGGGTTTCGGACAAGGCGGTTCTAATGGTGTACTTTTTGTTTTGATCTGACTCTGTTTTTAGGAGTTAGGGGTTTTTATATTTCTTAACATTGGACGTGATCGTCTCTTACTAGGTTGCTAGCTACCGCTGCAACCCGGAAAACAGGAAAAAGCCTACGGCTTTTTCTTCTTTGAAATAGTAAGAGACGAACCTCAAACAGTCAAGTAGCAATGGTTTGTTATTGTAATCGTCTTCTTTTAATGTAATTTCGTAGGAAAAATGATTCTATCTTAGAAATAACTTGTTTTATAATTACAAAAGGTTTTAACCCCATTAATTTTCTTTAAAATGAGCCATTAAACAACTCTCTACGATGTTCCAGTGCCAAGCTATCTGCGGAATTACTAACCTATACTACAATTAAGTGGCGTATAAAATTTAGTATAGGTAAGAGGTCGTTCTTTATTATAAATTGTTCAGACCCCATAAATATTTTTGCAGTTTATAACTTTAGCGATTCTGAACTAAAAACGAAAAATAAAATAAAAATTAATTTTTTCAATTTTTACATCCCGTCGCTCATTAAGTCATAAACCTATTGTGTACTTATATTAGTACACAATAGGTTTTAGATATTACGTCATGTCACTTATTACGTCATATATGGTTATTAGTAGATAATCGGTAAAATATTCGTTCTTTATTATAAAAGAAAAAAAAAAGAAAAAAAATATCCCGTTTAGGCAGAATGTTGTAGTAGCTGCCACTTTTCTTGATTTTCAAGCCAATATATTTCCCTTGCTGTTCAAGCCAAGGGACAGAAAGTTTCCTACACAGGGGTTTCGGACAAGGCGGTTCTAATGGTGTACTTTTGGTTTTGATCTGACTCCTTAGTTAGGAACTATAGGTTTTTATATTTCTTAACATTGGACATGATCGTCTCTTACTAGGTTGCTAGCTACCGCTGCAACCCGGATTGTGTCTCAATTTTTGCATGTCTATAATCTTCATCATTTTGATAACACATCTTGCTGTTTTGTTTTGCTCTCTCAATTTTTACTTCTCGATACGCCTGGTTGTTTGAATACCTTTGCTTTTCTTTTTTCAAGATACTATCTCTGTTGTCTGTGTAGTACTGTTTTTTTAACTTGCGTGCAGCTTGCTTTGATCTAACCATTATCTAATTAACGAATGAGACCATTTACATCTTTGTCGTTCTTAAGTAGTAATTTTCTTTTTCCCGTTGCATTAGTTACTATGAGATAGACTTCGGTCCTTACTGTAATTCTTTGAAATAGTAAGAGACTAAGAAAAGAGTATGCCCAGCTATCACTGTGAATATATGGAGGCATAATTGTCCTACTTAGTTTCAGCTTAAATTCGATGATCGACCCTTTATGTAAAACCTGAATCAAGTAGCTAACTAAGTCCAATGTATGCAATGGTGTGTAATTGTAATGATGGTCTTTTAGTGTAAATTTACTAACCTAGACTATAGCTAAGTGGCCTATAAAATTTATATAGGCAAGAGGTTGTTCTTTATTATAATTTGTTTTGATCTGACTCCTCTGTTAGGAACTAGGGGTTTTTATATTTCTTAACATTGGACGTGATCGTCTCTTACTAGGTTGCTAGCTACCGCTGCAACCCGGATAATATTATAATTGGTATGGTGAAACAATAATATGTATATGGCTCTTAAATCATACTTGTTTATGGTTTCATATGGTCTAGTGGCTAGGATAGTTAACTTTCACTTAACAGGCTTGGGTTCGATTCCCGGTGTGGGAAAATTTTTAACTCTATAATCTTCGAACATTTGAACCTTTTATAATTTATAATGATGCATAATATAAACACTGTAATCTTAACTAAAGTGAAGTTGCGTATGCATTTTAGTATAGGGAAGAGTTCGATCTTTATTATAAATCCAGTGCCAAGCTATCTGTTGAATTACTAACCTATACTATAACTAAGTGGCGTATAAAATTTAGTGTAGGCAAGAGGTCGTTCTTTATTATAAATTGTTATTCAAGCCAAAGGGCGGTAAGTTTCCTTTATAGAGGTTTTGGACAAGGCGGTTCTAATGGTGTACTTTTTGTTTTGATCTGACTTTTTTTTTAGGAGTTGGGGGGTTTTATATTACTTAACATTGGAGGTGATCGTCTCTTACTAGGTTGCTAGCTACCGCTGCAACCCGGACTACCCCTGGAACCACCATATATCAGTTACTACGACTGAAAGATCGTTCTTTACTGTAATAGTGGCTAGGATAGTTAACTTTCACTTAACAGGCTCGGGTTCGATTCCCGGGGTGGGAAAATTTTTAACTCTATAATCTTCGAACATTTGAACCTTTTATAATTTATAATGATGCATAATATAAATACTGTAATCTTAACTATAGTGAAGTTGCGTATGCAAGTTAGTATAGGGAAGAGTTCGATCTTTATTATAAATTTATGAGAGGCAGCCTGGCCGAGTGGTCGAAGGCACTGGTGTTAGCCACCAGTCTCTTCAGAGGCGTGGGTTCAATTCTTACCGCTGGTATACGATTATGTTTGAAAGACTGCAGTGTGAAAAGACATCAAAATGCAGTTTTTGGTGGAAAAATTTATTCTCTTTTAGAAATAATTTATTTTAGTTACTTGAGATTTTTAACCCAATTAATTTCCTTTAAAATGAGCTATTGAACAACCCTCTACGATGTTCCAGTGCCAAGCTATCTCTGGATACAAAAAAAGAAAAAAAAGAAAAAAAAAAGAAAAAAATATCCCGTTTAGGCAGAATGTTGTAGTAGCTGCCACTTTTCTTGATTTTCAAGCCAATATATTTTCTTTGTTATTCAAGCCAAGGGACAGAAATTTTACTATGCAGAGGTTTCGGACAAGGCGGTTCTAATGGTGTACTTTTTGTTTTGATCTGACTCTTTTTTTAAGAACTATGGGTTTTTATATTTCTTAACATTGGACGTGATCGTCTCTTACTAGGTTGCTAGCTACCGCTGCAACCCGGATAGTGGCTAGGATAGTTAACTTTCACTTAACAGGCTCGGGTTCGATTCCCGGGGTGGGAAAATTTTTAACTCTATAATCTTCGAACATTTGAACCTTTTATAATTTATAATGATGCATAATATAAATACTGTAATCTTAACTATAGTGAAGTTGCGTATGCAAGTTAGTATAGGGAAGAGTTCGATCTTTATTATAAATTTATGAGAGGCAGCCTGGCCGAGTGGTCGAAGGCACTTGTGTTAGCCACCAGTCTCTTCAGAGGCGTGGGTTCAATTCTTACCGCTGGTATACGATTATGTTTGAAAGACTGCAGTGTGAAAAGACATCAAAATGCAGTTTTTGGTGGAAAAATTTATTCTCTTTTAGAAATAATTTATTTTAGTTACTATAGATTTTTAACCCAATTAATTTCCTTTAAAATGAGCTATTGAACAACCCTCTACGATGTTCCAGTGCCAAGCTATCTCTGGATAAAAAAAAAAGAAAAAAAAAGAAAAAAAAGAAAAAAATATCCCGTTTAGGCAGAATGTTGTAGTAGCTGCCACTTTTCTTGATTTTCAAGCCAATATATTTCCCTTGCTATTCAAGCCAAGGGACAGAAATTTTACTATGCAGAAGTTTCGGACAAGGCGGTTCTAATGGTGTACTTTTTGTTTTGATCTGACTCTTTTTTTAAGAACTATGGGTTTTTATATTTCTTAACATTGGACGTGATCGTCTCTTACTAGGTTGCTAGCTACCGCTGCAACCCGGATGCAACCCGGATCTCAAACAATCAAGTAGCTAGCTAATTCCAATGTATGCAATTGTTTGTTATTCCAATGATCGTCTTTTGATGTAATAAAAAGCTTCCAAGGTATGAACCGGCAACTGTGGAACAGTTTACAGATGTAATGGGGAATCTTATACATCACTGTGAATATATGTAGGCATAATTGTCCTTTACTTAGTTTCAGCTTAAATTCGATGATCGAGACTTTATGCACTAACTTACATCTAAAGACTATGACGTCATTGATCAATATTGTAAATATAAAATTCAGTTTTTCGTAAAAAATAGTTAATTAAAAAAATAAGTACAAATAGCGCTAGATCTAGAGATTTCCTTTAAAATGAGCCATTGAACAACTCTCTACGATGTTCCAGTGCCAAGCTATCTGTGGAAAAGAAAGAAAGAAAAATATCCCGTTTGTGGAAAATAACGTGGTTAACGTCAATTTTCTTGATTTTCAAGCCAATATATTTTCTTTGTTATTCAAGCCAAAGGGCGGTAAGTTTCCATTTTAGGGGTTTCGGACAAGGCGGTTCTAATTTTGTTCTTTCTGTTTTGATCTGACTCTTTTTTTAGGAGTTAAGGGTTTTTATATTTCTTAACATTGGACGTGATCGTCTCTTACTAGGTTTCTAGCTACCGCTGCAACCCGGATACAAAAAAAAAAAAGATAAAAAAATATCCCGTTTGGGGAGAATAACTTGGTTAAAGTCAATTTTCTTGATTTTCAAGCCAATATATTTCCCTTGCTGTTCAAGCCAAGGGACAGAAAGTTTCCTATACAGGGGTTTCGGACAAGGCGGTTCTAATGGTGTACTTTTTGTTTTGATCTGACTCCTTTATTAGGAACTATGGGTTTTTATATTTCTTAACATTGGACGTGATCGTCTCTTACTAGGTTGCTAGCTACCGCTGCAACCCGGATTTTAGATGAACTCCTCGTATATCGGTTCCTTATGTAATTTACTTTCAAGGGGTTACGGACAACGCGGTTCTAATGGTGTACTTTTTGTTTTGATCTGACCCCTTTTTTAGGACTATATGGGTTTTTATATTTCTTAACATTGGACTTGATCGTCTCTTACTAGGTTGCTAGCTACCGCTGCAACCCGGATTGCTCATACATCATAAATATTTTTGCAGTTTGCTGTTAAATAAAATTATTATATTTAAAATTTTCAGGAATTATTCTAGCTTCATTTAACAAATAAATTTTTTGTTAAAACCCTCCAAAAATTACTGCATTTTACATAATAATGGATAATTTTATAAGAAAACCTAATTGACAAATACCATGTATGCGGAACTATATCGGTCATTTATTTAATTTAGTACAGGCAAGAAGTTGTTCTTTATTATAAAGCACGGATGAAATTTCTTCTTTGTTTGATACGAAATTACAAACAGGAAAAAGCCTATGGCTTTTTATTAATTGGAATAGTAAGAGACGACCTGGCTACAAACTATGATTATGACATCATTGATCAATCTTTAACATGAAATGTTCTTTACTGTTATGGTTTGTTCTTTTCTAAGTTTCATCCATCTCTAAAGCCATGAAACTGATGGAAATTACATGATCCCTATTTATGTTTCAGTTAACATGGGCTAGGTGTCGTTCTTTATTGTAATTATTCAAGCCAAAGGGCGGTAAGTTTCCTTTATAGGGGTTTCGGACAAGGCGGTTCTAATGGTGTACTTTTTGTTTTGATCTGACTCTTTTTTTAGGAGTTGAGGGGTTTTATATTTCTTAACATTGGAGGTGATCGTCTCTTAGTAGGTTGCTAGCTACCGCTGCAACCCGGATGATTCTTTTAGGTTAGTCTCTTATTATAATAACCATTATCTAATCAAGAATGAGAGAATTTACAGTTTTGACTTTTCTTATATACTAATTATGACGTCACGGCGTAATGATTTTATTTCATGACGTCATGGCGCAATGGTATTATTTCATGACGTCTTTAGAAACAACAATATAATTTCGTGTTTTTCTATTCACGTCATAGCTCTAATATAAAACTATGATGACGTTCATTATTTATCTAGTAGGGTTTCAGACAAGGTAATTCCAATGATGTACTTTTGTTTTGATCTGACTCTATTTTTAGGAGTTTTGGGTTTTTATATTTCTTAGCATTGGACTGATCGTCTCTTACTATGTTGCTAGCTACTGCTGCAACCCAAATTCACATATATATTTATTTATGAGAGGCAGTCTGGCCGAGTGGTCCAAGGCACTGGTGTTAGCCACCAGTCTCTTCGGAGGCGTGGGTTCAAATCTTACCGCTGGTATACGATTATGTTTGAAAGACTGCAGCGTGAAAAGACATCAAAAATGCAGTTTTTGGTGGAAAAATTTATTCTCTTTTAGAAATAATTTATTTTAGTTACTCTAGATTTTTAACCCAATTAATTTCCTTTAAAATGAGCTATTGAAAAATCCTCTACGATGTTCCAGTGCCAAGCTATCTCTGGATTCAAAAAAAGAAAAAAAATATCCCGTTTAGGCAGAATGTTGTAGTAGCTGCCACTTTTCTTGATTTTCAAGCCAATATATTTCCCTTGCTGTTCAAGCCAAGGGACTGAAAGTTTCCTATACAGGGGTTTTGGACAAGGCGGTTCTAATGGTGTACTTTTGAATTTGATCTGACTCCTTTTTTAGGAACTATGGGTTTTTATATTTCTTAACATTGGACGTGATCGTCTCTTACTTGGCTGCTAGCTACCGCTGCAACCCGGATATACTATCTACTACCCGGATTCAATTTTTATATATACTACCCGGATTCAATTTTGACGTCACGTCGCTCATTAAATCATATATGGTTATTAGTACACAATAGGTTTTAGATATTACGTCATGTCACTTATTACGTCATATATGGTTATTAGTAGATAATCGGTAAAATATTCGTTCTTTATTAATAAACACAGTGTACATGAGGCGCACCAAGTTTCTGATACTCGATACGCCAGAAATGATCCTTAATTTTACCAAACAAAGGATTTGTCTTTGAACAAATTAGCTCATTAAATATAGGTGTTCATTTTTTGTCAAAGTGCATGGAAACTGCAATTGGATCTAGACATGTCAACTCTGCTGGGGTCATTTTTGGTACACCAGGTAAGTTCTTATGGACAGTCCGTAAATAGTCAATAAATTCAGGAGAGTACCACTCAGGACATGAAACTGTCAGAAACAAAGTCGGTGGACCCAATTGCTCAATCATTGACTTTACTTTATAGGAAAGAGATTGAAAATACTGTTGAGATCCTCTGATTTTTGATTGAACAGAAAACAAAGTCGCTTCCATCTCTCCATCACGGGAATGAAGCCTGTCTATAAATTGACGAGCATTTTGATTTGGTTTCACAGTCCGCAACATATGACCGACGCTATTACACATGTAAGAGAATTCTTGCAATTGGAAGCTGTGAAAAAGAAACTGTTTGTCAAGGCGAAACTTAGTATGTCTGCTAAGAAGCCTTGATTTAAAATATTCTACATTCCTAATCCGAAATGGTCTTGCCTTGTCACGCAAGCCATATTTGCCTTTCGGGAAAAGATTTGGAAACACTTTTAGATCAAGTTCTTCCTGAAATAAGTCTTCGCTCTCACCTTTTAGTTTCTTGATTTGAAATTGGTCAGTACCAAGATCTTTCATCTGCTTAAAATCTTCAATGAAGTCTTTTGGAACCGCTGAATTGAGAGGCTGGACAGAAAAATATTCAACCAATGTAGATTTTGTGCTTTCTGTCAGTTTCTGAAGGATTGCAGCTTCCGGTATTTCAGGTAAATTATCAACACCAACCGCTTTTTCAGCAAGACGTGCTTCAAGTATTTTATTTAAATCTTCTAGGGTGTATGCATGTATTGTTTTATAGAGACTGTTGTTCTCTCTTAACCACAACAGTGCTTCATGGACTTTTCTCAGATCTATTAGTGCAGTCCAAACATTCTTGTTGTAAGTAGGCTGACCATTGACAATGACTACAAAACTATCAATGTTAAGAAGTTTTTCAGGCTGAATATCTGCATTTGCTTGCACATCAACGGGTAGATATACTATTCTCCCCTTAAGAACGTCAACAAGTTCTGTTCTAGGTCTCTTCAATGCAGTTACTTGCCCTAATCTGACGATCGTAAGACAAGGCATTACAAATCGAATCATTGCCATTTCAAAATTATTTAAACACTTTATACATTCCGGTGTACAGTCTATATGAAGGTTATATAATACTGATCGGACATTCTCCTGACTTTTCAACATTTTCCCAGCACAGTAATCACAGACAAAGAATGAATCTATGACATCCTCTTTCCAACCTGTACATTGAATTAGTTGTTCTCTGTCATCTTTGGGTATGTCCTGTTGTAGGTGTTCTAAAATCGTGGCCATCATTACATCAAAACATTTCTTATTTGAAAGGGATCTTAGACTCTTCAATTGGTATTTTGTCTTTATCTGCTCACAACTGTCACAATGTATTGTGGGGTATACATCCCTGATGTTAGCTACCTTATCAAGGCTCTCACCAAATAATTTTATTATTGTATTTTCATCCACAGAAACTCTAATATTGCTATCACCGTAAATGAAGTCTTGACTATTATTACGACAGAGTCTACTTGACACTTCTTCTATGTAATGACTTAGTTCCTTGTACGAGCCCTCGACTTTTAGTAGATTAATATGTTGTATAATCTTACATTTTGATACTGCCTTATATACGCTATTAATGAAACAGTTCAAGACAGGAAAATGTGGAGCTAGTGCCCTTAGAGAACGCAAATAGCTCTGACATCCCTCATTTGGGCTACAGTATAACGAATGCCCATGCTTTCTTGTGTCCCTGTAATTGATTTCACAATAATCCAAGCCGCCAAGGTAGAAATTAACCACTTTGTCAGTTGAAAATTTTAATGCTATATTATTTTCAAGGATATCAAAAAGAATTTGACATAATTCAATATCCGTCGGATAGAGCTTGCAGATATCAGGGTGACATTGCCAAGTAACCTGCTGCCCAATTTTTGGTTTTGAATGTTTACTCAGATTGTTATAGGTGACTTCAGCCATCATAATTTTCTTGTCAGATCTAGTTTTAGAGAATTTTTCAATAGTTGTCTAGTACTTTTCAGGACAGTTTGTTCTACTACACAGAGAATTTTTTGCCAAATATTCAGTAGAACTAAACGAACTGTTTAAAACACAGTTAGAAATGCTTTTTTCTTGAGTCGGTGTTCCAGGAATTTGTTCTAAATCATTAGTCTTACAAACACATTTACTAATAACACTAACAGGCTCGTTTTCACCATAATTGAAAAACATTGCTTTTCCTTCGCTGTTGATAGGTATGCTTGTATATATATTTTTATTGCTGCTACATAAACTGCAATTACTCCTTCCAAAATTAATATAAAAATTTTCTAAGAAGTACGCCTCCGTATATTCACTGTGTTGTCGAACATTTTCCATTGCATCTATAAACTGTTCCGCAGTTGCCAATCCATACCTTGGAAGCTTTTCGTTAAACTGACAACATTTCTTTTGGATATTACTATGAAGCTTTGCCAAAGAATTTCTAGCCGACTTTTCAACAGCATCCGCTCTTTCAAAGAGAATTTTAATCTGTAATTTTGAATACTTTTCGTGATCCCGATAAAACACGCGTAAAATGTTTCTCAATTTACAAAGATCAGCCTGCATTTTTGCCATCTTCTTGTATTTCTGAATGTAATTTTTCCCCTTGTCCTTATGCGTTCTTCGGTACAACCTCGCAGAGAATTTAATTTTTTCATTATAGCTTTTGTCACCCCAGTATCTACCCATTATTCTGGTAACAAATTTTTTCTTATGTTTGTTTCGGTAATCTTCATCATTATCATACCGTTCCTTACTCTTTTGTTTGGCTGTCTCAATTTTCCCATGTCTATAATCTTCATCATTGTGATAACACATCTTGCTGTTTTGTTTTGCTCTCTCAATTATTACTTCTCGATACGCCTTGTCAGTTGAATACCTTTGCTTTTTTCTTTCCAAGACGTTGTCTCTGTTTTTTGTATAGTACTGTTTTTTTAAATTACGTATAATAACTCGCTTAGAAGGCATCTTATTACATAACAAGAAATAATATTTTCATCTAATTAACACTTCTTATAACTCGTATCAGGTATCCATAACCTAACAAAAAATAAAACTAATTTTTAAATTTTCAGGTATTTTGTTAGTTTGAATGAAAAGATTAAAATTATTGCTCAGATATCATAAATATTTTTGCAGTTTACATAATAACTTTAGCAATTCTACACTGAAAAATAAAATATATATTAAAAAATGTAATTTTTTGGTCTGAAAATACATAGTCAATCCCACATCGGGTAGTTAGAACCTAACCAAAAATAAAACTAATTTTAACATTTTAAGGTATTTTTCCAGCTTGTATTGAAATATTCAAACTATTGCTCGGATACCATGGATATTTTTGCAGTTTACACAAGCTGCAAAGAACGCACAGGCTGATGTTTGTAAACTGAGAAACATTTTATGAATCTTTTACCAGGATTACGAAAAATATTCAAAATTAAAGATTAAAATTATCTCTGAAAGAATAGATTTTGTTGAAAAGTCAGCTAGAGATGCTTTCGCAAAACTTCATAGTAATATCCAAAAGAAATGTTGCATGTTTAGTGAAAAGCTTCCAAGGTATGGACCGGCAACTGTGGAACAGTTTACAGATGTAATGGGAAATCTTATACATCACTGTGAATATATGGAGGCATAATTGTCCTTTACTTAGTTTCAGCTTAAATTCAATGATCGAGCCTTTATGTACTACATCCAACGACTATGACGTCATTGATCAATATTGTATATACAAAATTAAGTTTTTCGTGAAAAATAATGAATAAAAAAATTAAGTGCAAAAGGCGCTAGATCTAGAGATTTCCTTTAAAATGAGCCATTGAACAACTCTCTACGATGTTACAGTGCCAAGCTATCTCTGGAAACAAAAGAAAGAAAAAAAAAATATCCCGTTTGTGCAGAATAACGTGGTTAAAGTCAATTTTCTTGATTTTCAAGCCAATATATTTTCTTTGTTATTCAAGCCAAAGGGTGGTAAGTTTCCTTTATAGGGGTTTCGGACAAGGTGGTTCTAATGGTGTACTTTTTGTTTTGATCCGACTATTTTTCTAGGAGTTAGGGGTTTTTATATTTCTTAACATTGGACGTCATCGTCTCTTACTAGGTTGCTAGCTACCGCTGCAACCCGGATAATAGCTACTTGTCTCAATAGTAACCGAAATTTACATTAAAAGACGATCACTGAAATAACAAACCATTCCATACATTGGACTTAGTTAGCTACTTGATTGTTTGAGTTTCGTCTCTTACTATTTAAAAGATGAAAAAGCCGTAGGCTTTTTCCTGTTAGTTAAAAAACGAACTCAAGTCCAAAGAAGCTGAACACTGTGGTTCATTCATATTATCTTCATTATTTTAGCTAGAATGTAAATAAACAAGTTTCTTTTTTAAATTTTAAATTGAAAAGATAGTGCTTTTAATTCAACATATTAAAAATTCTCCCCGACGGGGAATCGAACCCCCTTCTCCTAGGTAACAAGTAGGCATACTTACCATTAGACTATCGATGACTTATAAAATAAAAGTTACATATAAGATATGATAATAATTTTTTAATCCGGGTTACATAAAGGCTCGATCATCGAATTTTTACATTAAAGAACGAACTTTAGTCCATAGTTTATATTAAAGGACGATCATTAGAAAAGCTCATCATTGCATATATTGGACTGAGTTAGTTTTTCAGTTTAGAATCGCTAAAGTTTTACAGTAAGGACCGAAGTCTATCTCATAGTTACTAATGCAATGGGACAAAGAAAAGAGGTCTGTGGTATATATGACGTCATAAAAGGTTACAATTGATTCTAGATTAAAATACGATCATTGGAATAACATTTCACTATCCGGGTTGCAGCGGTAGCTAGCAACGTAGTAAGAGACGATCACGCCCCATAGTAAACCCGGGTTGCAGCGGTATCCGGGTTGCAGCGGTAGCTAGCAACCTAGTAAGAGACGATCACGTTCAATGTTAAGAAATATAAAAATCCATTACTCCCAAAAATCTAAAAATCCATAAATCGTTTTTTATAATATTTTCCTATATTAAATTTTATACACAACTTAATTATAGTATAGGTTAGTAATTCCACAAATAGCTTGGTTCCGGGTTGCAGCGGTAGCTAGCAACCTAGTAAGAGACGATCACCTCCAATGTTAAGAAATATAAAACCCCCCAACTCCTAAAAAAAGAGTCCGATCAAAACAAAAAGTACACCATTAGAACCGCCTTGTCTGAAACCCCTAGAAAGGAAACTTACCGCCCTTTGGCTTGAATAACAAAGAAAATATATTGGCTTGAAAATCAAGAAAATTGACTTTAACCACGTTATTCTCCACAAACGGGATATTTTTTCTTTCCGCTTGATCTTTTTCTTCAGCTAGCTGGGCACTGGAAAATCTTAGAGAGCTGTATAATGGCTCATTTTAAATGAAATTGCGACATCTAGTGCCTTTTGTAATTAAAAATAAAATACTTTTTAAAGTAGAATCAATTTTGTCAAAAAAATTGCATTTTTGATGTATTTTCATACTGCAGTCTTTTCAAAGATATTTGAATTTTGAAGCAATAAAACAGTCCATGTAATGAACTCTATAGTAATAAGAGCTACTTGTCTCAATAGTAACCGAAACTCCTGGAACCAAAATTTTCTTTTTTGGCTTAATCGCTAAAATTATTATGTAAACTGCAAAAATATTTATGATGCCTAATAAGTTATAGTAAATTTTTAATTTAAACAACAAAAATACATGAAAATTCTAAAATTAGTTTTGCTTTTTGTCTCCTGGAAGAAATTTTTTTTTCATCTCAGTTCAAAGTTATTATTGTATCCTGGAACCAAACTTTTTTTGGTTTGTAAAACGTTAAGTACGTATCTCCATAATCTTGTCTTATAATTCCAATTATTTTATTTTTCAGTTCAGAATCGCTAAACTTATAATGTAAACTGAAAAAATATCTATGGTGTCTGACCAATAATATTAATTTTGTAATTCAAACAAGAAAAATACCTGAAACTTTTAGAATTAGTTTTTTTTTATTATAAAGATCGAACTCTTCCCTATACTAACTTGCATAGGCAACTTCACTATAGTTAATATTACAGTATTTATATTATACATCATTATAAATTATAAAAGGTTCAAATGTTCAAAGATTTTATCCGGGTTGCAGCGGTAGCTAGCAACCTAGTAAGAGACAATCACGTCCAATGTTAAGAAATATAAAAACCCATAGTTCCTAAAAAAAAGGAGTCAGATCAAATTCAAAAGTACACCATTAGAACCGCCTTGTCCGAAACCCCTGTATAGGAAACTTTCAGTCCCTTGGCTTGAACATCAAGGGAAATATATTGGCTTGAAAATCAAGAAAAGTGGCAGCTACTACAACATTCTGCCTAAACGGGATATTTTTTTTTTTTTTTTCTTTTTTTCATTTCCACAGATAGCTTGGCACTGGAACATCGTAGAGAGTTGTTCAATGGCTCATTTTAAAGGAAATTAATTGGGTTAAAAATATATAGTAACTAAAATAAATTATTTCTAAAAGAAAATAAATTTTTCCACCATTTACAGTAAAGAACGATCGCTCATGTATAGTAACTGTATATGGTGGTTCCAGGGGTAGTTACTTGTGGTTCGTCTCTTACTATTTCAAAGAAGAAAAAACCGTAGGCTTTTTCCTGTTTGTAATGATATAGCATAAAACGAATTCAAAGTTGTAACTGACGTCATCCTGGTTGTTATCAGGGTTGCAGCGGTAGCTAGCAACCTAGTAAGAGACGATCACGTCCAATGTTAAGAAATATAAAAACCCATAGTTCCTAACAAAGGAGTCAGATCAAAACAATAAGTACACCATTAGAACCGCCTTGTCTGAAACCCCTGTATAGGAAACTTTCTGTCCCTTGGCTTGAACAGCAAGGGAAATATATTGGCTTGAAAATCAAGAAAATTGACTTTAACCACGTTATTCTCCCCAAACGGGATATTTTTTTCTCTTTTCTCTTTTCTTTTGTATCCAGAGATAGCTTGGCACTGGAACATCGTAGAGGGTTGTTCAGTAGCTCATTTTAAAGGAAATTAATTGGGTTAAAAATCTATAGTAATATAATAAAGAACGACCTCTTGCCTATAGTAAATTAGTAATTCCACAGATAGCTTGACACTGGAACATCATAGACAGTTGTTCAATGGCTCATTTTAAAGGAAATCAATGGGGTTAAAAAAAATTTGTAATTAAAAAAAAAAAAAATATAATCCATTTTTTACGTTTACATTAAAAGACGATCATTGGAATAACAAACAATTGCATACACTGGAATTAGTTAGCAACTTGATTGTTTGAGGTTCGTCTCTTACTATTTCAAAGAAGAAAAAGCCGTAGGCTTTTTCCTGCTTGTAATCAGTTTATTATCCGGGTTGCAGTGGTAGCTAGAAACTTACATAAAGGAGTGATATAGTTCATCATAAATGAACAGTAAATCCGGGTTGCTACAGTAAAGAACGACCCTTAGCTCATAGTTATCCGGGTTGCAGCGGTAGCTAGCAGCCTAGTCCGGGTTGCAGCGGTAGCTAGTAACCTAGTAAGAGACGAACACATCCAATGTTAAGAAATATAAAAACCCATAACTCCTAAAAGAAGAGTCAGATCATAGGCAGCGCGCTAGCGCTGCCTAAATAA
Source organism: Artemia sp. Qi Xiang Cuo (assembly GCF_049724085.1). Classification (NCBI taxonomy): domain Eukaryota; kingdom Metazoa; phylum Arthropoda; class Branchiopoda; order Anostraca; family Artemiidae; genus Artemia; species Artemia sp. Qi Xiang Cuo. The sequence goes on along the minus strand of NC_142795.1, from coordinate 57,441,511 downwards.
AGAACGATAAAGGCACAATGTGTTTTTGTTTTTTTTTCTCCATCCTTGCACTTCGTATCGAATGAGTTGTCGTAGAAACTTCGAAAAGGGCTCATTCGATTGGAAATGGGAGTGGCTAGTGTCCTTTTTAATAGTCGAAAGTGATTGGATGCCAACTAGCCCCCCACCCACGCCCATCATTCCCCCAAAGACATCCAATCGAAATTTTGAGATAGCCATGTTGTTCAGCGTAGTTTATTTCCAGATAGAAAATATGTTTTGAGGAGGACACTCCCCCACAACCCTCAGGGCAAGAGTTTTAAGTTATGACCTGGGGGCATATAAGGTTTTATAGAAGGTGCTGTCGTAGAAACTTCAAAACAGGCTCATTCGATTGGAAATTCAAAGGGCTATTACACTTTTTAATCCGGGTTGCAGCGGTAGCTAGCAACCTAGTAAGAGACGATCACGTCCAATGTTAAGAAATATAAAAACCCATAGTTCCTAAAAAAGGAGTCAGATCAAAACAAAAAGTACACCATTAGAACCGCCTTGTCCGAACCCCTGTATAGGAAACTTTCTGTCCCTTGGCTTGAACAGCAAGGAAAATATATTGGCATGAAAATCAAGAAAATTGGCAGCTACTACAGCATTCTGCCTTAACGGCATATTTTTCTTTTCTTTTTGTTTCTTTTCCACAGATAGCTTGGCACTGGAACATCGTAGAGAGTTGTTCAACGGCTCATTTTAAAGGAAATTAATCGGGTTTAAAATTTTTTGTAATTAAAACAAATTATTTCTAAAAGAGAATAAATTTTTCCACTAAAAACTGCATTTTTGATGTCTTTTCACACTGCATTCTTTCAAACATAAATAATCGTATACCAGCGGTAATCCGAGTTGCAGCGGTAGCTAGCAACCTAGTAAGAGACGATCACGTCCAATGTTAAGAAATATAAAAACCCCTAACTAATGAGAAAAGAGTCAGATCAAAACAAAATTACACCATTAGAACCACCTTGTCCAAAGCCCCTATTAAAAAAAACTTATCATTCTTTGGCTTGAATAACAAAGAAAATATATTGGCTTGAATTACAATAAAGAACGACACCTAGCCCATGTTAACTGAAACATAAATAGGGATCATGTAATTTCCATCAGTATCATGGCTTTAGAGATGGATGAAACTTAGAAAAGAACAAACCATAACAGTAAAGAACATTTCATGTTAAAGATTGATCAATGATGTCATAATCATAGTTTGTAGCCAGGTCGTCTCTTACTATTCCAATTAATAAAAAGCCATAGGCTTTTTCCTGTTTGTAATTTCGTATCAAACAAAGAAGAAATTTCATCCGTGCTTTATAATAAAGAACAACTTCTTGCCTGTACTAAATTAAATAAATGACCGATATAGTTCCGCATACATGGTATTTGTCAATTAGGTTTTCTTATAAAATTATCCATTATTATGTAAAATGCAGTAATTTTTGGAGGGTTTTAACAAAAAATTTATTTGTTAAATGAAGCCAGAATAATTCTGAAAATTTTAAATATAATAATTTTATTTAACAGCAAACTGCAAAAATATTTATGATGTATGAGCAATCCGGGTTGCAGCGGTAGCTAGCAACCTAGTAAGAGACGATCAAGTCCAATGTTAAGAAATATAAAAACCCATATAGTCCTAAAAAAGGGGTCAGATCAAAACAAAAAGTACACCATTAGAACCGCCTTGTCCGTAACCCCTTGAAAGTAAATTACATAAGGAACCGATATACGAGGAGTTCATCTAAAATCCGGGTTGCAGCGGTAGCTAGCAACCTAGTAAGAGACGATCACGTCCAATGTTAAGAAATATAAAACCCATATTTCCTAACAAAGGAGTCAGATCAAAACAAAAAGTACACCATTAGAACCGCCTTGTCCGAAACCCCTGTATAGGAAACTTTCTGTCCCTTGGCTTGAACAGCAGGGGAAATATATTGGCTTGAAAATCAAGAAAATTGACTTTAACCACGTTATTCTCCCCAAACGGGATATTTTTTTCTCTTTTCTTTTTTTTCTTGTATTATAATAAGGAACGAACTCTAGCCTATAGTAACTAAAATATTAAAATAAGTAATTAAATAAAACCTTGATTTAGTTCATTAAAACTGTGGATTATATAAGTTTCATCGGTATCTTGGTTGTAGAGATAGCTGAAACCTAGTAAAGAACAAACCACGGCAAAGTAACTAGAAATTTTACTAAGGGCTTTGGTTCGTCCTTTACTAGGTTGTATAATAAAGAAAGACTACATTAACTAATATGAAAGTTATTACATTTATTTTATAATGAAGAACGACTTCTTGCCTATACTAAATTGTATACACTTTTTAATTATAGTATAGGTTAGTAATTCCAAAGATAGCTCTGCACTGTTTTACATAAAGGACCGATACATAAGTTTATTGGATATAGCTGATCCGGGTTGCACTGGTAGCTAGCAACCTAGTAAGAGACGAACACGCTCCATAGTAAAAACTAAAATAACCCATAAGTCCTAAAAATAGAGTCAGATCAAAACAAGAAGTACATTATTAGAACCACCTTGTTCGAAATCCCCATTTAGGAAAACTTACTGTCCCTTGGCTTGAACTTCAAGTAAAATATACTGGCTTGAAAATCAAGAAAGGTGGCTGAAGCAACAATATTACATAAAGGACCAGTATTTGTCAATTAGTACAGTAAAGAACGAACCTTAGCCCATAGTAGCAGAAATAAGAATATCTAGGTAGCAGCGGTAGCTATCAACCTATTAATTACATAAACCGGGTTGCAGTGGTAGCTAGCAACCTAGTAAGAAACGCCAAATTAAAAGATGATCATGAGAAGAACAAACCATTGCTTATATTGGACTTAGTTAGCTGCCTGATTCTTTGAGGTTCGTCTCTTATCCGGGTTGCAGCGGTAGCTAGCAACCTAGTAAGAGACGATCACCTCCAATGTTAAGAAATATAAAACCCCCCAACTCCTAAAAAAAGAGTCAGATCAAAACAAAAAGTACACCATTAGAACCGCCTTGTCCGAATCCTCTATAAAGGAAACTTACCGCCCTTTGGCTTGAATAACACAGAAAATATATTGGCTTGAAAATCAAGAAAATAGACTTTTACCACGTTATTCTCCACAAACGGGATATTTTTTTCTTTCCGCTTGATTTTTCTCCTCAGCTAGCAGGGCACTGGAAAATCATAGAGAGCTGTATAATAGCTCATTTTAAAGGAAATTGCAACATCTAGTCACTTTTGTATTTAAAAATAAAATACTTTTTAAAGTAGAATCAATTTTGTCAAAAAAATTGCATTTTTGATGTATTTTCATACTGCAGTCTTTTCAAATCCGGGTTGTAGCGGTAGCTAGCAACCTAGTAAGAGACGATCACGTCCAATGCTAAGAAATATAAAAACCCATAGTTCCTAACAAAGGAGTCAGATCAAAACAAAAAGTACACCATTAGAACCGCCTTGTCCGAAACCCCTGTATATAGGAAACTTTCTGTCCCTTGGCTTGAACAGCAAGGGAAATATATTGCCTTGAAAATCAAGAAAATTTACTTTAACCACGTTATTCTCCCCAAACGGGATATTTTTTTCTCTTTTCTTTTTTTTTTTTGTATCCCGAGATAGCTTGGCACTGGAACATCGTAGAGGGTTGTTCAATAGCTCATTTTAAAGGAAAATAATTGGGTTAAAAATCTATAGTAACTAAAATAAATTATTTCTAAAAGAGAATAAATTATTCCACCAAAAACTGCATTTTCGATGTCTTTTCACACTGCAGTCTTTCAAACATAATCGTATACCAGCGGTAAGATTTGAAACCACACCTCCTAAGAGACTGGTGGCTAACACCAGTGCCTTGGACCACTCGGCCAGGCTGCCTCTCATAAATAAATATATATGTGAATTTGGGTTGCAGCAGTAGCTAGCAACCTAGTAAGAGATGATCAGTCCAATGCTAAGAAATATAACAAAACTACTAAAAATAGAGTCAGATCAAAACAAAAGTACATCATTAGAATTACCTTGTCTGAAACCCTACTAGATAAATAATGAATGTCATCATAGTTTTATATTATAGCTATGACGTGAATAGAAAAACACGAAATTATATTGTTGTTTCTGAAGACGTCATGAAATAATATCATTGCGCCATGACGTCAATAAAATCATTACGCCGTGACGTCATAATTGCTACTTAAGAACGACAAAGATGTAAATTCTCTCATTCTGGATTCGATAATGGTTAGATCAAAGCAAACTATACGCAAGTTGAAAAAAAAGTACTACACAAACAACAGAGATAGTAACTTGAAAAGAAAAAAGCAAAGGTATTCAACCGACCAGGCGTATCGATAAGTAATAATTGAGAGAGAAAATCAAAGTTATTCAACCGACCAGGCGTATCGAGAAGTAATAATTGAGAGAGCAAAACAAAGGTATTCAACCGACCAGGCGTATCAAGAAGTAATAATTGAGAGAGCAAAACAAAACAGCAAGATGTGCTATCACAATGATGAAGATTATAGACATGCAAAAATTGAGACAGCCAAACAAAAGTTCAAGGAGAGTTATCACAATGATGAAGATTACCGCATCAAATATAAGAAAAACCAAAAGCAAAGGTATTCAACCGTCCAGGTGTATCGAGAAGTAAAAATTGAGACAGCCAAACAAAAGATCAAGGAGCGTTACTGGGGTGACAAAATCTATAATGAAAAAATTAAAGTCTCTGCGAGGTTGTACCGAAGAACACATAAGGACAAAGGGAAAAATTACATTCAGAAATACAAGAAGATGGCAAAAATGCAGGCTGATCTTTGTAAATTGAGAAACATTTTACGCATGTTTTATCGGGATCACGAAAAGTATTCAAAATTACAGATTAAAATTCTCTTTGAAAGAGCGGATGCTGTTGAAAAGTCGGCTAGAAATTCTTTGGCAAAGCTTCATAGTAATATCCAAAAGAATTGTTGTCAGTTTAACGAAAAGCTTCCAAGGTATGGATTGGCAACTGCGGAACAGTTTATAGATGCAATGGAAAATGTTCGACAACACAGTGAATATACGGAGGCGTATTTCTTAGAAAATTCGTATATTAATTTTGGAAGGAGCAATTGCAGTTTATGTAGCAGCAATAAAAATATATATACAAGCATACCTATCAACAGCGAAGGAAAAGCATTTACATTAAAGAACGATCTTCAGTCCATAGTAACTGAAGTGTTATAAGGAACCATTATATAGATGATGCTTACAGTCATCAAAGATTACTGTTTACAATGTGTTGAAAAGATACTAAAAGACTATCATTGGAATATCAAACCATTGTGTACATTGGAACTAGTTAGCTACTTGATTGTTTGAGGCTCGTCTCTTACTATTTGAAAAAAGAAAAATCCATAGGCTTTTTCCTGTTTGTAACCAGGTTATTATTAATGGTTAATGGTTCAGTTTATCTTTAATAGCTCATTTTAAAGCAAATTGCTACATCTAGTGTATTGTGTAATTAATTAGGTAAAGGACGAAAGGAAAGCAAAATATTCAAAGGATAAAAGTATAAAAGAAATATCTTCTGTATAATCATTTATAATAAAGATCTAACTCTTGCATATACCTACTAAAATAAAAGCCCATAAATAATCACAACATTCTGCCTAAATGGAATCTTTTTTTCCTTTTTCTTCCACAGATGGCTTGGCACTGGAAAATCGTAGAGAGTTGTTCAATGGCAAATTTTTACATTAAAAGACGATCACTGAAAAAGCAAACCATTCCATACATTGGATTTAGCTACTTGATTGTTTGAGTTTCGTCTCTTACTATTTAAAGGAAGAAAAAGCCTTATGCTTTTTCCTGTTTGCATTTACAGTTAAAAAACGAACTCAAGCCCAAAGAAACTGAACCCTGTGGTTCATTCATATTATCTCCATTATTTTAGCTAGGATGTAAATAAACAATTTTCTTTTTTAAAAGTTATCCCCAAAGGGGAATCGAACCCCGTTCTCCCATGTAACAAGTGGGCAGTGCTTACCATTAGACTATCGAAGACTCATAAAGTAAAAGTTACATATAAGATATGATAATAATTTTTATTATTACCATAAAGACAGACACATAGCCCGTGTTAACTGAAATTTTTCCAGGTTTCAGCGGTTGCTAGCAACCTAGTCGGGCTTGTAGCGGTAGCTAGCAACCTAGTAAGAGACGATCACGTCCAATGTTAAGAAATGTAAAACCCATTGTTCCTAAAAAAAGGAGTCAGATCAATACAAAAGTACACCATTAGGACCGCATTGTCCGAAACCCCTATATGGGAAAGTTTCTGTCCCTTGGCTTGAACAGCAAGGTTATAATAAAGAACGAATATTTTACCGATTATCTACTAATAACCATATATGACGTAATAAGTGACATGACGTAATATCTAAAACCTATTGTGTACTAATAACCATATATCACTTAATGAGCGACGTCACGTAAAAACTGAAAAAATTAATTTTTATTTTATTTTCGTTTTTAGTTCAGAATCGCTAAAGTTATAAACTGCAAAAATATTTATGGTGTCTGAACAATAGTTTTAATCTTTTAATTTAGACTAGAAAAATACCTGAAAATTTAAAAATTAGTTAAATTTTTTGTTAGGTTCTTGATACTTGTTTACAATAAAGAACGAACTCTAGTCCATATAAATCCGGGTTGTAGTGGTAGCTAGCAACCTAGTAAGAGACGATCACGTCCAATGTTAAGAAATAAAAAAACCCATAGTTCCTAAAAAAGGAGTCAGATCAAAACAAAAAGTTCACCATTAGAACCACATTGTCCGAAACCCCTGTATAGGAAACTTTCTGTCCCTTGGCTTGAACAGCAAGGGAAATATATTGGCTTTAAAATAAAGAAAATCGACTTTAACCACGTTATTCTCCCCAAACGGGATATTTTTTTCTCTTTTCTTTTGTATCCAGAGATAGCTTGGCACTGGAACATCGTAGAGGGTTGTTCAATAGCTCATTTTAAAGGAAATTAATTGGGTTTATAATAAAGAACGACCTCTTGCCTATACTAAATTTTATACGCCACTTAATTATAGTATAGGTTAGTAATTCAACAGATAGCAAGGCACTGGAACATCGTTATAATAAGGCCAAAACAAAATCGTCGACTTGCAACCTTACTTTTGACACATTAGTTAAATCTTCATCAGGCTTATAAAATGTTTTGCTAGTTTTTATATCCGGGTTTATAATATCCGGGTTGCAGTGGTAGCTAGCAACCTAGTAAGAGACGATCACGTCCAATGTTAAGAAATATAAAAACCCATAGCTCCTAAAAAAGGAGTCAGATCAAAACAAAAAGTACACCATTAGAACCGCCTCTTCCGAAACCCCTGTATAGGAAACTTTCTGTCCCTTGGCTTGAACAGCAAGGGAAATATATTGGCTTGAAAATCAAGAAAATTGACTTTAACCACGTTATTCTCCCCAAACGGGATATTTTTTTCTTTTTTTTTCTTTTTTTTTCTTTTGTATCCAGAGATAGCTTGGCACTGGAACATCGTAGAGGGTTGTTCAATAGCTCATTTTAAAGGAAATTAATTGGGTTAAAAATCTATAGTAACTAAAATAAATTATTTCGAAAAGAGAATAAATTTTTCCAATAAAAACTGTATTTTTGATGCAGTGACGTCATAATTACTATATAAGAAACGTCAAAACTGTAAATGGTCTCATTCATGAATACATAATCCGGGTTGCACCGGTAGCTAGCAACCTAGTAAGAGACGATCACGTCCAATGTTAAGAAATATAAAAACCCATAGCTCCTAAAAAAAGGAGTCAGATCAAAACAAAAAGTACACCATTAGAACCGCCTTGTCCGAAACCCCTGTATAGGAAATATAATAAAGAACGACCTCTTGCCTATACTAAATTTTATACGCCACTTAATTATAGTATAGGTTAGTAATTCAACAGATAGCCTGGCACTGGAACATCGTAGAGAGTTGTTCAATGGCTCATTTTAAAGGAAATTAATTGGGTTAAAAATCTTTTGTAATTAAAACAAATTATTTTTATTATTACAGTAAAGAACGATCTTTCACCCGTAGTAACTGATATATGGTGGTTCCAGGGGTAGTCCGGGTTGCAGCGGTAGTATAATAAGGATCAAACTCTTCCCTATACTAACTTCCATACGCAACTTCACTATAGTTAAGATTAAAGTATTTATATTTTTACATTAAAAGACGATCACTGAAATAACAAACCATTCCATACATTGGACTTAGTTAGCTACTTGATTGTTTGAGTTTCGTCTCTTACTATTTAAAAGAAGAAAAAGCCGTAGGCTTTTTCCTGTTTTTTCCGGGTTGCAGCGGTAGCTAGCAACCTAGTAAGAGACGATCACGTCCAATGTTAAGAAATATAAAAACCCCTAACTCCTAGAAAAATAGTCAGATCAAAACAAAAAGTACACCATTAGAACCGCCTTGTCCGAAACCCCTATAAAGGAAACTTACCACCCTTTGGCTTGAATAACAAAGAAAATATATTGGCTTGAAAATCAAGAAAATTGACTTTAACCACGTTATTCTGCACAAACGGGATATTTTTTTCTTTCTTTTGTTTCCAGAGATAGCTTGGCACTGGAACATCGTAGAGAGTTGTTCAATGGCTCATTTTAAAGGAAATCTCTAGATCTAGCGCCTTTTGCACTTAATTTTTTTTATTAATTATTTTTCAGGAAAAACTTAATTTTGTATATACAATATTGATCAATGACGTCATAGTCGTTGGATGTAGTACATAAAGGCTCGATCATCGAATTTAAGCTGAAACTAAGTAAAGGACAATTATGCCTCCATATATTCACAGTGATGTATAAGATTTCCCATTACATCTGTAAACTGTTCCACAGTTGCCGGTCCATACCTTGGAAGCTTTTCACTAAACATGCAACATTTCTTTTGGATATTACTACGAAGTTTTGCGAAAGCATCTCTAGCTGACTTTTCAATAAAATCTATTCTTTCAGAGATAATTTTAATCTTTAATTTTGAATATTTTTCGTAATCCCGGTAAAACATTCGTAAAATTTTTCTCAGTTTACAAAGATCAGCCTGTGCGTTCTTTGCAGCTTGTGTAAACTGAAAAAATATCCATGGTATCCGAGCAATAGTTAGAATATTTCAATACAAGCTGGAAAAATACCATAAAATGTTAAAATTAGTTTTATTTTTGGTTAGGTTCTAACTACCCAATGTGGGATTGACTATGTATTTTCAGACCAAAAAATGACATTTTTTAATATATATTTTATTTTTCAGTTTATCCGGGTTGCAGCGGTAGCTAGTCCGGGTTGCAGCGGTAGCTAGCAACCTAGTAAGAGACGATCACGTCCCATGTTAAGAAATATAAAAACCCCTAACTCCTAGAAAAATAGTCAGATCAAAACAAAAAGTACACCATTAGAACCGCCTTGTCCGAAACCCCTATAAAGGAAACTTACCACCCTTTGACTTGAATAACAAAGAAAATATATTGGCTTGAAAATCAAGAAAATTGACTTTAACCACGTTATTCTGCACAAACGGGATATTTTTTTCTTTCTTTTGTTTCCAGAGATAGCTTGGCACTGGAACATCGTAGAGAGTTGTTCAATGGCTCATTTGAAAGGAAATCTCTAGATCTAGCGCCTTTTGCACTTAATTTTTTTTAATAATTATTTTTCACGAAAAACTTAATTTTGCATATACAATATTGATCAATGACGTCATAGTCGCTGGATGTAGTACATAAAGGCTCGATCATTGAATTTAAGCTGAAACTAAGTAAAGGACAATTATGCCTCCACATATTCACAGTGATGTATAAGATTTCCCATTACATCTGTAAACTGTTCCACAGTTGCTGGTCCATACCTTGGAAGCTTTTCACTAAACAAGCAACATTTCTTTTGGATATTACTATGAAGTTTGCGAAAGCATCTCTAGCTGACTTTTCAACAAAATCTATTCTTTTAGAGATAATTTTAATCTTTAATTTTGAATATTTTTCGTAATCCCGGTAAAACATTCGTAAAATTTTTCTCAGTTTACAAAGATCAGCCTGTGCGTTCTTTGCAGCTTGTGTAAACTGCAAAAATATCCATGGTATCCGAGCAATAGTTTGAATATTTCAATACAAGCTGGAAAAATACCTTAAAATGTTATAAGCTTAAGGATAAACAGAAGGACACGTGAAACCTCAGTCCATTATTAATATCCGGGTTGCAGCGGACGCTAGCAACCTAGTAAGAGACGATCACGTCCAATGTTAAGAAATATAAAAACCCATAGTTCTTAAAAAAAAGAGTCAGATCAAAACAAAAAGTACACCATTAGAACCGCCTTGTCCGAAACCCCTGCATAGTAAAATTTCTGTCCCTTGGCTTGAACAGCAAGGGAAATATATTGGCTTGAAAATCAAGAAAAGTGGCAGCTACTACAACATTCTGCCTAAACGGGATATTTTTTTCTTTTTTTTCTTTTTTTTTCTTTTGTATCCAGAGATAGCTTGGCACTGGAACATCGTAGAGGGTTGTTCAATAGCTCATTTTAAAGGAAATTAATTGGGTTAAAAATCTATAGTAACTAAAATAAATTATTTCTAAAAGAGAATAAATTTTTCCACCAAAAACTGCATTTTGATGTCTTTTCACACTGCAGTCTTTCAAACATAATCGTATACCAGCGGTAAGAATTGAACCCACGCCTCTGAAGAGACTGGTGGCTAACACCAGTGCCTTGGACCACTCGGCCAGGCTGCCTCTCATAAATAAATATATATGTGAATTTGGGTTGCAGCAGTAGCTAGCAACCTAGTAAGAGACGATCAGTCCAATGCTAAGAAATATAAAAACCCAAAACTCCTAAAAATAGAGTCAGATCAAAACAAAAGTACATCATTAGAAATACCTTGTCTGAAACCCTACTAGATAAATAATGAACGTCATCATAGTTTTATATTAGAGTTATGACGTGAATAGAGTGACGTCATAATTAGTATATAAGGAAAGTCAAAACTGAAAATTTTCTCATTCTTGATTAGAATAATGGTTAGATCAAAGCAGGCTATACGCAAGTTGAAGAAAGAGTACTACACAAACAACAGAGATAGTAACTTGAAAAGAAAAAAGCAAAGGTATTCAACCGACCAGGCGTATCGAGAAGTAATAATTGAGAGAGCAAAACAAAACAGCAAGATGTGTTATCACAATGATGAAGATTATAGACATGCAAAAATTGAGACAGCCAAACAAAAGATCAAGGAACGGTATGGTAATGATGAACATTACAGAGAAGCAAGAATTGAGCAGGCTAAACAAAAGATCAAGGAGCGTTATCACAATGATAAACTTTATAGAGAAGCAACAATTGAGCAGGCTAGACAAAAGAGCAGGGAACGTTATCACAATGATGAAGATTATAGACATGCAAAAATTGAGACAGCCAAACAAAAGATCAAGGAACGGTATGGTAATGATGAACATTACAGAGAAGCAAGAATTGAGCAGGCTAGACAAAAGATCAAGGAGCGTTATCACAATGATAAACTTTATAGAGAAGCAACAATTGAGCAGGCTAGACAAAAGAGCAGGGAACGGTATGATAATGATGAAGATTACCGAAACAAACATAAGAAAAAAGTTGCTACCAGAATAATGGGTAGATACTGGGGTGACAAAAGCTATAATGAAAAAATTAAATTCTCTGCGAGGTTGTACCGAAGAACGCATAAGGACAAACGGAAAAATTACATTCAGAAATACAAGAAGATGGCAAAAATGCAGGCTGATCTTCGTAAATTGAGAAACATTTTACGCATGTTTTACCAGGATCACGAAAAGTATTCAAAATTACAGATTAAAATTCTCTTTGAAAGAGCGGATGCTGTTGAAAAGTCGGCTACTTCTTAGGCGTACTTCTTAGAAAATTCGTATATTAATTTTGGAAGGAGCAATTGCAGTTTATGTAGCAGCAATAAAAACATATATACAAGCATACCTATCAACAGCGAAGGAAAAGCAATGTTTTTCAATTATGGCGAAAACGAGCCTGTTAGGGTTATTAGTAAATGTGTTTGTAAGACTAATGATTTAGAACAAATTCCTGGAGCACCGACTCAAGAAAAAAGCATTTCTAACTGTGTTTTAAACAGTTCTTTTAGTTCTACTGAATATTTGGCAAAAAATTCTCTGTTTAGTAGAACAAACTGTCCTGAAAAGTACGAGACAACTATTGAAGAATGCTCTGAATCTAGATCTGACAAGGAAATTATGATGGCTGATTTATAATTAAGAACGACCTCTTGCCTATACTAAATTTTATACGCCACTTAATTATAGTATAGGTTAGTAATTCCACAGATAGCTTGGCACTGGAACATCGTAGACAGTTGTTCAATGGCTCATTTTAAAGGAAATTAATGGGGTTAAAATGTTTTATAATTAAAAAAAATTATTTTTAAAATAGAATCAGTTTTTTATGTTTACATTAAAAGACGATCATTGGAATAACAAACAATTGCATACATTGGAATTAGTTAGCTACTTGATTGTTTGAGGTTCGTCTCTTAGTATTTCAAAGAAGAAAAAGCCATAAGCTTTTTCCTGTTTGTAATCAGTTTATTATCCGGGTCTGCAGTCGTGGCTAGCTATTTACATAAATGAAACGATATAGTTCATCATAAATCCGGGTTGCAGCGGTAGCTAGCAACCTAGTAAGAGACGATCACGTCCAATGTTAAGAAATATAAAAACCCATAGTTCCTAAATAAAGGAGTCAGATCAAATTCAAAAGTACACCATTAGAACCGCCTTGTCCGAAACCCCTGTATAGGGAACTTTCAGTCCCTTGGCTTGAACAGCAAGGGAAATATATTGGCTTGAAAATCAAGAAAAGTGGCAGCTACTACAACATTCTGCCTAAACGGAATATTTTTTTTTTCTTTTTTTCTTTTTTTCTTTTCCACAGATAGCTTGGCACTGGAACATCGTAGAGAGTTGTTCAATGGCTCATTTTAAAGGAAATTAATTGGGTTAAAAATATATAGTAACTAAAATAAATTATTTCTAAAAGAGAATAAATTTTTCCACCATTTACAGTAAAAAACGATCGCTCATGCATAGTAACTGATATATGGTGGTTACAGGGGTAGTTACTTGTGGTTCGTCTCTTACTATTTCAAAGAAGAAAAAGCCGTAGGCTTTTTCCTGTTTGTAATGATATAGCATAAAACGAATTCAAAGTTGTAACTGACGTCATCCTGGTTGTTAAATAGTAAAGAACGAACTCTTACCCTTAGTTACGTACTATGTCATGTCAAATTAGCCAATTAATTTCATCTAATTTTGTTTAAAAATAATTCCCACACCGGGATTCGAACCCAAAACAATTAATTGAAAGCCAACTACCCTAAACCACTAAACCATATGAGATATATATAGAAATCTAATTAATTGTTTTATGATCTCTTATAGCATTAATTTCATCGGATTATAATCCGCATTGCAGCGGTAGCTAGCAACCTAGTAAGAGACGATCACCTCCAATGTTAAGAAATATAAAACCCCCCAACTCCTAAAAAAAGAGTCAGATCAAAACAAAAAGTACACCATTAGAACCGCCTTGCCCGAATCCTCTATAAAGAAAACTTACCGCCCTTTGGCTTGAATAACATTACAATAAAGAACGACACCTAGCCCATGTTAACTGAAACATAGATAGGGATTATATAATTTCCATCAGTATCATGGCTGCAGAGGTGTCTGAAACCTAGTAAAGAAGAAACCATTACAATAAAAGAACATTTCATTTTGAAGATTGATCATTGATGCCATAATCATAGTCTGTATCCAGGTCGTCTCTTACTATTCCAAAGAAGAAAAAGCCGTAGGCTTTTTCCTGTTTGAAATCATATAGTAAAGAATGATAAGATGCCTATGGTTTAATAAACGGTTATATAAAGGGGGTGTTAGAATACATAGCTTAATCAGTAACATCCGGGTTGCAGCGGTAGCTAGCAACCTAGTAAGAGACGATCAAGTCCAATGTTAAGAAATATAAAAACCCATAACTCCTGAGAAAAAAGTCAGATCAAAACAAAAATTACACCATTAGAACCACCTTGTCCAAAACCCCTATTAAGGAAACTTATCTCTCTTTGGCTTGAATAACAAAGAAAATATATTGGCTTGAAAATCAAGAAAATTGACTTTAACCACGTTATTCTCCACAAACGGGATATTTTTTTTCTTTCCGCTTGATTTTTCTCCTCAACTAGCTGGGCACTGGAAAATCATAGAGAGCTGTATAATAGCTCATTTTAAAGGAAATTGCAACATCTAGTCACTTTTGTAATTAAAAATAAAATACTTTTTAAAGTAGTTATAGTAAAGAACGAACTATAGCCTATTGCAATTGAACTACAAAGCATACCATTAGACTAATATGAAGGATGGGTTTAGTTAATAATTATTGTAAGATATTCAGTAGAACTAAAAGAATTGTTTAAAACACAGTTATAAATACTTTTTCTTGAGTCGGTGTTCCAGGAATTTGTTCTAAATCATTAGTCTTACAAACACATATACTAATAACCCTAACAGGCTCATTTTCGCCATAATTGAAAAACATTGCTTTTCCTTCGCTGCTGATAGGTATGCTTGTATATATATTTTTATTGCTGCTACATAAACTGCAATTGCTCCTTCCAAAATTAATATACGAATTTTCTAAGAAGTACGCCTCTTAATATTCACTGTGTTGTCGAACATTTTCCATTGTATCTATAAACTGTTCCGCAGTTGCCAGTCCATACCTTGGAAGCTTTTCATTAAACTGACAACATTTCTTTTTGATATTACTATGGAGCTTTGCCAAAGCATTTCTAGCCGACTTTTCAACAGCATCCGCTCTTTCAAAGAGAATTTTAATCTGTATACATAAAGGATCGATCTGAAAATTAGTAAATAACACAAAACAGCATGTAATTGAATAGCTTAGTTGCCTGATTTTCTGTGGTTTTTTAATTTAAAACACGAGACAGAGTATAGTTGAAAACAAAGGTGGTAAAAAATTGCTTCGGCCTGGATTTGAACCATCGACATACGTCCGTTTGCCGTCCGACGACTCTACCAACTGAGCTACCGAAGTCTTACACTATTATTTGACTAAACATTATATCATGTATATCCGGGTTGCAGCGGTAGCTAGCAACCTAGTAAGAGACGATCACGTCCAATGTTAATCCGGGTTGCAGCGGTAGCTAGCAACCTAGTAAGAGACGATCACCTCCAATGTTAAGAAATATAAAACCCCCCAACTCCTAAAAACAGAGTCAGATCAAAACAAAAAGTACACCATTAGAACCGCCTTGTCCGAATCCTCTATAAAGGAAACTTACCTCCCTTTGGCTTGAATAACAAAGAAAATATATTGGCTTGAAAATCAAGAAAATTGACTTTTACCACGTTATTCTCCACAAACGGGATATTTTTTTCTTTCCGCTTTTTCTTTCTGCTCAGCTAGCTGGGCACTGGAAAATCATAGAGAGCTGTATAATAGCTCATTTTAAAGGAAATTGCAACATCTAGTCACTTTTGTATTTAAAAATAAAATACTTTTTAAAGTAGAAACAATTTTGTCAAAAAAATTGCATATTTGATGTATTTTCATACTGCAGTCATTTCAAAGATATTTGAATTTTGAAGCAATAAAACAGTCCATGTAATGAACTCTATAGTAATAATAGCTACTTGTCTCAATAGTAACCGAAACTCCTGGAACCAAAATTTTCTTTTTTGGCTTAATCGCTAAAATTATTATGTAAACTGCAAAAATATTTATGATGGCTAATCAGTAATAGTAATTTTTTAATTTAAACAACAAAAATACATGAAAATTCTAAAATTAGTTTTGCTTTTTGTCTCCTGGAAGAAATTTTTTTTTCATCTCAGTTCAAATTTATTATTGTATCCTGTAACCCGTAAAGTACATATCTCCATATTATTGTCTCATAATTGCAATTATTTTAGTTTTCAGTCCAGAATCACTAAACTTATTATTTAAACTGCAAAAATATTTATGGTGTCTAACCAATAATACTAATTTTGTAATTCAAACAAGATAAATACCTGAAAATTTTAAAATTAGTTTTGTTTTATGCTAGGTTTTAGATACTCGACACGGGATTTTGTGTGCTTAATAATTTTAAATCTTGAAAAAATATGGTCTCACGCGAGTGGAAAAAAAGAAAGAATAACCAAAAACAATATCAAAATAGAACAATCCAAATTTCTACTAATAGAAAACTTTACTACACAAAAAATAAAGCTAACATCCTGAAATATAAGAAAAGTTTATTTAAAAGAGATAAAAATGCCACCAAACGCAATAAAGCTCGAGCACGCGTAAGGATTGCTACTAAGATGTCTTGTGATCCAGGATTTAAGAAAATGAAATATGACAGAGCAAAACAGAGGTATCTTACGGATCAGGGGTATCGAGAAGGGAAAATTGAGACAGCGAAACAAAAGAGCAAGGAACGGTATGATAACGATATAGATTACCGAAACAAACATAAGAAAAAAGTTGCTACCAGAATAATGGGTAGATACTGGGGTGACAAAAGCTATAATGAAAAAATTAAATTCTCTGCGAGGTTGTACCGAAGAACGCATAAGGACAAAGGGAAAAATTACATTCAGAAATACAAGAAGATGGCAAAAATGCAGGCTGATCTTTGTAAATTGAGAAACATTTTACGCATGTTTTATCGGGATCACGAAAAGTATTCGAAATTATCCGGGTTGCAGCGGTAGCTAGCAACCTAGTAAGAGACGATCACCTCCAATGTCAAGAAATATAAAACCCCCCAACTCCTAAAAAAAAAGTCAGATCAAAACAAAAAGTACACCATTAGAACCGCCTTGTCCGAATCCTCTATAAAGGAAACTTACCTCCCTTTGGCTTGAATAACAAAGAAAATATATTGGCTTGAAAATCAAGAAAATTGACTTTTACCACGTTATTCTCCACAAACGGGATATTTTTTTCTTTCCGCTTTTATAATAAAGAACGAACTCTTCCCTATACTAACTTGCATACGCAACTTCACTATACTTAAGATTACAGTATTTATATTATACATCATTATAAATTATAAAAGGTTCAAATGTTCGAAGATACATGAAAATTCTAAAATTAGTTTTGATTTTTGTCTCCTGGAAGAAAATTTTTTTCATCTCAGTTCAAATTTATTATTGTATCCTGGAACCAAACTTTTTTTGGTTTGTAACCCTTAAAGTACATATCTCCATATTATTGTCTCATAAATGCAATTATTTTAGTTTTCAGTCCAGAATCGCTAAACTTATTATTTAAACTGCAAAAATATTTATGGTGTCTAACCAATAATACTAATTTTGTAATTCAAACAAGATAAATACCTGAAAATTTTAAAATTAGTTTTGTTTTATGCTAGGTTTTAGATACTCGACATGGGATTTTGTGTACTTAATAATTTTAAACCTTGAAAAAATATGGTCTCACGCGAGTGGAAAAAAAGAAAGAATAACCAAAAACAATATCAAAATAGAGCAATCCAAATTTCTACTAATAAAAAACTTTACTACACAAAAAATAAAGCTAACATCCTGCAATATCATCCGGGTTGCAGCGGTAGCTAGCAACCTAGTAAGAGACGATCACGTCCAATGTTAAGAAATATAAAAACCCATAGCTCCTAAAAAAGGAGTCAGATCAAAACAAAAAGTACACATTAGAACCGCCTTGTCCAAAACCCCTGTATAGGAAACTGTCTGTCCCTTGGCTTGAACAGCAAGGGAAATATATTGGCTTGAAAATCAAGAAAATTGACTTTAACCACGTTAGTCTCCCCAAACGGGATATTTTTTTTTCTTTTTTTGAATCCAGAGATAGCTTGGCACTGGAACATTGTAGAGGGTTGTTCAATAGCTCATTTTAAAGGAAATTAATTGGGTTAAAAATCTATAGTAACTAAAATAAATTATTTCTAAAAAAGAATAAATTTTTCCAATAAAAACTGTATTTTTGATGCAGTGACGTCATAATTACTATATAAGAAACGTCAAAACTGTAAATGGTCTCATTCATGAATACATAATGGCTAGATCAAATCCGGGTTGCAGCGGTAGCTAGCAACCTAGTAAGAGACGATCACCTCCAATGTCAAGAAATATAAAACCCCCCAACTCCTAAAAAAAGAGTCAGATCAAAACAAAAAGTACACCATTAGAACCGCCTTGTCCGAATCCTCTATAAAGGAAACTTACCTCCCTTTGGCTTGAATAACAAAGAAAATATATTGGCTTGAAAATCAAGAAAATTGACTTTTACCACGTTATTCTCCACAAACGGGATATTTTTTTCTTTCCGCTTTTTCTTTCTGCTCAGCTAGCTGGGCACTGGAAAATCATAGAGAGCTGTATAATAGCTCATTTTAAAGGAAATTGCAACATCTAGTCACTTTTGTATTTAAAAATAAAATACTTTTTAAAGTAGAATCAATTTTGTCAAAAAAATTGCATTTTTGATGTATTTTCATACTGCAGTCTTTTCAAAGATATTTGAATTTTGAAGCAATAAAACAGTCCATGTAATGAACTCTATAGTAATAATAGCTACTTGTCTCAATAGTAACCGAAACTCCTGGAACCAAAATTTTCTTTTTTGGCTTAATCGCTAAAATTATTATGTAAACTGCAAAAATATTTATGATGCCTAATCAGTAATAGTAATTTTTTAATTTAAACAACAAAAATAAATTAAAATTATAAAATTAGTTTTGCTTTTTGTCTCCTGGAAGAAATTTTTTTTTCATCTCAGTTCAAATTTATTATTGTATCCTGTAACCCGTAAAGTACATATCTCCATATTATTGTCTCATAATTGCAATTATTTTAGTTTTCAGTCCAGAATCACTAAACTTATTATTTAAACTGCAAAAATATTTATGGTGTCTAACCAATAATACTAATTTTGTAATTCAAACAAGATAAATACCTGAAAATTTTAAAATTAGTTTTGTTTTATGCTAGGTTTTAGATACTCGACACGGGATTTTGTGTGCTTAATAATTTTAAATCTTGAAAAAATATGGTCTCACGCGAGTGGAAAAAAAGAAAGAATAACCAAAAACAATATCAAAATAGAACAATCCAAATTTCTACTAATAGATTTATAATAAAGAACGACCTCTTGCCTATGCTATATTTTATCGGCCACTTAACTATAGTATAGGTTAGTAATTATAATAAAGATCGAACTCTTCCCTATACTAACTTGCATACGCAACTTCACTATAGTTAAGATTACAGTATTTATATTTTTACATTAAAATACGATCACTGAAATAACAAACCATTCCATACATTGGACTTAGTTAGCTACTTGATTGTTTGAGTTTCGTCTCTTACTATTTAAAAGAAGAAAAAGCCGTAGGCTTTTTCCTGTTTGTATTTATAGTTAAAAAACGAATTACATTAAAGAACAAACTTTAGTCCATAGTTTATATTAAAGGACGATCATTAGAAAATCCAGGTTGCAGCGGTAGCTAGCAATCCGGGTTGCAGCGGTAGCTAGCAACCTAGTAAGAGACGATCACGTCCAATGTTAAGAAATATAAAAACCCATAGGTCCTAAAAAAGGAGTCAGATCAAAACAAAAAGTACACCATTGGAACCGCCTTGTCCGAAACCCCTGTATAGGAAACTTTCTGTCCCTTGGCTTGAACAGCAAGGGAAATATATTGGCATGAAAATCAAGAAAATTGACTTTAACCACGTTATTCTCCCCAAACGGGATATTTTTTCTCTTTTCTATTTTTTGTATCCAGAGATAGCTTGGCACTGGAACATCGTAGAGGGTTTTATAATAAAGAACGACCTCTTGCCTATACTAAATTTTATACGCCACTTAATTATAGTATAGGTTACTAATTTCACAGATAGCTTGACACTGGAATATCGTAGAGAGTTGTTCAATGGCTCATTTTAAAGGAAATTAATGGAGTGACAAATATTATATTAAAAGACGATCATTAGAAGACCAAACCATTGCATACATTGGATGTAGTTAGCTCCCTGTTTCTTTGAGAGTCGTCACTTAGTACTCCAAAGAAAAAAAAAGCCGTAGGCTTTTTCCTCTTTGTAATCAGGGTTTACATAATCTGGGTTGTCAATCTGGTTACATAAAGGCTCGATCATCGAATTTAAGCTGAAACTAAGTAAAGGACAATTATGCCACCATATATTCACAGTGATGTATAAGATTTTCCGGGTTGCAGCGGTAGCTAGCAACCTAGTAAGAGACGATCACGTCCAATGTTTAGAAATATAAAAACCCCTAATTCCTAAAAAAAGATTCAGATCAAAACAAAAAGTACACCATTAGAACCGCCTTGTCCGAAACCCCTATAATAGAAACTTACCACCCTTTGGCTTGAATAACAAAGAAAATATATTGGCTTGAAAATCAAGAAAATTGACTTTAACCACGTTATTCTCCACAAACGGGATATTTTTTTCTTTCCGCTTTTTCTTTCTCGTCAGCTAGCTGGGCACCGGAAAATCATAGAGAGCTGTATAATAGCTCATTTTAAAGGAAATTGCTACATCTAGTCACTTTTGTAATTAAAAATAAAATACTTTTTAAAGTAGAATCAATTTTGTCAAAAAAATTGCATTTTTGATGTATTTTTATACTGCAGTCTTTTCAAAGATATTTGAATTTTGAAGCAATCAAACAGTTCATGGTAATGAACTCTATAGTAATAATATCTACTTGTCTCAATAGTAACCGAAACTCTAAAGAACGAGATTTTGATACCAATAGATACATCAAAGCAAATAGTTCGTGATAACGAACTGTATGTTGTATAGTAAGAGTGACTCGTCTCAATAGTAAAACTTGCTATATCTAGTTCCTTCTGTAATTAAAGATAAAATATTTTTTTAATAGTTCCGGTTTGCAGCGGTAGCTAGGAACCTAATTAAAAGAGATCATTCGAAGAACATACCATTGTATATATTGGGACTTAGTTAGCTGCTCGATTCCTTGAAAAAAAAATATTATTTGTCAATTGAAACTAGAATAATTTCTGAAAATTTTAAACAAAATAATTTTATTTAGCTGCAAAGTGCAAAAATATTTACTGTGTCTGGACAATAATTTCCATTTTTTAATTCAAACCAGAAAAAAAACTTGAAAATTTAAAAATTATAATAAAGAACGACGTCTAGCCCATGATAACTGAAATAAACTATTGTTTCAAAATAACTTGAAGCAAATACTTTTAGAAAGTTGCTTCTCTAAGGTATGTTATACAAGGCACCATTAATCATAAATAGGGATTATGTAAGCTTCATCGGTATCATGGCTGTAGAGATGGCTGAAACCTAGTAAAGAACAAACCAGGGCACATATTGAACTTAGTTAGCTGCCTGATTCTCTGAAGTTCGTTTCTTGCTATTCGAAATAAGAAAAATATATATAAATACCCATAACTCCTAAGAAAAAGGTTAGATCAAAACCAAAAGTACACCATTAGAACCGCCATGTCTGAAACCCCTGTATAGGAAACTTTCTGTCACAATTATCCTGGTTTATAGAAAAGAACGAACTCTTGCCCTTAGTTACGTACTATGTCATGTCAAATTAGCCAATTAATTTCATCTAATTTTGTTTAAAAATAATTCCCATACCGTGATTCGAACCCAAGACAATTAATTGAAAGCCAACTACCCTAAACCACTAAACCATATGAGATATATATAGAAAGCTAATTAATTGTTTTATGATCTCTTATAGCATAAATTTCATCGTTATCCGGGTTGCAGCGGTAGCTAGCAACCTAGTAAGAGACGATCACCTCCAATGTTAAGAAATATAAAACCCCCCAACTCCTAAAAAAAGAGTCAGATCAAAACAAAAAGTACACCATTAGAACCGCCTTGTCCGAATCCTCTATAAAGAAAACTTACCGCCCTTTGGCTTGAATAACATCCGGGTTGCAGCGGTAGCTAGCAACCTAGTAAGAGACGATCATGTCCATGATCGGTGTACAACAAAAGTACACCATTAGAACCGCCTTGTCCGAAACCCCTGTATAGGAAACTTTCTGTCCCTTGGCTTGAACAGCAAGGGAAATATATTGGCTTGAAAATCAAGAAAATTGACTTTAACCACGTTATTCTCCCCAAACGGGATATATGTTTCTCTTTTCTTTTTTTTTTGTATCCAGAGATAGCTTGGCACTGGAACATCGTAGAGGGTTGTTCAATAGCTCATTTTAGAGGAAATTAATTGGGTTAAAAATCTATAGTAACTAAAATAAATTATTTCTAAAAGAGAATAAATTTTTCCACCAAAAACTGCATTTTCGATGTCTTTTCACACTGCAGTCTTTCAAACATAATCGTATACCAGCGGTAAGATTTGAACCCACGCCTCCGAAGAGACTGGTGGCTAACACCAGTGCCTTGGACCACTCGGCCAGGCTGCCTCTCATAAATAAATATATATGTGAATTTGGGTTGCAGCAGTAGCTAGCAACCAAGTAGGAGACGATCAGTCCAATGCTAAGAAATATAACAAAACTCCTAAAAATAGAGTCAGATCAAAACAAAAGTACATCATTAGAATTACCTTGTCTGAAACCCTACTAGATCAATAATGAATGTCATCATAGTTTTATATTAGAGCTATGACGTGAATAGAAAAACACGAAATTATATTGTTGTTTCTGATGACGTCATGAAATAATATCATTGCGCCATGACGTCAATAAAATCATTACGCCGTGACGTCATAATTGCTAATTAAGAACGACAAAGATGTAAATTCTCTCATTCTGGATTCGATAATGGTTAGATCAAAGCAAACTATACGCAAGTTTAAACAAAAGTACTACACAAACAACAGAGATAGTAACTTGAAAAGAAAAAAGCAAAGGTATTCAACCGACCAGGCGTATCGAGAAGTAATAATTGAGAGAGCAAAACAAAGGTATTCAACCGACCAGGCGTATCTAGAAATAATAATTGAGAGAGCAAAACAAATGTATTCAACCGACCAGGCGTATCGAGAAATAATAATTGAGAGAGCAAAACAAAGGTATTCAACCGACCAGGCGTATCGAGAAGTAATAATTGAGAGAGCAAAACAAAACAGCAAGATGTGTTATCACAATGATGAAGATTATAGACATGCAAAAATTGAGACAGCCAAACAAAAGTTCAAGGAGAGTTATCACAATGATGAAGATTACCGCATCAAATATAAGAAAAACCAAAAGCAAAGGTATTCAACCGTCCAGGTGTATCGATAAGTAAAAATTGAGACAGCCAAACAAAAGATCAAGGAGCGTTACTGGGGTGACAAAATTACAATAAAGAACGACAGCTAGCCCATGTTAACTGAAACATAAATAGGGATTATGTAATTTCCATCAGTATCATGGCTGCAGAGGTGTCTGAACCCTAGTAAAGAAGAAACCATTACAATAAAGAACATTTCATGTTGAAGATTGATCATTGATGCCATAATCATAGTCTGTATCCAGGTTGTCTCTTACTATTCCAAAGAAGAAAAAGCCGTAGGCTTTTTCCTGTTTGAAATCATATAGTAAAGAATGATAAGATGCCTATGGTTTAATAAACGGTTATATAAAGGGGGTGTTAGAATACATAGCTTAATCAGTAACATCCGTGTTGCAGCGGTAGCTAGCAACCTAGTAAGAGACGATCACGTCCAATGTTAAGAAATATAAAAACCCATAACTCCTGAGAAAAGAGTCAGATCAAAACAAAAGTTACACCATTAGAACCACCTTGTCCAAAACCCCTATTAAGGAAACTTATTACTCTTTGGCTTGAATAACAAAGAAAATATATTGGCTCGAAAATCAAGAAAATTGACTTTAACCACGTTATTCTCCACAAACGGGATATTTTTTTCTTTCCGCTTGATTTTTCTCCTCAACTAGCTGGGCACTGGAAAATCATAGAGAGCTGTATAATAGCTCATTTTAAAGGAAATTGCAACATCTAGTCACTTTTGTAATTAAAAATAAAATACTTTTTAAAGTAGTTATAGTAAAGAACGAACTATTGCCTATTGCAATTGAACTACAAAGCATACCATTAGACTAATATGAAGGATGGGTTTAGTTAATAATTATTGTTTACAGTAAAGAACGAACCTTAGCCCATAGTAGCAGAAATAAGAATATCTAGGTAGCAGCGGTAGCTATCAACCTATTAATTACATAAACCGGGTTGCAGTGGTAGCTAGCAACCTAGTAAGAAACGCCAAATTAAAAGATGATCATTAGAAGAACAAACCATTGCTTATATTGGACTTAGTTAGCTGCCTGATTCTTTGAGGTTCGTCTCTTATCCGGGTTGCAGCGGAAGCTAGCAATCCGGGTTGCAGCGGAAGCTAGCAACCTAGTAAGAGACGATCACCTCCAATGTTAAGAAATATAAAACCCCCCAACTCCTAAAAAAAGAGTCAGATCAAAACAAAAAGTACACCAAATAGAACCGCCTTGTCCGAATCCTCTATAAAGGAAACTTACCGCCCTTTGGCTTGAATAACAAAGAAAATATATTGGCTTGAAAATCAAGAAAATAGACTTTTACCACGCTATTCTCCACAAACGGGATATTTTTTTCTTTCCGCTTGATTTTTCTCCACAGCTAGCTGGGCACTGGAAAATCATAGAGAGCTGTATAATAGCTCATTTTAAAGGAAATTGCAACATCTGGTCACTTTTGTATTTAAAAATAAAATACTTTTTAAAGTAGAATCAATTTTGTCAAAAAAATTGCATTTTTGATGTATTTTCATACTGCAGTCTTTTCAAATTATAATAAAGAACGACCTCTTTCCTATACTAAATTCTATAGGCCACTTAACTATAGTATAGGCTAGTACAGTTATTATATTTAATGTCAATATATTAAAATTTTCCACTAAAAGACGGTCATTGAAATAAAAACATTTTAAGCATATTTTTATAATAAAGAACGACCTCTTGCCTATACTAAATTTTATACGCCACTTAATTATAGTATAGGTTAGTACAGACATAGTTAAGTTCAATATATTAAAATTTTCTATTAAAAGACAATCATTGGAATAAAAACCAATTATATTAATTTGATTTAGTTAGCTACTTGAATGTTTTCTCCTCAACTAGCTGGGCACTGGAAAATCATAGAGAGCTTTATAATAGCTCATTTTAAAGGAAATTGCAACATCTAGTCACTTTTGTAATTAAAAATAAAATACTTTTTAAAGTAGTTATAGTAAAGAACGAACTATAGCCTATTGCAATTGAACTACAAAGCATACCATTAGACTAATATGAAGGATGGGTTTAGTTAATAATTATTGTTTACAGTAAAGAACGAACCTTAGCCCTTAGTAGCAGAAATCAGAATATCTAGGTTGCAGCGGTAGCTAGCAACCTATTAATTACATAAACCGGGTTGCAGTGGTAGCTAGCAACCTAGTAAGAAACGCCAAATTAAAAGATGATCATTAGAAGAACAAACCATTGCTTATATTGGACTTAGTTAGCTGCCTGATTCTTTGAGGTTCGTCTCTTATCCGGGTTGCAGCGGTAGCTAGCAACCTAGTAAGAGACGATCACCTCCAATGTCAAGAAATATAAAACCCCCCAACTCCTAAAAAAAGAGTCAGATCAAAACAAAAAGTACACCATTAGAACCGCCTTGTCCGAATCCTCTATAACGGAAACTTACCGCCCTTTGGCTTGAATAACAAAGAAAATATATTTGCTTGAAAATCAAGAAAATAGACTTTTACCACGTTATTCTCCACAAACGGGATATTTTTTTCTTTCCGCTTGATTTTTCTCCTCAGCTAGCTGGGCACTGGAAAATCATAGAGAGCTGTATAATAGCTCAATTTAAAGGAAATTGCAACATCTAGTCACTTTTGTATTTAAAAATAAAATACTTTTTAAAGTAGAATCAATTTTGTCAAAAAAATTGCATTTTTGATGTATTTTCATACTGCAGTCTTTTCAAATTATAATAAAGAACGACCTCTTTCCTATACTAAATTTTATAGGCCACTTAACTATAGTATAGGCTAGTACAGTTATTATATTTAAGGTCAATATATTAAAATTTTCCACTAAAAGACGGTCATTGGAATAAATTTATAATAAAGAACGACCTCTTGCCTATACTAAATTTTATAGGCCACTTAACTATAGTATAGGCTAGTACAGACATAGTTAAGTTCAATATATTAAAATTTTCTATTAAAAGACAATCATTGGAATAAAAACCAATTATATACATTTGATTTAGTTAGCTACTTGAATGTTTGAGGCTAGTCTCTTACTATTTCAAAGAAGAAAAAGCTGTAGGCTTTTTCCTGTTTGTAATCAATTAGAAATAGTTCTACCATTAATCCCGGTTGCAGCGGTAGCTAGCAACCTAGTAAGAGACAATCGCGTCTAATGTTAAGAAATCTAAAAACCCATAGCTTGGCACTGGAACATCGTAGAGAGTTTTTCAATGGCTCATTTTAAAGGAAATTAATTGGGTTAAAAACCTTTTGTAACTAAAACAAATTATTTTTAAAACAGAACAAATTTTTCCCCTGAAAATTAGATTTTTGATGTCTTTTCATGCTGCTGTCTTTTCAAATCCGGGTTGCAGCGGTAACCTAGTAAGAGACGATCACGTCCAATGTTAAGAAATATAAAAACCCATAGCTCCTAAAAAGGGAGTCAAATCAAAACAAAAAGTACACCATTAGAACCGCCTTGTCCTAAACCCCTGTATAGTAAAATTTCTGTCCCTTGGCTTGAACAGCAAGGGAAATATATTGGCTTGAAAATCAAGAAAAGTGGCAGCTACTACAACATTCTGCCTAAACGTGATATTTTTTTTTCTTTGTTTCCACTGATAGCTTGGCACTGGAGCATCGTAGAGAGTTGTTTAATAGCTCATTTTAAAGGGCATTATTTGGGTTAAAAATCTATAGTAACTACAATAAATTATTTCTAAAAGAGAATAAATTTTTCCACCAAAAACGGCATTTTTGATGTCTTTTCACACTGCAGTCTTTCAAACATAATCGTATACCAGCGGTAAGATTTGAACCCACACCTCCGAAGAGACTGGTGGCTAACACCAGTGCCATGGACCACTCGGCCAGGCTGCCTCTCATAATTTGGGTTGCAGCAGTAGCTAGCAACCTAGTAAGAGACGATCAGTCCAATGCTAAGAAATATAACAAAACTCCTAAACATAGAGTCAGATCAAAATAAAAGTACATCATTAGAACTACCTTGTCTGAAACCCTACTAGATAAATAATGAATGTCGTCATAGTTTTATATTAGAGCTATGACGTGAATAGAAAAACACGAAATTATATTGTTGTTTCTGAAGACGTCATGAAATAATACCATTGTGCCATGACGTCATGAAATAAAATCATTAGGCCATGACGTCATAATTACTACTTAAGAACGACAAAGATGTAAATGGTCTCATTTGTGAATTACATAATGGTTAGATCAAAGCAAGCAACACGCAAGTTAAAAAAAACAGTACTACACAGACAACAGAGATAGTATCTTGAAAAGAAAAAAGCAAAGGTATGCAACCGACCAGTCGGTCAATGTTCCAACCGACCGACTGGAACATTGTAGAGAGTTGTTCAATGGCTCATTTTGAAGGAAATTACAATAAAGAACGACACCTAGCCCATGTTAACTGTGACATAAATAGGATTTATGTAATTTCCATAATTACATTAAAAGAGGATAATTGGATTAATCCGGGCTGCAGTGGTAGCTAGCAACCTAGTAAGAGACGATGACGTCCAATGTTATCCGGGTTGCAGCGATAGCTAGCAAGCTAGTAAGAGACAATCACGTCCATTGTTAAGAAATATAAAACCCCCTAACTCCTAAAAAAAAGAGTCAGATCAAAACAAAAAGTACACCATTAGAACCGCCTTGTCCGAAACCCCTGTATAGTAAACTTTCTGTCCCTTGGCTTGAACAGCAAGGGAAATATATTGGCTTGAAAATCAGGAAAAGTGGCAGCTACTACAACATTCTGCCTAAACGGGATATTTTTTCTTTCTTTGTATCCAGAGATAGCTTGGCACTTGAACATCGTAGATAGTTGTTCAATAGCTCATTTTAAAGGAAATCTCTAGATCTAGCGCCTTTTGCACTTAATTTTTTTTAAATTAATTATTTTTTACGAAAAACCTAATTTTGTATATACAATATTGATTACATATAGGCTCGATCATCGAATTTAAGCTGAAACTAAGTAAAGGACAATTATGCCTCCATATATTCACAGTGATGTATAAGATTTCCCATTACATCTGTAAACTGTTCCACAGTTGCCGGTCCATACCTTGGAAGCTTTTCACTAGACATGCAATATTTCTTTTGGATATTACTATGAAGTTTTGCAAAAGAACCTCTAGCTGACTTTTCAACAAAATCCATTCTTTCAGAAATAATTTTAATCTTTAGTTTTGAATATTTTTCGTAATCCCGGAAAACATTCGTGAAATTTTTCTCAATTATAGTAAGGACCGAAGTCTATCTCATAATAACTGTTGCAACAGGGAAAATAAAATAGGTATGTGGTATATTTGGTGTCATACGAGGTTACGTGTGATTTTATCCGGGTTGCAGCGGTAGCTAGCAACCTAGTAAGAGACAATCACGTTCAATGTTAAGAAATATAAAAACCCATAGTTCCTAAGAAAGGAGTCAGATCAAAACAAAAAATACACCATTAGAACCACCTTGTCCAAAACCCCTGTATAGGAAACTTTCTGTCCCTTGGCTTGAACAGCAAAGGAAATATATTGGCTTGAATCCGGGTTGCAGCGGTAGCTAGCAACCTAGTCAGAGACGATCACGTCCAATGTTAAGAAATATAAAAACCCATAGTTCCTAAAAAAGGAGTCAGATCAAAACAAAAAGTACACCATTAGAACCGCCTTGTCCGAAACCCTTGTATAGGAAACTTTCTGTCCCTTGGCTTTAACAGCAAGGGAAATATATTGGCTTGAAAATCAAGAAAAGTGGCAGCTACTACAACATTCTGCCTAAACGGGATATTTTTTTCTCTTTTCTTTTTTTCTCTTTTCTTTTGTATCCAGAGATAGCTTGGCACTGGAACATCGTAGAGTGTTGTTCAATAGCTCATTTTAAAGGAAATTAATTGGGTTAAAAATCTATAGTAACTAAAATAAATTATTTCTAAAAGAGAATAAATTTTTCCACCAAAAACTGCATTTTCGATGTCTTTTCACACTGCAGTCTTTCAAATATAATCGCATACCAGCGGTAAGATTTGAACCCACGCCTCCGAAGAGACTGGTGGCTAACACCAGTGCCTTGGACCACTTGGCCAGGCTGCCTCTCATAAATAAATATATATGTGAATTTGGGTTGCAGCAGTAGCTAGCAACCTAGTAAGAGACGATCAGTCCAATGCTAAGAAATATAAAAACCCAAAACTCCTAAAAATAGAGTCAGATCAAAACAAAAGTATATCATTAGAACTACCTTGTCTGAAACCCTACTAGATAAATAATGAATGGCATCATAGTTTTATATTAGAGCTATGACGTGAATAGAAAAACACGAAAATATATTGTTGTTTCTGAAGACGTCATGAAATAATATCATTGCGCCATGACGACAATAAAATCATTACGCCGTGACGTCATAATTACTACTTAAGTTCCGGGTTGCAGCGGTAGCTAGCAACCTAGTAAGAGACGATCACGTCCAATGTTAAGAAATATAAAAACCCATAGTTCCTAAAAAAGGAGTCAGATCAAAACAAAAAGTACACCATTAGAACCGCCTTGTCCGAAACCCCTGTATAGGAAACTTTCTGTCCCTTGGCTTTAACAGCAAGGGAAATATATTGGCTTGAAAATCAAGAAAAGTGGCAGCTACTACAACATTCTGCCTAAACGGGATATTTTTTTCTCTTTTCTTTTTTTCTCTTTTCTTTTGTATCCAGAGATAGCTTGGTACTGGAATTACTACTTAAGAACGACAAAGATGTAAATGGTCTCATTTGTGAATTACATAATGGTTAGATCAAAGCAAGCTGCATGCAAGTTAAAAAACAGTACTACACAGACAACAGAGATAGTATCTTGAAAAGAGAAAAGCAAAGGTATTCAACCGACCAGGCGTATCGAGATGCGAAAATTGATAGTGACAAACAGCGTTATTATAATGATGTAGTTTATAGACATGCGAAAATTAAGAAAGCCAAACAAAAGATCAAGGAGCGTTATCACAATGATGAAGATTACCGAATCAAATATAAGAAAAAAGAAAAGGAAAGGTATTCAACCGACCAGGCGTATCGAGAAGTAAAAATTGAGACAGCCAAACAAAACATCAAGGAGCGTTACTGGGGTGACAAAAGCTATAATGAAAAAATTAAATTCTCTGCGAGGTTGTACCGAAGAACGCATAAGGACAAAGGGAAAAATTACATTCAGAAATACAAGAAGATGGCAAAAATGCAGGCTGATCTTCGTAAATTGAGAAACATTTTACGCATGTTTTACGGGGATCACGAAAAGTATTCAAAATTACAGATTAAAATTCTCTTTGAAAGAGCGGATGCTGTTGAAAAGTCGGCTAGAAATGCTTTGGCAAAGCTTCATAGTAATATCCAAAAGAAATATTGTCAGTTTAATGAAAAGCTTCCATGGTATGGATTGGCAACTGCGGAACAGTTTATAGATGCAATGGAAAATGTTCGACAACACAGTGAATATACGGAGGCGTACTTCTTAGAAAATTCGTATATTAATTTTGGAAGGAGCAATTGCAGTTTATGTAGCAGCAATAAAAATATATATACAAGCATACCTATCAGCAGCGAAGGAAAAGCAATGTTTTTCAATTATGGCGAAAACGAGCCGGTTAGGGTTATTAGTATATGTGTTTGTAAGACTAATGATTTAGAACAAATTCCTGGAACACCGACTCAAGAAAAAAGTATTTCTAACTGTGTTTTAAACAGTTCTTTTAGTTCTACTGAATATTTGGCAAAGAGTTCTCTGTGTAGTTGAACAAACTGTCCTGAAAAGTACGAGACAACTATTGAAAAATGCTCTGAAACTAGATCTGACAAGGAAAATATGATGGCGGAAGTCACCTATAACAATCTGAGTAAAAATTCTAAACCAAAAATTGGGCAGCAGGTTACTTGGCAATGTCACCCTGATATCTGCAAGCTCTATCCGACGGATATTGATTACATTAAAAGACGATCATTGGAATAAAAAGTTATTGCATGCATTGGACTTAGTTAGCTACTTGATCGTTTGAGGTTCGTCTCTTACTATTTCAAAGAAGAAGAAGCCGTAGGCTTTTTCCTGTTTGTAACATTTTCCTGTTTGTTATCAGGGTTACAGCGGTTACAATAAAGAACGAACTCTAATTAGTTTTTGTAATCATGAAATATAAAATATAGTAATATAAAATATTACTAAATCAAGTATAGATCAAATAGATTTATGTTTGCATTCTTGTGCTGATTTTTTGTGGGCCAGGTCTCTTAGCCATAAAGGAATGTTGTCTCAACCAAGGACAGGTGGATTCTGGTTTCAATAAGGAAGCCTACTTCTTGGTGGTTTGCGAAGCCAAAGAAAACATTTTCAGGGTATTCTATATTCTGAGCTAGATATTAAATTCTGACGATCCATCAATACAAAGCTGGGAAAAAAAGCATGTGAAGTTATTAACCAGCAAAAAATCCAGCTGCTTTACAGCTAGTGACCAAGGATCCGGGTTGCAGCGGTAGCTAGCAACCTAGTAAGAGACGATCACCTCCAATGTTAAGAAATATAAAACCCCCCAACTCCTAAAAAAAGAGTCAGATCAAAACAAAAAGTACACCATTAGAACCGCCTTGTCCGAATCCTCTATAAAGAAAACTTACCGCCCTTTGGCTTGAATAACAAAGAAAATATATTGACTTGAAAATCAAGAAAATAGACTTTTACCACGTTATTCTCCACAAACGGGATATTTTTTTCTTTCCGCTTGATTTTTCTCCTCAGCTAGCTGGGCACTGGAAAATCATAGAGAGCTGTATAATAGCTCATTTTAAAGGAAATTTCAACATCTAGTCACTTTTGTATTTAAAATAAAATACTTTTTAAAGTAGAATCAATTTTGTCAAAAAAATTGCATTTTTTATGTATTTTCATGCTGCAGTCTTTTCAAAAATATTTGAATTTTGAAGCAATAAAACAGTTCATGGTAATGAACTCTATAGTAATAATAGCTAATTGTCTCAATAGTAACCGAAACTTCTGGAACTAAAATTTTCTTTTTTGGCTTAATCGCTAAAACTATGATGTAAACTGCAAAAATATTTATGATGCCTAATCAGTAATAGTAATTTTTTAATTTAAACAACAAAAATACATGAAAATTCTAAAATTAGTTTTGCTTTTTGTCTCCTGGAAGAAAAATTTTTTTCATCTCAGTTCAAATTTATTATTGTATCCTGGAACCAAACTTTTTTTGGTTTGTAACCCGTAAAGTACATATCTCCATATTATTGTCTCATAATTGCAATTATTTTAGTTTTCAGTCCAGAATCGCTAAACTTATTATGTAAAATGCAAAAATATTTATGGTGTCTAACCAATAATACTAATTTTGTAATTCAAACAAGAGAAATACCTGAAAATTTTAAAATTAGTTTTGTTTTATGTAATAAGGAACGACCTCTTGTCTATACTAAATTTTATAGGCCACTTAACTATAGTATAGGTAAGTAAAGTTTTCATAAAGGACTGATATAGTTGATTATGGTGAAGAACGAATTCTAGGCCATAGCAACTAATTTAATTTTGAAAAGAAGAAATTTACGCATAAACCTACATGGTAGCATAAATAAGCCACAAGTTATATTCAAACACTTCGTAGTAACGAAGTGTATAGTATTACATTAAAAGACGATCATTGGAATAACAAACCATTGTAAAGAATGACACCTAGCCCATGTTAAATGAAACATAAATAGGGATTATGCAATTTCCATCAGTATCATGGCATTAGAGATGGCTGAAACCTAGAAAAGAACAAACCATTACAGTAAAGAACATTTCATTATAAAGATTGATCAATGATGTCAATCATAGTTTGTAGCCAGGTCGTCTCTTACTATTCCAATTAAGAAAAAGTCATAGGCTTTTTCCTGCTTGTAATTTCACATCAAACAAAGTTTCCAGGTTGCAGCGGTAGCTAGCAACCTAGTAAGAGACGATCACCTCCAATGTTAAGAAATATAAAACCCCCCAACTCCTAAAAAAAGAGTCAGATCAAAACAAAAAGTACACCATTAGAACCGCCTTGTCCAAATCCTCTATAAAGGAAACTTACCGTCCTTTGGCTTGAATAACAAAGAAAATATATTGGCTTGAAAATCAAGAAAATAGACTTTTACCACGTTATCCTCCACAAACGGGATATTTTTTTCTTTCCGCTTGATTTTTCTCCTCAGCTAGCTGGGCACTGGAAAATCATAGAGAGCAGTATAATAGCTCATTTTAAAGGAAATTGCAACATCTAGTCACTTATGTATTTAAAAATAAAATACTTTTTAAAGTAGAATCAATTTTGTCAAAAAAATTGCATTTTTGATGTATTTTCATACTGCAGTCTTTTCAAAGATATTTGAATTTTGAAGCAATAAAACAGTTCATGGTAATGAACTCTATAGTAATAATAGCTACTTGTCTCAATAGTAACCGAAACTCCTGGAACCAAAATTTTCTTTTTTGGCTTAATCGCTAAAATTATTATGTAAACTGCAAAAATATTTATGATGCCTAATCAGTAATAGTAATTTTTTAATTTAAACAACAAAAATACATGAAAATTCTAAAATTAGTTTTGCTTTTTGTCTCCTGGAAGAAAAATTTTTTTCATCTCAGTTCAAATTTATTATTGTATCCTGGAACCAAACTTTTTTTGATTTGTAACCCGTAAAGTACATATCTCCATATTATTGTCTCATAATTGCAATTATTTTAGTTTTCAGTCCAGAATCGCTAAACTTGTTATGTAAAATGCAAAAATATTTATGGTGTCTAACCAATAATACTAATTTTGTAATTCAAACAAGAAAAATACCTGAAAATTTTAAAATTAGTTTTGTTTTATGCTAGGTTTTAGATACTCGACACGGGATTTTGTGTACTTAATAATTTTAAACATTGAAAAAATATGGTCTCACGCGAGTGGAAAAAAAGAAAGAATAACCAAAAAAGATATCGAAATAGAGCAATCCAAATTTCTACTAATAGAAAACTTTACTACATAAAAAATAAAGCTAACATCCTGAAATATCAGAAAAGTTTATTTAAAAGAGTTTAATAAGGAACGACCTCTCGCCTATACTAAATTTTATAGGCCACTTAACTATATAGCATAGGCTAGTACAGTTACATTTAAGGTCAATATATTAAAATTTTCCACTAAAAAACGATCATTGGAATAAAAAACCATTACATACATTTGATTTAGTTAGCTACTTGATTGTTTGAGGCTAGTCTCTTACTATTTCAAAGAATTACATTAAAGATAGACGAAGAATTCTAGAAAATATGGAAAACAGATTTAAAAGAAGTAAAAAGGCGCCTGAAAGGAAAATGGTTCAAGAAAACATAAGAATGGTTGCTAGGTTGTCTTGTGAATCAAATGCTTTATTTATAGTGAATGATATTTTAATTCTGTGCTTATGAAACAATAATAATAAAGCTATACACAAAAGCATCTTATACCGCAAGAAATTCGAGATTTTTATCCAAATTTGTTTTGGTTCTTCTTATTTAAAAGTTTCTTCATAGGGCTTTTTCCTTTCATTTTTTGAAGCAAGAATTTCTTCTGGATAAAAATTCCTGCAATGATCATTCTGGGTCTCATAATTAAGCTTATTCTGTCCTTTTACATTTTGTCTGTACTTTTCAGCTTCAGTCAATTTCTTTGGATATCTTCGATGGCGTTATAAACAGTTTATTCGGAATCCGAGAATGTCATCTAGCTATATTTCGATTCTTCTTGTCTAAGAATTTCTTCATGGAGCTTTTTCTTTTCTTCATTTGAATCAAGAATTTTTTCTGGATCAACATTTATGGAACGATATTCCTGAATCTCAGCTGCAGGTTTATCCTGTCATTTCACATTGTAGCCCGTAATTTTTGGCTTCTGTTAATTTTTTATGGATCTCTTGGGTGTCGTCGGAAAAAGTTTCCACGGAATCCCAGAGTGTAGTCCAGCTTTGTGTCGATTCTTCTTGTCTATGAGTTTCTCCGTTGGGCTTTTTCTTTTCATCCTTTTAATCAAAAATTTTGTCTGGATCAATATTTCTGGAACGATAATTCTGGATCTCAGAATTAGGTTTATCCTGTGGTTTCACATTGTAGCCCGTAATTTTTGGCTTCTGTTAATTTTTCGTGATCTCTTGGGTGTCGTCGGAAAGAGTTTCCACGGAATCCCAGAGTGTAGTCCAGCTTTGTGTCGATTCTTCTTGTCTAAGAGTTTCTTCGTTGGACTTTTCCTTTTCGTCTTTTAAAGCATGAATTTTGTCTTTATCAGCATTTCTTGAACGATAATTCTGGATGTCAGAAAAAGGCTTATCCTGGGGTTTTATGTTATATTCTGTAGTTTTCAGCTTCTGGTGATTATTTTGGATCTCTTCGATGTCATCAGAAAGTTTCTTCCGAGTATAAGACTGTCATCCAGCTTTGTTTTGATTCTTCTTGTCCAAGAGATTCTTCGCGGGGCTTTTCATTTTCGTCTTTTAAAGCATGAATTTTATCTTGATCAGCATTTCTTGAACGATATTTCTGGATCTCAGAAAAAGGTTTATCCTTGGGTTTTGCGTTATATTTTGTAGTTTTTAGCTTCAGCTGATTATTTTGGATCTCTTCGATTGCATCAAAAGGAGTATCTTTGGAATATGAGGTAATCAAGTTTGGTTTCAATTCTTCTTGTCTAAGAGTTTCTTCATGGGGCTTTGCCTTTTCATAATTTGAATCATTTATTTTTTTAAGACCAATATTTGTGGAATAATCAAAAATAAGCTGATCCTGTGGTTTTATATTTTTTTCTGTATTTTTCGGCTTCTGATGGTTTTCTGGATCTCTTCAATGACGTTCGGGTTAACTGTATTTTTTGCGCTTTTCAACGATCTTCTCTCTGATCTGTGACATAAGTCTTTCATGTAGATTGAAATCTTCAGTTTTAGCTTTCTGCCACCGATCCCTATTGTTATTTTTCCTTAGAATTCTTTTTATATTGTCTGGAGTGATTTGAGCTTTAAGTTCTGCGTCAAATGATTTCTTAATGAATTCAGTATCTCTGTTTGACGTTTTTGGTCCATGTAAACTTTTGTTAGTTTTTTTATGACGTGAGGAAGCTTCATTCACCATTTCGATCTTAGGTGGAAACAGTGGTGGATCTTGAATTTTTGGTGTTTCTGGATTTGCTGGTAGTTCTGGAATTTCTGGTGACTCTGGAATTTCTGAGGGTTCTTGTGGGCTGTTTGTTGATCCTTTTTCACTTCTTTTAGCTTCGGCCAGCTGTTTTTTTCTTTTTTCAACCTTGTATCTTAATTTAATTCTGAAGCTTGGTAAGGTCACAATATTGTTTGAAATAATATTACCACCTGTTGCAAAGATTTTACGGAAAGCAAATATAATCGACAATAAACATCCATTTAAACGAAATGGAATGGTAAAAGCAAAAGTTTGTTTTTCTTTTTTAGTCATGTACACTTGAGACCATATGTTTTCAACATTTAAATTTCTTCCCATAAAACGAGGCGTCGAGTAGTTAGAACCTAACAAAAAACAAAACTAGTTTTAAAATTTTCAGGTATTTTTCTAGTTTAAATTTAAGAATTATAATAAAGAGCGAATATTTTACCGATTATCTACTAATAACCATATATGACGTAATAAGTGAAATGACGTAATATCTAAAACCTATTGTGTACTAATAACCATATATGACTTAATGAGCGACGTAACGTAAAAATTGAAAAAAATAATCATTATTTTATTTTCGTTTTTAGTTCAGAATATCTAAAGTTATAAACTGCAAAAATATTTATGGTGTCTGAACAATAGTTTTAATCTTTTAATTTAGACTAGAAAAATACGTGAAAATTTAAAAATTAGTTTAATTTTTTGTTAGATTCTTGATACTTGATACGTAACATAAACATTCAACTAATGGTTACATAATGGTTTCAATGAAGCAAGCTACACGCAAGTTAAAAAAACAGTACTACCGAAAAAACAGAGATAGCATCTTGAAAAGAGAAAAGCAAAGGTATTCAACCGACCAGGCGTATCGAGATGCGAAAATTGATAGTGACAAACAGCGTTATTATAATGATGTATTATAATAAAGAACAACTTCTTGCCTATACTAAAGTTTATACGCCACTTAATTATAGTATAGGTTAGTAATTTAACAGATAGCTTGGTTATAATAAAGAACGAATATTTATCCGGGTTGCAGCGGTAGCTAGCAACCTAGTAAGAGACGATCACGTCCAATGTTAAGAAATATAAAAACCCATAGTTCTTAAAAAAAGAGTCAGATCAAAACAAAAAGTACACCATTAGAACCGCCTTGTCCGAAACCCCTGCATAGTAACATTTCTGTCCCTTGGCTTGAACAGCAAGGGAAATATATTGGCTTGAAAATCAAGAAAAGTGGCAGCTACTACAACATTCTGCCTAAACGGGATATTTTTTTCTCTTTTTTTCTTTTTTTTTTCTTTTTTGTATCCAGAGATAGCTTGGCACTGGAACATCGTAGAGGGTTGTTCAATAGCTCATTTTAAAAAAAATTAATTGGGTTAAAAATCTATAGTAACTAAAATAAATTATTTTTAAAAGAGAATAAATTTTTCCAACAAAAACTGCATTTTGATGTCTTTTCACACTGCAGTATTTCAAACATAATCGTATACCAGCGGTAAGAATTGAACCCACGCCTCTGAAGAGACTGGTGGCTAACACCAGTGCCTTGGACCACTCGGCCAGGCTGCCTCTCATAAATAAATATATATGTGAATTTGGGTTGCAGCAGTAGCTAGCAACCTAGTAAGAGACGATCAGTCCAATGCTAAGAAATATAAAAACCCAAAACTCCTAAAAATAGAGTCAGATCAAAACAAAAGTACATCATTAGAAATACCTTGTCTGAAACCCTACTAGATAAATAATGAACGTCATCATAGTTTTATATTAGAGCTATGACGTGAATAGAGTGACGTCATAATTAGTATATAAGGAAAGTCAAAACTGAAAATTCTCTCATTCTTGATTAGAATAATGGTTGGATCAAAGCAGGCTATACGAAAGTTGAAAAAATAGTACTACACAAACAACAGAGATAGTAACTTGAAAAGAAAAAAGCAAAGGTATTCAACCGACCAGGTGTATCGAGAAGTAATAATTGAGAGAGCAAAACAAAGGTATTCAACCGACCAGGCGTATCGAGAAGTAATATACAATAAAGAACGACACCTTGCCCATGTTAACTAAAACATAAATAGGGATTATGTAATCTCCAATAGTATCATGGCTGTAGAGATGGCTGAAACCTAGTTACAATAAAAAACGATCATTGGAATAACAAAAATTGAATACCTTTGGAATTAGCTAGCTACTTGATTATTTGAGACTCGTCTCTTACTATTTAAAAGAAGAAAAAGCCGTAGGCTTTTTCCTGTGTGTAATCAGTTTATTATCATAGGCAGCGCGCTAGCACTGCCTGAGTAAAGAATGATTTGGGCACAATGTGTTTTTTTTCCGGGTTGCAGTGATAGCTAGCAACCTAGTAAGAGACGATCACGTCCAATGTTAAGAAATATAAAAACCCATAGTTCCTAACAAAGGAGTCAGATCAAAACAAAAAGTACACCATTAGAACCGCCTTGTCCGAAACCCCTGTATAGGAAACTTTCTGTCCCTTGGCTTGAACAGCAAGGGAAATATAGTGGCTTGAAAATCAAGAAAATTGACTTTAACCACGTTATTCTCCCCAAACGGGATATTTTTTTCTCTTTTTACAGTAAAGACCGATCTCTCGCCCATATTAACCGAGATATGGTGGTTGCAGGGGTAGCTGCAAGATATCTAGATTGTAGCGGTATCCGGGTTGCAGCGGTAGCTAGCAACCTAGTAAGAGACGATCAGTTCAATGCTATTTATGATAAAGAACAAATTATAAACTTAGTTAGCTTTTTGATTCTTTGAGGATCATTTCTTAATATTCAAAAGAAGAAAAAGCCGTAGGCTTTTTCCTGTTTGTAATCCATGTTGCAGCGGTATCCGGATTGCAGCGGTATTATAATAAAGATCGAACTATTCCCTATACTAACTTGCATACGCAACTTCACTATAGTTAAGATTACAGTATTTATATTTTTACATTAAAAGTTATAATAAAGAACGACTTCTTGCCTGTACTAAATTTTATACGCCACTTATCCGGGTTGCAGCGGTAGCTAGCAACCTAGTAAGAGACGATCACCTCCAATGTCAAGAAATATAAAACCCCCCAACTCCTAAAAAAAGAGTCAGATCAAAACAAAAAGTACACCATTAGAACCGCCTTGTCCGAATCCTCTATAAAGGAAACTTACCTCCCTTTGGCTTGAATAACAAAGAAAATATATTGGCTTGAAAATCAAGAAAATTGACTTTTACCACGTTATTCTCCACAAACGGGATATTTTTTTCTTTCCGCTTTTTCTTTTTGCTCAGCTAGCTGGGCACTGGAAAATCATAGAGAGCTGTATAATAGCTCATTTTAAAGGAAATTGCAACATCTAGTCACTTTTGTATTTAAAAATAAAATACTTTTTAAAGTAGAATCAATTTTGTCAAAAAAATTGCATTTTTGATGTATTTTCATACTGCAGTCTTTTCAAAGATATTTGAATTTTGAAGCAATAAAACAGTCCATGTAATGAACTCTATAGTAATAATAGCTACTTGTCTCAATAGTAACCGAAACTCCTGGAACCAAAATTTTCTTTTTTGGCTTAATCGCTAAAATTATTATGTAAACTGCAAAAATATTTATGATGCCTAATCAGTAATAGTAATTTTTTAATTTAAACAACAAAAATACATGAAAATTCTAAAATTAGTTTTGCTTTTTGTTTACATTAAAAGACGATCACTGAAATAACAAACCATTCCTTACATTTGACTTAGTTAG
Organism: Artemia sp. Qi Xiang Cuo; assembly: GCF_049724085.1. Taxonomy (NCBI): domain Eukaryota; kingdom Metazoa; phylum Arthropoda; class Branchiopoda; order Anostraca; family Artemiidae; genus Artemia; species Artemia sp. Qi Xiang Cuo. The sequence continues at coordinate 57,401,083 of NC_142795.1, read as the reverse complement.
CTACTTGATTGTTTGAGTTTCGTCTCTTACTATTTAAAAGAAGAAAAAGCCGTAGGCTTTTTCCTGTTTGTATTTATAGTTAAAAAACGAACTCAAGTCCAAAGAAACTGAACACTGTGGTTCATTCATATTATCTTCATTATTTTAGCTAGATTATAATAAAGAACGACCTCTTGCCTATACTAAATTTTATACGCCACTTAATTATAGTATAGGTTAGTAATTCATTATATTAAAAGACGATCATTAGGATAATTACATTAAAAGACGATTATTGGAATAGCATACCGCTGCATACATTGGACTTAGTTAGCTACTTGATTGCTTGAGGTTCGTCTCTTACTATTTCAAAGAAGAAAAGGCCGTAGGCTTTTTCCTGTTTGTAATGATATAGCATAAAACGAAACCCAAGTTGTAATCCGTGTTGCAGCGGTAGCTAGCAACCTAGTAAGACACGATCACGTCCAATGTTAAGAAAAATAAAAACCCATAACTTCTAAAAAAGTCAGATCAAAACAAAAAGTACACCATTAAAACCGTCTTGTCCAAACCCCTGTATAGTAAACTTTCTGTTATTTGGCTTGATCAGCAATGGAAATATATTGGCTTGAAAATCAAGAAAAATGGCAGTTACTACAACATTCTGCCTAAACGGCATATTTTTTTCTTTCTCTTTTTCTTCTTTTCCACAGATAGCTTGGCACTGGAACATCGTAGAGAGTTGTTCAATGGCTCATTTTAAAGTTACAGTAAAGAACGATCTCTCTCCCATACTAACTGATTTATGGTGGTTCCAGGTGTAGTTACATAAAGATTTTACATTAAAAGACGATCATTGAAATAAAAAACCATTCCATTCATTGTTTTGTTACAGTAAAGAACAAACTTCCAGCCCATAGTAACTAAAATAAGATTATAATTTCATGTTAAAGATTGATCAATGATGTCATAGTCGTAGGTTGTAGCCATGTCGTCTCTAACTATTCCAATTAAGAAAACACCTTAGGCTTTTTCCTGTTTGTAATAGATTAGTATAATAAATCATCACCAAAACCATAGTTATTGGACCTTTGAACTATGTCTAACATAATGGTTATCTCAAAATTTTAATCTGACGACTTTGGGGGAAGGGGGCTAGCTGCCCCAAATTTAATTTTCATTTGAATGAGCCATTAAACATCTCTTTATGATGTTCTGGTCAGCCTCTAGCCCTTCTAGTAAAGTAAAGAAAAAGAAAAAAAGGAGAAAAATCAGTGCTACCCATGCAAAAAATCTGGGTTGCAGCGGTAGCTAGCAACCTAGTAAGAGACGATCACGTCCAATGTTAAGAAATATTAAAACCCCTAACTCCTAAAAACAGAGTCAGATCAAAACAAAAAGTACACCATTAGAACCGCCTTGTCCGAAAACCCTATAAAGGAAACTTACCGCCCTGCGGCTTGAATAACAAAGAAAATATATTGGCTTGATAATCAAGAAAATTTACTTTAACCACGTTATTCTCCGCAAACGGGATATTTTTTTCTTTCTTTCTTTTCCACAGATAGCTTGGCACTGGAACATCGTAGAGAGTTGTTCAATGGCTCATTTTAAAGGAAATCTCTAGATCTAGCGCTATTTGTACTTAATTTTTTTTTCTTAATTAATTTTTTTTTACGAAAAACTTAATTTTTATATACAATATTAATCAATGACGTCATAGTCTTTGGATGTAGTTAGTACATAAAGTCTGGATCATCGAATTAAACCTGAAACTAAGTAAAGAACAATTATGCCTCCATATATTCACAGTGATGTATAAAATTTCCCATGACATCTGTAAACTGTTCCACAGTTGCCGGTTCATACCTTGGAAGCTTTTCACTAAACATGCAACATTTCTTTTGGATATTACTATGAGGTTTTGCGAAAGCATCTCTAGCTGACTTTTCAACAAAATCCATTCTTTCAGAGATAATTTTAATCTTTAATTTTGAATATTTTTTGTAATCCCGGTAAAACAGTCGTAAAATTTTTCTAAATTTACTAAGATCAGCCAGCATTGTTGCCATGTTTTTGGACTTCTGAATATAATTTTTAATTTTGCCCTTATGCGTTCTTTGCAGCTTGTGTAAACTGCAAAATATCCATGGTATCCGAGCATACAATAAAGAACGACACCTAGCCCATGTTAACTGAAACATAAATAGGGATTATGTAATTTCCATCAGTATCATGGCTGCAGAGGTGTCTGAAACCTAGTAAAGAACAAACCATTACAATAAAAAACATTTCAGGTTAAAGATTGATCATTGATGCCATAATCATAGTTTGTATCCAGGTCGTCTCTTACTATTCCAAAGAAGAAAAAGCCTTAGGCTTTTTCCTGTTTGTAATCATATAGTAAAGAATGATAAGATGTTATAATAAAGAACGAACTCTTATACTATACATAAATGATCAAAATAGGTCATTATAAATGGGAATATTTTACAGGTTGCAGCGGTTGCTAGCAACCTAGTAAGAGGTGATCACGTCCAATGTTAAGAAATATAAAACCCAAGTGAGATCAAAGAAAAAGTACAACATTAGAACTGCCTTGTCAAAAACCCTTATATAGGAAACTTTCTGTCATTTGACTTTAACAGCAACAAGGGAAATATATTGGCTTAAAAATCAAGAAAAGTGACCATTCTGCCTAAAAGACATCTTTATTCTTTCTCTTTCCTGCTGTCTTTTTCAAAGATAGCTTGGCACAGAAACACCAGTTCCATGGCTCATTTTAAAGGAAATTAATTGGCTTAGAAACCTTGTGTAACTAAAACAAATTATTTTTAAAACAGAGCAAATTTTTGCTCTAAACATGGCTTTTTTTCATGTCTTTTCACACTCCTGTCTTTTCAAATATATTTGATTTTTGAAGCAATCAAACAGTTCGTTGTTACTTCCAATGTTACTTCCAAATACTTCTAATGTTAGAAGATCACTTCCAATTTTAAGAAATACAAAAACTCATACCTCCAAAAAAAGTTTCAGATATAAACAAAAAGTACACCATTAGAACCGCCTTGTCCGAAACCCCTGTAAAGAAAACTTTCTGTTCCTTGGCTTGAACAGCAAGACAAATATATTCTCTTGAAAATCAAGAAAAGTGGCGACTACTACAAAATTTTGCCTAAACGTCATATTATTTTTTCTTTCTTTCTTTTCAACAGATAAATTTGCAACGGTGTAGCGATAAAAATAAATCCGGGTTGCAGCGGTAGCTAGCAATCCGGGTTGCAGCGGTAGCTAGCAACCTAGTAAGAGACGATCACCTCCAATGTCAAGAAATATAAAACCCCCCAACTCCTAAAAAAAGAGTCAGATCAAAACAAAAAGTACACCATTAGAACCGCCTTGTCCGAATCCTCTATAAAGGAAACTTACCTCCCTTTGGCTTGAATAACAAAGAAAATATATTGGCTTGAAAATCAAGAAAATTGACTTTTACCACGTTATTCTCCACAAACGGGATATTTTTTTCTTTCCGCTTTTTCTTTCTGCTCAGCTAGCTGGGCACTGGAAAATCATAGAGAGCTGTATAATAGCTCATTTTAAAGGAAATTGCAACATCTAGTCACTTTTGTATTTAAAAATAAAATACTTTTTAAAGTAGAATCAATTTTGTCAAAAAAATTGCATTTTTGATGTATTTTCATACTGCAGTCTTTTCAAAGATATTTGAATTTTGAAGCAATAAAACAGTCCATGTAATGAACTCTATAGTAATAATAGCTACTTGTCTCAATAGTAACCGAAACTCCTGGAACCAAAATTTTCTTTTTTGGCTTAATCGCTAAAATTATTATGTAAACTGCAAAAATATTTATGATGCCTAATCAGTAATAGTAATTTTTTAATTTAAACAACAAAAATACATGAAAATTCTAAAATTAGTTTTGCTTTTTGTCTCCTGGAAGAAATTTTTTTTTCATCTCAGTTCAAATTTATTATTGTATCCTGTAACCCGTAAAGTACATATCTCCATATTATTGTCTCATAATTGCAATTATTTTAGTTTTCAGTCCAGAATCACTAAACTTATTATTTAAACTGCAAAAATATTTATGGTGTCTAACCAATAATACTAATTTTGTAATTCAAACAAGATAAATACCTGAAAATTTTAAAATTAGTTTTGTTTTATGCTAGGTTTTAGATACTCGACACGGGATTTTGTGTGCTTAATAATTTTAAATCTTGAAAAAATATGGTCTCACGCGAGTGGAAAAAAAGAAAGAATAACCAAAAACAATATCAAAATAGAACAATCCAAATTTCTACTAATAGAAAACTTTACTACACAAAAAATAAAGCTAACATCCTGAAATATAAGAAAAGTTTATTTAAAAGAGATAAAAATGCCACCAAACGCAATAAAGCTCGAGCACGCGTAAGGATTGCTACTAAGATGTCTTGTGATCCAGGATTTAAGAAAATGAAATATGACAGAGCAAAACAGAGGTATCTTACGGATCAGGGGTATCGAGAAGGGAAAATTGAGACAGCGAAACAAAAGAGCAAGGAACGGTATGATAACGATATAGATTACCGAAACAAACATAAGAAAAAAGTTGCTACCAGAATAATGGGTAGATACTGGGGTGACAAAAGCTATAATGAAAAAATTTAATTCTCTGCGAGGTTGTACCGAAGAACGCATAAGGACAAAGGGAAAAATTACATTCAGAAATACAAGAAGATGGCAAAAATGCAGGCTGATCTTTGTAAATTGAGAAACATTTTACGCATGTTTTATCGGGATCACGAAAAGTATTCGAAATTATCCGGGTTGCAGCGGTAGCTAGCAACCTAGTAAGAGACGATCACCTCCAATGTCAAGAAATATAAAACCCCCCAACTCCTAAAAAAAGAGTCAGATCAAAACAAAAAGTACACCATTAGAACCGCCTTGTCCGAATCCTCTATAAAGGAAACTTACCTCCCTTTGGCTTGAATAACAAAGAAAATATATTGGCTTGAAAATCAAGAAAATTGACTTTTACCACGTTATTCTCCACAAACGGGATATTTTTTTCTTTCCGCTTTTATAATAAAGAACGAACTCTTCCCTATACTAACTTGCATACGCAACTTCACTATACTTAAGATTACAGTATTTATATTATACATCATTATAAATTATAAAAGGTTCAAATGTTCGAAGATACATGAAAATTCTAAAATTAGTTTTGCTTTTTGTCTCCTGGAAGAAAATTTTTTTCATCTCAGTTCAAATTTATTATTGTATCCTGGAACCAAACTTTTTTTGGTTTGTAACCCTTAAAGTACATATCTCCATATTATTGTCTCATAAATGCAATTATTTTAGTTTTCAGTCCAGAATCGCTAAACTTATTATGTAAACTGCAAAAATATTTATGGTGTCTAACCAATAATACTAATTTTGTAATTCAAACAAGATAAATACCTGAAAATTTTAAAATTAGTTTTGTTTTATGCTAGGTTTTAGATACTCGACATGGGATTTTGTGTACTTAATAATTTTAAACCTTGAAAAAATATGGTCTCACGCGAGTGGAAAAAAAGAAAGAATAACCAAAAACAATATCAAAATAGAGCAATCCAAATTTCTACTAATAAAAAACTTTACTACACAAAAAATAAAGCTAAAATCCTGCAATATCATCCGGGTTGCAGTGGTAGCTAGCAACCTAGTAAGAGACGATCACGTCCAATGATAAGAAATATAAAAACCCATAGCTCCTAAAAAAGGAGTCAGATCAAAACAAAAAGAACACCATGAGAACCGCCTTGTCCAAAACCCCTGTATAGGAAATTGTCTGTCCCTTGGCTTGAACAGCAAGGGAAATATATTGGCTTGAAAATCAAGAAAATTGACTTTAACCACGTTAGTCTCCCCAAACGGGATATTTTTTTTTCTTTTTTTGAATCCAGAGATAGCTTGGCACTGGAACATCGTAGAGGGTTGTTCAATAGCTCATTTTAAAGGAAATTAATTGGGTTAAAAATCTATAGTAACTAAAATAAATTATTTCTAAAAAAGAATAAATTTTTCCAATAAAAACTGTATTTTTGATGCAGTGACGTCATAATTACTATATAAGAAACGTCAAAACTGTAAATGGTCTCATTCATGAATACATAATGGCTAGATCAAATCCGGGTTGCAGCGGTAGCTAGCAACCTAGTAAGAGACGATCACCTCCAATGTCAAGAAATATAAAACCCCCCAACTCCTAAAAAAAGAGTCAGATCAAAACAAAAAGTACACCATTAGAACCGCCTTGTCCGAATCCTCTATAAAGGAAACTTACCTCCCTTTGGCTTGAATAACAAAGAAAATATATTGGCTTGAAAATCAAGAAAATTGACTTTTACCACGTTATTCTCCACAAACGGGATATTTTTTTCTTTCCGCTTTTTCTTTCTGCTCAGCTAGCTGGGCACTGGAAAATCATAGAGAGCTGTATAATAGCTCATTTTAAAGGAAATTGCAACATCTAGTCACTTTTGTATTTAAAAATAAAATACTTTTTAAAGTAGAATCAATTTTGTCAAAAAAATTGCATTTTTGATGTATTTTCATACTGCAGTCTTTTCAAAGATATTTGAATTTTGAAGCAATAAAACAGTCCATGTAATGAACTCTATAGTAATAATAGCTACTTGTCTCAATAGTAACCGAAACTCCTGGAACCAAAATTTTCTTTTTTGGCTTAATCGCTAAAATTATTATGTAAACTGCAAAAATATTTATGATGCCTAATCAGTAATAGTAATTTTTTAATTTAAACAACAAAAATACATGAAAATTCTTAAATTAGTTTTGCTTTTTGTCTCCTGGAAGAAATTTTTTTTTCATCTCAGTTCAAATTTATTATTGTATCCTGTAACCCGTAAAGTACATATCTCCATATTATTGTCTCATAATTGCAATTATTTTAGTTTTCAGTCCAGAATCACTAAACTTATTATTTAAACTGCAAAAATATTTATGGTGTCTAACCAATAATACTAATTTTGTAATTCAAACAAGATAAATACCTGAAAATTTTAAAATTAGTTTTGTTTTATGCTAGGTTTTAGATACTCGACACGGGATTTTGTGTGCTTAATAATTTTAAATCTTGAAAAAATATGGTCTCACGCGAGTGGAAAAAAAGAAAGAATAACCAAAAACAATATCAAAATAGAACAATCCAAATTTCTACTAATAGATTTATAATAAAGAACGACCTCTTGCCTATGCTATATTTTATCGGCCACTTAACTATAGTATAGGTTAGTAATTATAATAAAGATCGAACTCTTCCCTATACTAACTTGCATACGCAACTTCACTATAGTTAAGATTACAGTATTTATATTTTTACATTAAAATACGATCACTGAAATAACAAACCATTCCATACATTGGACTTAGTTAGCTACTTGATTGTTTGAGTTTCGTCTCTTACTATTTAAAAGAAGAAAAAGCCGTAGGCTTTTTCCTGTTTGTATTTATAGTTAAAAAACGAATTACATTAAAGAATAAACTTTAGTCCATAGTTTATATTAAAGGACGATCATTAGAAAATCCGGGTTGCAGCGGTAGCTAGCAATCCGGGTTGCAGCGGTAGCTAGCAACCTAGTAAGAGACGATCACGTCCAATGTTAAGAAATATAAAAACCCATAGTTCCTAAAAAGGAGTCAGATCAAAACAAAAAGTACACCATTGGAACCGCCTTGTCCGAAACCCCTGTATAGGAAACTTTCTGTCCCTTGGCTTGAACAGCAAGGGAAATATATTGGCATGAAAATCAAGAAAATTGACTTTAACCACGTTATTCTCCCCAAACGGGATATTTTTTCTCTTTTCTTTTTTTTGTATCCAGAGATAGCTTGGCACTGGAACATCGTAGAGGGTTTTATAATAAAGAACGACCTCTTGCCTATACTAAATTTTATACGCCACTTAATTATAGCATAGGTTACTAATTTCACAGATAGCTTGACACTGGAATATCGTAGAGAGTTGTTCAATGGCTCATTTTAAAGGAAATTAATGGAGTGACAAATATTATATTAAAAGACGATCATTAGAAGACCAAACCATTGCATACATTGGATGTAGTTAGCTCCCTGTTTCTTTGAGAGTCGTCACTTAGTACTCCAAAGAAAAAAAAAGCCGTAGGCTTTTTCCTCTTTGTAATCAGGGTTTACATAACCTGGGTTGTCAATCTGGTTACATAAAGGCTCGATCATCGAATTTAAGCTGAAACTAAGTAAAGGACAATTATGCCACCATATATTCACAGTGATGTATAAGATTTTCCGGGTTGCAGCGGTAGCTAGCAACCTAGTAAGAGACGATCACGTCCAATGTTTAGAAATATAAAAACCCCTAATTCCTAAAAAAAGATTCAGATCAAAACAAAAAGTACACCATTAGAACCGCCTTGTCCGAAACCCCTATAATAGAAACTTACCACCCTTTGGCTTGAATAACAAAGAAAATATATTGGCTTGAAAATCAAGAAAATTGACTTTAACCACGTTATTCTCCACAAACGGGATATTTTTTTCTTTCCGCTTTTTCTTTCTCGTCAGCTAGCTGGGCCCCGGAAAATCATAGAGAGCTGTATAATAGCTCATTTTAAAGGAAATTGCTACATCTAGTCACTTTTGTAATTAAAAATAAAATAATTTTTAAAGTAGAATCAATTTTGTCAAAAAAATTGCATTTTTGATGTATTTTTATACTGCAGTCTTTTCAAAGATATTTGAATTTTGAAGCAATCAAACAGTTCATGGTAATGAACTCTATAGTAATAATATCTACTTGTCTCAATAGTAACCGAAACTCTAAAGAACGAGATTTTGATACCAATAGATACATCAAAGCAAATAGTTCGTGATAACGAACTGTATGTTGTATAGTAAGAGTGACTCGTCTCAATAGTAAAACTTGCTATATCTAGTTCCTTCTGTAATTAAAGATAAAATATTTTTTTAATAGTTCCGGTTTGCAGCGGTAGCTAGGAACCTAATTAAAAGAGATCATTCGAAGAACATACCATTGTATATATTGGGACTTAGTTAGCTGCTCGATTCCTTGAAAAAAAAATCTTATTTGTCAATTGAAACTAGAATAATTTCTGAAAATTTTAAACAAAATAATTTTATTTAGCTGCAAAGTGCAAAAATATTTACGGTGTCTGGACAATAATTTCAATTTTTTAATTCAAACCAGAAAAAAAACTTGAAAATTTAAAAATTATAATAAAGAACGACGTCTAGCCCATGATAACTGAAATAAACTATTGTTTCAAAATAACTTGAAGCAAATACTTTTAGAAAGTTGCTTCTCTAAGGTATGTTATACAAGGGACCATTAATCATAAATAGGGATTATGTAAGCTTCATCGGTATCATGGCTGTAGAGATGGCTGAAACCTAGTAAAGAACAAACCAGGGCACATATTGAACTTAGTTAGCTGCCTGATTCTCTGAAGTTCGTTTCTTGCTATTCGAAATAAGAAAAAGCCATAGGCTTTTTCCTGTTCGTGATTTTTTATCCGGGCTGCAGCGGCAGCTAGCAACCAAGTAAAAGACAATTACGCCCCATAGTAAAAATAATTTATAATAAAGATTTTAATGAAAAAAAAAAAATGAACATTTGAAATTAGTTTCATTACATTAAAATTTATAATAAAGATCGAACTCTTCCCTATACTAACTTGCATACGCAACTTCACTATAGTTAAGATTACAGTATTTATATTATGAATCATTATAAATTATAAAAGGTTCAAATGTTCGAAGATTATAGAGTTTAAAAATTTTCCCACCCCGGGAATCGAACCCGAGCCTGTTAAGTGAAAGTTAACTATCCTAGCCACTAGACCATATTGAACCATAAACAAGTATGATTTAAGAGCCATATGCGTATTATTATTTCACCATACCAATTATAATAAGGCCAAAACAAAATCGTCGACTTGTATTCCGGGTTGTAGCGGTAGCTAGCAACCTAGTACAGTAAATAATGATCTCTCGCCCATAGTAACTTATAGACAGTGGGTCCAAGGGTAGCTTACTAGCTAAACATATTGTAACGGTATCTGGGTTGCAGCGGCAGCTGTAACCCGGTGTCTCTTTGTTTAACATTATCCAGGTTGTAGCGGTCGCTATCAACCGAGTAAGAGACGATCACGTCCAATGTTAAGAAATATATATACCCATAGCTCCTAATTATAATAAATTAGTACTTAAGAACGACAAAGATGTAAATGTTCTCATTTGTGAATACATAATGTTTTCAATCAAGCAAGCTGCACGCAAGTTAAAAAAATATAATAAAGAACGACCACTTGCCTCTACTAAATTTTATAGGCCACTTAACTATAGTGTAGGCTAGTACAGTTATATTTAAGGCCAATATATTAAAATTTTCCATTAAAAGACGACCATTGGAATAAAAACCCATTACATACATTTGATTTAGTTAGCTATTTGATTGCTGTTTGTAATCAATTAGAAAAATTTATAATAAAGAACAGACTCTAGCCAATAGTAACTTAAATATTTTATATAAAGATTTTTAGTAAAGAATGGGCTCAAGTCCAAAGGAACTGAACCCTGTGGTTCATTCATATAATCTCCATTATTTTAGCTAGGGGGTAACTAAACAAGTTTCTTTTCAAATTTAAAATTTAAAAGACATTGCTTTAAATTCAATCCGGGTTGCAGCGGTAGCCAGCAACCTAGTAAGAGACGATCACGTCCAACGTTAAGAAATATAAAAACCCATAGTTCCTAACAAAGGAGTCAGATCAAAACAAAAAGTACACCATTAGAACCGCCTTGTCCGAAACCCCTGGATAGGAAACTTTCTGTCCCTTGGCTTGAACAGCAGGGGAAATATATTGGCTTCAAAATAAAGAAAAGTGGCAGCTACTACAACATTCTGCCTAAACGGGATATTTTTTTCTTTCTTTTTTTCTTTGTTTCCAGAGATAGCTTGGCACTGGAACATCGTAGAGGGTTGTTCAATAGCTCATTTTAAAGAAAATTAATTGGGTTAAAAACCTTTTGTAACTAAAATAAATTATTTCTAAAAGAGAATAAATTTTTCCACCAAAAACTGCATTTTTGATGTCTTTTCAAACTGCAGTCTTTCAAACATAATCGTATACCAGCGGTAAGATTTGAACCCACGCCTCTGAAGAGACTGGTGGCTAACACCAGTGCCTTGGACCACTCGGCAAGGCTGCCTCTCATAAATAACTATATATGTGAATCTGGGTTGCAGCAGTAGCTAGCAATCTAGTAAGAGACGATCAGTCCAATGATAAGAAATATAATTTACAATAAGGAACGAACTGAACCCATAGTAACTTAAGTATTAAATCAAACAGTTCGTGGTCATAATAAAGAGCTGTGTAATGGCTCATTTTAAAGAAAACTGCTGTATATAGAAACCTTTTGTAATTAACAAACTTAATTATTATTATAAAACAAATTGTTACGACATGGTAAAGAACTAACTCATGGCGATAGTAAGTAATTTAATTTTGAAAAGAAAGAATTACAGCTGGAAACCTAAATGGTAGTTACAATAAGGAACGAACTGAACCCATAGTAACTTAAGTATTAAATCAAACAGTTCGTGGTCATAATAAAGCGCTGTGTAATGGCTCATTTTAAAGAAAACTGCTGTATATAGAAACCTTTTGTAATTAACAAAATTATTGTTATAAAACAAATTGTTACGACATGGTAAAGAACTAACTCATGGAGATAGTAAGTAATTTAATTTTGAAAAGAAAGAATTACAGATGGAAACCTAAATGGTAGTTACAATAAGGAACGAACTGAACCAATAGTAACTTAAGTATTAAATCAAACAGTTCGTGGTCATAATAAAGAGCTGTGTAATGGCTCATTTTAAAGTAACAGTAAAGAACGATCTCCCGCCCATAGTAACTGATATATAGTAGTTACAGGGGTATTACATTAAAAAATATCCGGGTTGCAGCGGTAGCTAGCAACCTAGCAAGAGACGATCACGTCCAATGTTGAGAAATATAAAAACCCCTAACTCCTGAGAAAAGATCCGGGTTGCAGTTGTAACTAGCAACCTAGTAAGAGACGATCACGTCCAATGTTAAGAAATATAAAAACCCATAGTTCCTAAAAAAGGAGTCAGATCAAATTCAAAAGTACACCATTAGAACCGCCTTGTCCGAAACCCCTGTATAGGAAACTTTCAGTCCCTTGGCTTGAACAGCAAGAAAAATATATTGGCTTGAAGATCAAGAAAAGTGGCAGCTACTACAACATCAGGGTTGCAGCGGTAGCTAGCAACCTAGTAAGAGACGATCACGTCCAATGTTAAGAAATATAAAAACCCATAGTTCCTAACAGAGGAGTCAGATCAAAACAAAAAGTACACCATTAGAACCGCCTTGTCCGAAACCCCTATATAGGAAACTTTGTCCCTTGGCTGGAACAACAAAGAAAATATATTGGCTTAAAAATCAGGAAAGTGGCAGCTACTACAACATTCTGCCTAAACGGCATCATTTTTTCTTTTTTTTTTCTTTTCCACAGATAGCTTGGCACTGGAACATCGTAGAGGGTTGTTCAATAGCTCATTTTAAAGGAAATTAATTGGGTTAAAAATCTATAATAACTAAAATAAATTATTTCTAAAAGAGAATAAATTTTTCCACCAAAATCTGCATTTTTGATGTCTTTTGACACTGCAGTCTTTCAAACATAATCGTATACCAGCGGTAAGATTTGAACCCACGCCTCCGAAGAGACTGGTGGCTAACACCAGTGTCTTGGACCACTCGGCCAGGCTGCCTCTTATAATTTGGGTTGCAGAAGTAGCTAGCAACCTAGTAAGAGACGATCAGTCCCATGCTAAGAAATATAAAAACCCAAAACTCCTAAAAATAGATTAAGATCAAAACAAAAGTACATCATTAGAACTACCTTGTCTGAAACCCTACTAGATAAATAATGAATGTCGTCATAGCTTTATATTAGAGCTATGACGTGAATAGAAATTTCCGGGTTGCAGCGGTAGCTAGCAACCTAGTAAGAGACGATCACCTCCAATGTAAAGAAATATAAAACCCCTAACTCCTAAAAAAAGAGTCAGATCAAAACAAAAAGTATACCATTAGAACCACCTTGTCCGAAACCCCTATGGCTTGAAAATCAAGAAAATTGACATTTACCACGTTATTCTCCACAAACGGGATATTTTTTTCTTTCTGCTTGATTTTTCTTCTCAGCTAGCTGGGCACTGGAAAATCATAGAGAGCTGTATAATAGCTCATTTTAAAGGAAATTGCAACATCTAGTCACTTTTGTAATTAAAAATAAAATACTTTTTAAAGTAGAATCAATTTTGTCAAAAAAATTGCATTTTTGATGTATTTTCATGCTGCAGTCTTTTCAAAGATATTTCAATTTTGAAGCAATCAAACAGTTCATGGTAATGAACTCTATAGTAATAATAGCTACTTGTCTCAATAGTAACCGAAACTCCTGGAACCAAAATTTTCTTTTTTGGTTTAATTACTAAAATTATTATGTAAACTGCAAAAATATCTATGATGCCTAATCAGTAATAGTAATTTCATAATTTAAACTACAAAAATACATGAAAATTTTATAATTAGTTTTACTTTTTGTCTCCTGGAAGAAAATTTTTTTTCATCTCAGTTCAAAGTTATTATTGTATCCTGGAACCAAACTTTTTTTGGTTTGTAACCCCGTAAAGTACGTATCTCCATATTATTGTCTTATAATTGCAATTATTTTAGTTTTCAGTCCAGAATCACTAAACTTATTATGTAAACTGCAAAAATATTTATTGTGTCTAACCAATAATACTAATTTTGTAATTCAAACAAGATAAATACCTGAAAATTTAAAAATTAGTTTTTTTTTATGCTAGGTTTTAGATACTCGACACGGGGTATTGTGTACTTAATAATTTTAAACCTTGAAAAAATATGGTCTCACGCGAGTGGAAAAAAAGAAAGAATAACCAAAAAAACTATTAAAATAGAGCAATCCAAATTTCTACTTATAGAAAACATTACTACACAAAAAATAAAGCTAACATCCTGAAATATAGGAAAAGTTTATTTAAAAGTTATAATAAAGAACGAATATTTTACCGATTATCTACTAATAACCATATATGACGTAATAAGTGAAATGACGTAATATCTAAAACCTATTGTGTACTAATAACCATATATGACTTAATTAGCGACGTGACGTAGAAATTGAAAAAAATTTTTATTTTATTTTTATTTTATTTTCGTTTTTAGTTCAGAATCCGGGTTGCAGCGGTAGCTAGCAACCTAGTAAGAGACGATCCCGTCCAATGTTAAGAAATATAAAAACCCATAGTTCCTAAAAAAGGAGTCAGATCAAAACAAAAAGTACACCATTAGAACCGCCTTGTCCGAAACCCCTGTATAGGAAACTTTCTTTCCCTTGGCTTGAACAGCAAGGGAAATATATTGGCTTGAAAATCGAGAAAAGTGGCAGCTATTACAACATTCTGCCTAAACGGGCTATTTTTTTCTCTTTTCTTTTGTATCCAGACATAGCTTGGCACTGGAACATCGTAGAGGGTTGTTCAATAGCTCATTTTAAATGAAATTAATTGGGTTAGAAATCTATAGTAACTAAAATAAATTATTTCTAAAAGAGAATAAATTTTTCCACCAAAAACTGCATTTTCGATGTCTTTTCACACTGCAGTCTATAAACATAATCGCATACCAGCGGTAAGATTTGAACCCACGCCTCCGAAAAGACTGGTGGCTAACACCAGTCCCTTGGACCACTCGGCCAGGCTGCCTCTCATAAATAAATATATATGTGAATTTGGGTTGCAGCAGTAGCTAGCAACCTAGTAAGAGACGATCAGTCCAATGCTAAGAAATATAAAAACCCAAAACTCCTAAAAATAGAGTCAGATCAAAACAAAACTATATCATTAGAACTACCTTGTCTGAAACCCTACTAGATAAATAATGAATGTCATCATCGTTTTATATTAGAGCTGTGACGTGAATAGAAAAACACGAAAATATATTGTTGTTTCTGAAGACGTCATGAAATAATATCATTGCGCCATGACGTCGATAAAATCATTAGGCCGTGACGTCATAATCCGGGTTGCAGCGGTAGCTAGCAACCTAGTAAGAGACGATCACCTCCAATGTGAAGAAATATAAAACCCCCCAACTCCTAAAAAAAGAGTCAGATCAAAACAAAAAGTACACCATTAGAACCGCCTTGTCCGAATCCTCTATAAAGGAAACTTACCGCCCTTTGGCTTGAATAACAAAGAAAATATATTGGCTTGAAAATCAAGAAAATTGACTTTTACCACGTTATTCTCCACAAACGGGATATTTTTTTCTTTCCGCTTTTTTTTCCTGCTCAGCTAGCTGGGCACTGGAAAATCATAGAGAGCTGTATAATAGCTCATTTTAATGGCAATTGCAACATCTAGTCACTTTTTTAATTAAAAATAAAATACTTTTTAAAGTAGAATCAATTTTGTCAAAAAAATTGCATTTTTGATGTATTTTCTTACTGCAGTCTTGTCAAAGATATTTGAATTTTGAAGCAATCAAACAGTTCATGGTAATGAACTCTTTAGTAATAATAGCTACTTGTCTCAATAGTAACCGAAACTCCTGGAACCAAAATTTTCTTTTTTGGCTTAATCGCTAAAATTATTATGTAAACTGCAAAAATATTTATGATGCCTAATCAGTAATAGTAAGTTCTTAATTTAAACAACAAAAATATATGAAAATTTTATAATTAGTTTTACTTTTTGTCTCCTGGATTACATTAAAGAACGATCTGTAGTCCATAGTAATTGATTATAATAAGAGACTAACCTCAAAGAATCATCCGGGTTGCAGCGGTAGCTAGCATTTCCGGGTTGCAGCGGTAGCTAGCAACCTAGTAAGAGACGATCACGTCCAATGTTAAGAAATATAAAAACCCATAGTTCCTAACAAAGAAATCAGATCAAAACAAAAAGTACACCATTAGAACCGCCTTGTCCGAAACTCCTGTATAGGAAACTTTCTGTCCCTTGGTTCCGGGTTGCAGCGGTAGCTAGCAACCTAGTATATAATAAAGATCGAACTCTTCCCTATACTAACTTGCATACGCAACTTCACTATAGTTAAGATTGCAGTATTTATATTATGCATCATTATAAATTATAAAAGGTTCAAATGTTCGAAGATTATAGAGTTAAAAATTTTCCCACCCCGGGAATCGAACCCGAGCCTGTTAAGTGAAAGTTAACTATCCTAGCCACTAGACCATATTGAACCATAAAGAAGTATGATTTAAGAGCCATATGCGTATTATTATTTCACCATACCAATTATAATAAGGCCAAAACAAAATCGTCGACTTGCAACCTTACTTTTGACACATTAGTTAAATCTTCATCAGGCTTAAAAAATGTTTTGCTAGTTTTACATGAAAGAACGAACCTTAGTTGATCCGGGTTGCAGCGGTAGCTAGCAACCTAGTAAGAGACGATCACGTCCAATGTTAAGAAATATAAAAACCCATAGTTCCTAACAAAGAAATCAGATCAAAACAAAAAGTACACCATTAGAACCGCCTTGTCCGAAACCCCTGTATAGAAAACTTTCTGTCCCTTGGCTTTAACAGCAAGGGAAATATATTGGCTTGAAAATCAAGAAAATTGACTTTTACTACGTTATTCTCCCCAACCGGGATATTTTTTTCTTTTTTTTTTTTTTTCTTTTCCACAGATAGCTTGGCACTGGAACATCATAGATAGTTGTTCAATAGCTCATTTTAAAGGAAATTAATTGGGTTAAAAACTTTTTGTAACTAAAATAAATTATTTCTAAAAGAGAATACATTTTTCCACCAAAAACTGCATTTTCGATGTCTTTTCACACTGCAGTCTTTCAAACATAATCGTATACCAGCGGTAAGATTTGAACCCACGCCTCCGAAGAGATTGGTGGCTAACACCAGTGCCTTGGACCACTCGGCCAGACTGCCTCTCATAAATAAATATATATGTGAATTTGGGTTGCAGCAGTAGCTAGCAATCTAGTAAGAGACGATCAGTCCAATGCTAAGAAATATAACAAAAGTCCTAAAAATAGAGTAAGATCAAAACAAAAGTACATCATTAGAACTACCTTGTCTGAAACCCTACTAGATAAATAATGAATGTCGTAGCTTTATATTAGAGCTATGAAGTGAATAGAAAAACACGAAATTATATTGTTGTTTCTGATGACGTCATGAAATAATATCATTGCGCCTTGACGTCAATAAAATCATTACGCTGTGACGTCATAATTACTATATAGGAAGCGTCAGAACTGTAAATGTTCACATTCATAATTACATAATGGTTTCAGTCAAGCAAGCTGTACGCAAATTGAAAAAACAGTACTACACAAACAACAGAGATAGTATCTTGAAAAGAGAAAAGCAAAGGTATTCAACCGACCAGGCGCATCGAGAAGTAAAAATTGATAGAGAAAAACAAAGGTATTCAACCGACCAGGTGTATCGAGAAGTAATAATTGAGAGAGCAAAACAAAGGTATTCAACCGACCAGGTGCATCGAGAAGTAAAAATTGAGAGAGCAAAACAAAGGTATTCAACCGACCAGGCGTATCGAGAAGTAATAATTGAGAGAGCAAAACAAAGGTATTCAACCGACCAGGCGTATCGAGAAGTAATAATTGAGAGAGCAAAACAAAACAGCAAGATGTGTTATCACAATGATGAAGATTATAGACATGCAAAAATTACAGTATAGAACGATCTCTCGCCCATAGTAACTGATATACAGTGGTTCCAGGGGTAGATACAAGCTATCCAGAATCTAGCAGTATCCGAGTTGCAGTAGCAGCTGTCACCCAGAATCTCTTTGCTTAACAACAAAGAAATCATGTCGGCTTGTTATTAAACCAGAACCTAACAAATAATAAAATTAACAAGTGACAATCTTTTCTCACTTGGCAGTTGTTTTTTTTTAATTATTCTTAAATTTTTAGTTACTATGGACCGGGGCATGTCCTTTTATAAGAAGAAGGTACGGCTGCGACCACGGTTTCTATTTCAGTTTTTTAATTCCGCATAGTCTTAGATTTTAGAAATCTAGTTTCCGAGTGTTTAAAAAAAGAGCAAAAATATTCATGTGATTATATCAGAGTTATGGAAAGAGATTTAACCTGTAATATTTAAAAGAAATTCGTTAAGGTTATTTACATTAAAGGACGAATAATAGCCCATAGTAACTCTGATGAGTCATTGCATTTTACATTTAGAAAACTTGTTGTCATGGAACAAAAGGTAGCAGAAAGATTTTGCATATCAATGTCGCAATGGATATTAACTGATGACTTAAGCTGTTTGATAAGTCCACTTGAACTACAGACTCAAATACTGGTATCGTTCAAGATCAATCGTTACCACAGCGTAATTTGAACTCAAATCCTTGTTGGCTGAAAGACGAGTCCGTTTCCACATGACCGTGGTAACTTCTAATATAAATATACCATTCAGTTTATGGTGTCTATGATTTCTAACAACGATTGCTACTAAGCTTCATACTTTTGGTTTTCAATTTAATGGTATTGAAATTGTTGTAATCCGTTTTCAAAATATATAAAATTACTACTTAAGAACGACAAAGATGTAAATTCTCTCATTCTTTATTAGATAATGGTTAGATCGAAGCAAGCTATACGCAATCCGGGTTGCAGCGGTAGCTAGCAACCTAGTAAGAGACGATCACCTCCAATGTAAAGAAATATAAAACCCCTAACTCCTAAAAAAGAGTCAGATCAAAACAAAAAGTATACTATTAGAACCACCTTGTCTGAAACCCCTATTAAGAAAACTTACCACCCTTTGGCTTGAATAACAAAGAAAATATATTGGCTTGAAAATCAAAAAAATTGACTTTTACCACGTTATTCTCCACAAACGGGATATTTTTTTCAATGTTAAGAAATATAAAAACCCATATTTCCTAAAAAAGGAGTCAGATCAAATTCAAAAGTACACCATTAGAACCGCCTTGTCCGAAACCCCTGTATAGTGAACTTTCTATCCCTTAGCTTGAACAGCAAGGGAAATGTATTGGCTTGAAAATCAAGAAAAGTGGCAGCTACTACAACATTCTGCCTAAACGGGATATTTTTTTCTTTTTTTTCTTTTGTATCCAGAGATATCTTGGCACTGGAACATCGTAGAGGGTTGTTCAATAGCTCATTTTAAAGGAAATTAATTGGGTTAAAAACCTTTTGTAACTAAAATGAATTATTTCTAAAAGAGAATAAATTTTTCCACCAAAAACTGCATTTTTGATGTCTTTTCACACTGCAGTCTTTCAAACATAATCGTATACCAGCGGTAAGATTTGAACCCACGCCTCCAAAGAGACTGGTGGCTAACACCAGTGCCTTAGACCACTCGGCCAGGCTGCTTCTCATAATTTGGATTGCAGCAGTAGCTAGCAACCTAGCAAGAGACGATCAGTCCAATGCTAAGAAATATAAAAACCCAAAACTCCTAAAAATACAGTCAGATCAAAACAAAGGTGCATCATTAGAATTACTTTGTCTGAAACCCTACTAGATAAAGAGCTATGACGTGAATAGAAAAACAAGATATTATGTTGTGGTTTCTGAAGACGTCATGAAATAATATCATTGCGCCATGACGTCATCACGAAATAAAATCATTACGCCGTGACGTCATAATTACTATGTAAGAAGCGTCAGAACTGTAAATGTTCTCATTCATAATTACATAATGGTTTCAATCAAGCAATCTGCACGCAAGTTAAAAAAACAGTACTACACAAACAACAGAGATAGTATCTTGAAAAGAAAAAAGCAAAGGTATTCAACCGACCAGGCGTATCGAGAAGTAATAATTGAGAGAGCAAAACAAAACAGCAAGATGTGTTATCACAATGATGAAGATTATAGACATGCAAAAATTGAGACAGCCAATCAAAAGATCAAGGAGCGTTATCAAAATGATGAAGATTACAGAGAAGCAAGAATTGAGCAGGCTAGACAAAAGATCAAGGAGCGTTATCATAATGATAAACTTTATAGAGAAGCAACAATTGAGCAGGCTAGACAAAAGAGCAAGGAACGGTATGATAATGATGAAGATTACCGAAATAAATATAAGAAAAAAGTTGCTACCAGAATAATTTTACAATAAAGAACGACCTCTTGCCTACACTAATTACAGTAGAGAACGACATGACCATGCTAACTGAAATAATCCGGGTTGCAGCGGTAGCTAGCAACCTAGTAAGAGACGATCACATCCAATGTAAAGAAATATAAAACCCCCCAGCTCCTAAAAAAAGAGTCAGATCAAAACAAAAAGTACACCATTAGAACCGCCTTGTCCGAAATCTCTATAAAGGAAACTTACCGCCCTTTGGCTTGAATAACAAAGAAAATATATTGGCTTGAAAATCAAGCAAATTGACTTTTACCACGTTATTCTCCACAAACGGGATATTTTTTCTTTCCGCTTGATTTTCCTTCTCAGCTAGCTGGGCAGTGGAAAATCATAGAGAGATGTATAATAGCTCATTTTAAAGGAAATTGCAACATCTAGTGCATTTTGTAATTAAAAATAAAATACTTTTTAAAGTAGAATCAATTTTGTCAAAAAAATTGCATTTTTGATGTATTTTCATACATAAAGGACCGATATAGTTCATCATAATTGGTATTTGTCAATTAGGTTTTTTTATATAATTATCTATTTTTACATTAAAAGACGATCACTGAAATAACAAACCATTCCATACATCAAGTAGTTAGCTACTTGATTGTTTGAGCATTGTCTCTTACTGTTTAAAAGAAGAAAAAGCCGTAGGCTTTTTCCTGTTTGTATTTATAGTTAAAAAACGAACTCAAGTCCAAAGAAACTGAACCCTGTGGTTCCTTCATATTATCTTCATTATTTTAGTTAGAATGTAAATAAACAAGTTTCTTTTTTAAATTTTCAATTGAAAAGATAGTGCTTTTAATGCAACATATTAAAAGTTCTCCCCGACGGGGAATAGAACCCCCTTCTCCCAAGTAACAAGTGGGCATGCTTACCATTAGACTATTATATACCATTTTTCTTACCAATAAAAGTTACATATAAGATATGATAATAATTTTTTAATCATGGTTGCAGCGGTAGCTAGCAACCTAGTAAGAGACGATCACGTCCAATGTTAAGAAATATAAAAACCCGTAGCTCCAAAAAAAGGAGTCAGATCCGGGTTGCAGCGGTATCTAGCAATCTGGGTTGCAGCGGTAGCTAGCAACCTAGTAAGAGACGATCACGTCCAATGTTAAGAAATATAAAAACCCATAGTTCCTAACAGAGGAGTCAAATCAAAACAAAAAGTACACCATTAGAACCGCCTTGTCCAAAACCCCTGCATAGGAAACCTTCTGTCCCTTGGCTTGAAGAGCAAGAAAAATATATTGGCTTGAAAATCAAGAAAAGTGGCAGCTACTACAACATTCTGCCTAAACGAGATATTTTTTTCTTTTTTTCTTTTTTCTTTTCCACAGATAGCTCGGCACTGGAACATCGTAGAGAGTTGTTCAATAGCTCATTTTAAAAGAAATTAATTGGGTTAAAAATCTATAGTAACTAAAATAAATTATTTCTAAAAGAGAATAACTTTTTCCACCAAAAACTGCATTTTTGATGTCTTTTCACACTGCAGTCTTTCAAACATAATCGTATACCTGCGGTAAGATTTGAACCCACGCCTCCGAAGAGACTGGTGGCTAATTATAATAAAGAGTGACCTCTTACCTATACTAAATTTTATACGCCACTTAATTATATATAGTATAGGTTAGTAATTCAACAGATACCATGGCACTGGAACATTGTAGAGAGTTGTTCAATGGTTCATTTTGAAGGAAATTAATGGGGTTAAGTTCTACTGAAAATTTGGCAAAAAATTCTCTGTGTAGTAGAACAAATTACAGTAAAGAACGATCTCTCGCCAATAGTAACTGATAGACGGTGGCTCCAGGGGTAGCTACATCCGGGTTGTAGCGGTAGCTAGCAACCTAGTAAGAGTTACAGCAAAGAACGATCTCTCACCAATAGTAACTGATGTACGGTGGCTCCAGGGGTAGCTACAAGTAAATAATCCGGGTTGCAGCCGTAGCTAGCATCCGGGTTGCAGCGGTAGCTAGCAACCTAGTAAGAGAAGATCACGTCCAATGTTAAGAAATATAAAAACCCCTAACTCCTAAAAAAAAAGTCAGATCAAAACAAAAAGTACACCATTAGAACCGCCTTGTCTGAAACCTCTATAAAGGAAACTTACCGCCCTGCGGCTTGAATAACAAAGAAAATATATTGGCTTGATAATCAAGAAAATTGACTTTAACCACGTTATTCTCCACAAACGGGATATTTTTTCTTTCTTTCTTTTCCACAGATATTTATAATAAAGAACGACCTCTTGCCTATACTATGTTTTATACGCCATTTAATTATAGTATAGGTCAGTAATTCAACAGATAGCTTGGCACTGGAACATCGTAGAGAGTTGTTCAATGGCTCATTTTAAAGAAAATTAATGAGGTTAAAAACTTCTTGTAATTAAAATATTTATTTTATTACATTAAGAAATTTTAATTATGTTTCTTAAGAAATCATCATAAGTTAAAATTTCCCATACAAAATTTGAACTCAAACCAACTGGGTGAGAGCTATCCAAACCTCTAGACCATATAGGTTTTATTAAAATATCCAATTAATGACGTTTATATTAAAGAACAGATTATAAACCTATTCTGTCTGATCATTCGAGGATCGTCTATTACTATTCCAAAGAAGAAAAAGCCTTAGGCTTTTTCCTGTTTGTGATTTATAATCTGGATTCAAGCGGTAGTTATAGTAAAGAACGGACTCAATCCCAAAGAAACTGAACCCTGTGGTTCATTCATATTATCTTCCCTATTTTAGCTAGGATTATAGTAAAGAACGACATCTAGTCAATATTAACTGGAAAATAAATGGGGACTATGTAATCCGGGTTGCAGCGGTAGCTAGCAACCTAGTAAGAGACGATCACCTCCAATGTCAAGAAATATAAAACCCCCCAACTCCTAAAAAAAGAGTCAGATCAAAACAAAAAGTACACCATTAGAACCGCCTTGTCCGAATCCTCTATAAAGGAAACTTACCTCCCTTTGGCTTGAATAACAAAGAAAATATATTGGCTTGAAAATCAAGAAAATTGACTTTTACCACGTTATTCTCCACAAACGGGATATTTTTTTCTTTCCGCTTTTTCTTTCTGCTCAGCTAGCTGGGCACTGGAAAATCATAGAGAGCTGTATAATAGCTCATTTTAAAGGAAATTGCAACATCTAGTCACTTTTGTATTTAAAAATAAAATACTTTTTAAAGTAGAATCAATTTTGTCAAAAAAATTGCATTTTTGATGTATTTTCATACTGCAGTCTTTTCAAAGATATTTGATATAATAAAGAACGACCTCTTGCCTATACTAAATTTTATACACCACTTAATTATAGTATTGGTTAGTAATTCAACAGATAGCTTGGCACTCTAACATCGTAGAGAGTTGTTCAATGACTCATTTTAAAGGAAATTAATGGGGTTAAAAACCTTTTGTAATTAAAACAAATTATTTTTATTATATTAAGAAATTTTAATTATGTTTTACAATAAAGAACGACACCTTACCCATGTTAACTAAAACATAAATAGGGATTATATAATTTCCATCAGTATCATGGCTGTAGAGATGGCTGAAACCTAGTTACAATAAAAGACGATCATTGGAATAACAAAAAATTGCATACATTGGAATTAGCTAGCTACTTGATTGCTTGAGACTCGTCTCTTACTATTTCAAAGAAGAAAAAGCCGTAGGCTTTTTCCTGTGTGTAATCAGTTTATTATCATAGACAGCGCGCTAGTTATACTAAAGAAAGACCTCTTGCTTATACTAAATTTTATACGCCACTTAATTATAGTATAGGTTAGTAATTCCACAGATAGCTTGGCACTGGAAAATCTTGGAGAGTTGTTCATCCGGGTTGCAGCGGTAGCTAGCAACCTCCGGGTTGCAGCGGTAGCTAGCAACCTAGTAAGAGATGATCACGTCCAATGTTAAGAAATATAAAAAACCCATAGTTCTTAAAAAAAGAGTCAGATCAAAACAAATTATAATAAAGAACGACCTTTTGCCTATAATAAATTTTATACGCCACTTAAGTATAGTATAGGTTAGTAATCCGGGTTGCAGCGGTAGCTAGCAACCTAGTAAGAGACGATCACGTCCAATGTTAAGAAATGTAAAACCTTCATAGTTCCTAAGAAAGGAGTCAGATCAAAACAAAAAGTACACCATTAGAACTGCCTTGTCCGAAAACCCTTGAAAGGAAACTTACCGCCCTTTGGTTTGAACAGCAAGGGAAATATATTGGCTTGAAAATCAAGAAAATTGACTTTAACCACGTTATTCTCCACAAACGGAATATTTTTTTCTTTTTTCTTCTTTTCCAGAGATAGCTTTGCGCTGGAAGATCGTAGAGAGTTGTTCAATGGCTCATTTTAAAGGAAATTAATTGGATTAAAATCCTTTTGTAACTAAAACGTGGCAGCTACTACAACATTCTGCCTAAATAGGATATTTTTTTTCTTGTTATTTTATAATAAAGAACGAACTCTTTCCTATACTAAATAAGCCACTATTTTTATTAAGGTTTTACATAAAGGACCGATGTAGCTCATTATAAATGGTGTTTGTTTATCCGGGTTGCAGCGGTAGCTAGCAACCTAGTAAGAGACGATCACGTCCAATGTTAGGAAATATAAAAACCCATAGTTCTTAAAAAAAAGAGTCAGATCAAAACAAAAAGTACACCATTAGAACCGCCTTGTCCGAAACCCCTGCATAATAAAATTTCTGTCCCTTGGCTTGAACAGCAAGGGAAATATATTGGCTTGAAAATCAAGAAAAGTGGCAGCTACTACAACATTCTGCCTAAACGGGATATTTTTTTCTTTTTTTTCTTTTTTTTTCTTTTTTTGTATCCAGAGATAGCTTGGCACTGGAACATCGTAGAGGGTTGTTCAATAGTTCATTTTAAAGGAAATTAATTGGGTTAAAAATCTATAGTAACTAAAATAAATTATTTCTAAAAGAGAGTAAATTTTTCCACCAAAAACTGCATTTTGATGTCTTTTCACACTGCAGTCTTTCAAACATAATCGTATACCAGCGGTAAGAATTGAACCCACGCCTCTGAAGAGACTGGTGGCTAACACCAGTGCCTTGGACCACTCGGCCAGGCTGCCTCTCATAAATAAATATATATGTGAATTTGGGTTGCAGCAGTAGCTAGCAACCTAGTAATAGACGATCAGTCCAATGCTAAGAAATATAAAAACCCAAAACTCCTAAAAATAGAGTCAGATCAAAACAAAAGTACATCATTAGAAATATCCGGGTTGCAGCGGTAGCTAGCAACCTAGTAAGAGACGATCACGTCCAATGTTAAGAAATATAAAAACCCATAGTTCTTAAAAAAAGAGTCAGATCAAAACAAAAAGTACACCATTAGAACCACCTTGTCCGAAACCCCTGCATAGAAAACTTTCTGTCCCTTGGCTTGAACAGCAAGGGAAATATATTGGCTTGAAAATCAAGATCCGGGTTGCAGCGGTAGCTAGCAACCTAGTAAGAGACGATCACGTCCAATGTTAAGAAATATAAAAACCCATAGTTCTTAAAAAAAGAGTCAGATCAAAACAAAAAGTACACCATTAGAACCGCCTTGTCCGAAACTTCTGCATAGTAAAATTTCTGTCCCTTGGCTTGAACAGCAAGGGAAATATATTGGCTTGAAAATCAAGAAAAGTGGCAGCTACTACAACATTCTGCCTAAACGGGATATTTTTTTCTTTTTTTTTTGTTTTTTTGTATCCAGAGATAGTTTGGCACTGGAACATCGTAGAGGGTTGTTCAATAGCTCATTTTAAAGGAAATATAATAAAGAACGACATCTTGGCTATACTAAATTAGGTATGGCGTTGTAAGAGAGTTACAGTAAAGAACGATCTCCAGTCCATACTAACTGATATTTGGTGGTTCAAGGGGTAGTTTTGGTGGTTCAAGGGGTAGTTTCAAGCTATCCAGATTGCAGCTGGATCCAGGTTGCAGCGGCAGCTGTAACCTGGAGTCTCTTTGCTTAAACAACCGAGAAAATATGTCAGCTTGTTATTAAAAAAATTAAAATAAAGAATGAAACATAGCCCATGTTAACTGAAGCATAAATAGGGATTATATAATTTCCATCAGAATCATATCTGTAGAGATGGCTGATATCTAGTCCAGGTTGCAGCGGTAGCTAGCAACCTAGTAAGTGACGATCACATCCAATGTTAAGAAATATAAAAACACCTAACTCCTAAAAAAAGAGACCAAAACAAAAACATATTAGTACACCAATAGAACCACCTTGTCCGACCCCTATAAAGGAAGCTTACCGCCCTTTTGCTTGAATAAAAAAGAAACTCTGGGTTGCAGCGGTAGCTAGCAACCTAGTAAGAGACGATCACGTCCAAAGTTAAGAAATATAAAAACCCCTAACTCCTAAAAAAAAGAGTCAGATCTAAACAAAAAGTACAACATTAGAACCGCCTCGTCCGATACCCCTATAAAGGAAACTTACCGCCCTTTGGCTTAAATAACTAAGAAATATATTGGCTTGAAAATCAAGGAAATTGACTTTAAGCACGTTATTCTCCAGAAACGGGATATTCGTAGAGAGTTGTTCAATGGCTCATTTGAAAGAAAATTAATGGGTTATCCGGGTTGCAGCGGTAGCTAGCAACCTAGTAAGAGACGATCACGTCCAATGTTAAGAAATATAAAAACCCATAGTTCTTAAAAAAGAGTCAGATCAAAACAAAAAGTACACCATTAGAACCGCCTTGTCCGAAACCCCTGCATAGTAAAATTTCTGTCCCTTGGCTTGAACAGCAAGGGAAATATATTGGCTTGAAAATCAAGAAAAGTGGCAGCTACTACAACATTCTGCCTAAACGGGATATTTTTTTGTTTTTTTCTTTTTTTTTTCTTTTGTATCCAGAGATAGCTTGGCACTGGAACATCGTAGAGGGTTGTTCAATAGCTCATTTTAAAAGAAATTAATTGGGTTAAAAATCTATAGTAACTAAAATAAATTATTTCTAAAAGAGAATAAATTTTTCCACCAAAAACTGCATTTTGATGTCTTTTCACACTGCAGTCTTTCAAACATAATCGTATACCAGCGGTAAGAATTGAACCCATGCCTCTGAAGAGACTGGTGGCTAACACCAGTGCCTTGGACCACTCGGCCAGGTTATAATAAAGAACGAACTCTTCCCTATACTAACTTGTATAGGCTACTTCACTATAGTTAAGATTCCAGTTTTTATATTAAGACAATGCAAAAGGTATGAGAAAAAACTACAAAACTCTGTAAACTGCAAAAATATTTAGAATGTTTCAGTAACAACTTCACTTTATCAAAAGAAACTATATACATTCCTATAAATATTTAAATGAGTCTTATTTTATCTTAATGTTTAAACAACTTGGATACAATATTATTATTATTAATTACCCAAATTACTTATAATTAGCAGTTTTTGATTCGGGTTGCAGCGGTAGCTAGCAACCTAGTTAGAGACGATCACGCCTCATAGTAATCCGGGTTGCAGCGGTAGCTAGCAACCTAGTAAGAGACGATCACGTCCAATGTTAAGAAATATAAAATACATTTAAGAACGAACTTTAGTCCATAAAAACTGAAGTATTATAAGGAATCATCATATAGATGAGAAATTTTCCTTAAGATATCATCATAGGTAAAAATTTCCCATACTGGGATTCGAACTCAGGCAAACTAGGTAAAAGTCAGCTACCCTAACCAGTAGACCATATAAAATGTATTAAATATCTTATTAATGAAGCTAAAGTTAAAGATTTATATTATCCGGGTTGCAGCGGTAGCTAGCAACCTAGTAAGAGACGATCACCTCCAATGTTAAGAAATATAAAACCCCCCAACTCCTAAAAAAAGAGTCAGATCAAAACAAAAAGTACACCATTAGAACCGCCTTGTCCGAATCCTCTATAAAGGAAACTTACCGCCCTTTGGCTTGAATAACAAAGAAAATATATTGGCTTGAAAATCAAGAAAATTGACTTTTACCACGTTATTCTCCCCAAACGGGATATTTTTTTCTTTCTTTCTTTTCCACAGATAGCTTGGCACTGGAACATCGTAGAGAGTTGTTCAATGGCTCATTTTAAAGGAAATCTCTAGATCTAGTGCTATTTGTACTTAATTTTTGTTTAATTAATTTTTTTTACGAAAAACTTAATTTTTTATATACAATATTAATCAATGACGTCATAGTCTTTGGATGTAGTTAGTACATAAAGTCTGGATCATCGAATTAAAGCTGAAACTAAGTAAAGAACAATTATGCCTCCATATATTCACAGTGATCTATAAAATTTCCCATTACAGCTATAAACTGTTCCACAGTTGCCGGTTCATACCTTTTTACATTAAAAGACGATCACTGAAATAACAAACCATTCCATACATTGGACTTAGTTAGCTACTTGATTGTTTGAGTTTCGTCTCTTACTATTTAAAAGAAAAAAAAGCCATAGGCTTTTTCCTGTTTGTATTTATAGTTAAAAAACGAAATCAAGTCCAAAGAAACTGAACACTGTGGTTCATTCATATTATCTTCATTATTGTAGCTAGAATGTAAATAAACAAGTTTCTTTTTTAAATTTTAAATTTAAAAGATAGTGCTTTTAATGCAACATATTAAAAATTCTCCCCGACGGGGAATCGAACCCCGTTTTACCGCGTGACAATTGGGCATATTTACCATTAGACTATCGAAGACTTATTAAATAAAAGTTACATATAAGATATGATAATAATTTTTTAATCCGGGTTACATAATTACAATAAGGAACGAGCTGAACCCATAGTAACTTAAATATTGAATAAAAAAGTTTGTGGTTGTAATAAAGAGCTGTGTAATGGCTCATTTTAAAGAAAACTGCTGTATATAGAATTATTTTGTAATTAACTAAATTAACTAATATTATAAAACAAACTGTTACGATATGGTAAAGAACTAACTCTAGGCGATAGTAGCTAATTTAATTTTGAAAAGAAAGAATTGCGGCAGAAACCTAAATGGTAGTTACATAAGTAAGCTTCATTTCGTAAAAACCGTTCACCAGGATTTGAACTCGGATCCCAGGATTCAATATCTGAAGTGCTAACCACTACACCAATAAACGCTCTTATAAGAAAGAATTTTAACAGTATATGATAACTTAAAGACCGAACTCTAACCATCAGTATTGTCAATCAATTCGTGTTAACAAACTTTTTAGAAACTTCAAACAGTTTGTAGGATCCAGCCCATAGTAACTAAAACAAGATTATAATTAATATTTAATATTGATCAATGATGTCACATTACGTAAAGGCTCGATAATCGAATTTAAGCTGAAACTAAGTAAAGGACAATTATGCCTCCATATATTCACAGTGATGTATAAGATTTCCCATTACATCTGTAAACTGTTCCACAGTTGTCGGTCCATACCTTGGAAGCTTTTCACTAAACATGCAACATTTCTTTTGGATATTACTATGAAGTTTTGCAAAAGCATCTCTAGCTGACTTTTCAACAATCCGGGTTGCAGCGGTAGCTAGTAAGAGACGATCACGTCCAATGTTAAGAAATAAAAAAAAACCATAGCTCCTAAAAAAGCAGTCAGATCAAAACAAAAAGTACACCATTAGAACCGCCTTGTCCGAAAATCCTGTATAGGAAACTTTCTGTCATTTGGCTTGAACAGCAATGGAAATATATTGGCTTGAAAATCAAGAAAATTGACTTTAACCACGTTATTCTCCACAAACGGGATATTTTTTTCCCAGAGATAGCTTGGCACTGGAACATCGTAGAGAGTTGTTCAATAGTTCATTTTAAAGGAAATCTCTAGATCTAGCGCCTTTTGCACTTAATTTTTTTTTTAATTAATTATTTCTTACGAAAAACTTAATTTTTTATACACAATATTGATCAATGACGTCATAGTCGCTGGATGTAGTTAGTATTACCTAAAGGCTCGATCATCAAATTTAAGCTGAAACTAAGTAAAGGACAATTATGCATCCATATATTCACAGTGATGTATAAGATTTCCCATTACATCTGTAAACTGTTCCACAGTTGCCGGTCCATACCTTGGAAGCTTTTCACTAAACATGCAACATTTCTTTTGGATATTACTATGAAGTTTTGCAAAAGCATCTCTAGGTGACTTTTGAACAAAATCTATTCTTTAAGAGATAATTTTAATCTTTAATTTTGAATATTTTTCGTAATCCCGGTAAAACATTCGTAAAATTTTTCTCAATTTACAAAGATCAGCCTGTGCGTTCTTTGCAGCTTGTGTAAACTGCAAAAATATCCATGGTATCCGAGAAATAGTTCGAATATTTCAATTCAAGCTAGAAAAATACCTTAAAATGTTAAAATTAGTTTTATTTTTGGTTAGGTTCTAACTACCCGATGTGATATTTTATTTTTCAGTTTAGAATCGCTAAAGTTATTATGTAAACTGCAAAAATATTTATGATATCTGAGCAATAATTTTAATCTTTTCATTCCAACTAACAAAATACCTGAAAATTTAAAAATTAGTTTTACTTTTTGTTAGGTTATGGATACTCGATACGAGTCATAAGAAGTGTTAATTAGATGAAAAGATTATTTCTTGTTTTGTAATAAGATGCCTTCTAAGCGAGTTATTATACGTAATTTAAAAAAACAGTACTATATAAAAAAACAGAGAAAACATCTTGATCTGGGTTGCAGCGGTAGCTAGCAACCTAGTAAGAGACTATCACATCCAATGTTAAGAAATATAAAAACCCCTAATAACTCCTAAGAAAAGAGTCAGATCAAAACAAAAATTACACCATTAGAACCACCTTGTCTGAAAATTCCCTATTCTTAACTTTCTGTCCCTTGGCTTGAATAACAAAGAAAATATATTGGCTTGAAAATCAAGAAAAATGGCAGCTACTACCACATTCTGCCTAAACGGGATATTTTTTTCTTTCCGCTTGAGTTTCCTCCTCAACTAGCTGGGCACTGGAAAATCATAGAGAGCTGTATAATAGCTCATTTTAAAGGAAATTGCAACATCTAGTCACTTTTGTAATTAAAAATAAAATACTTTTTAAAGTAGAATCAATTTTGTCAAAAAAATTGCATTTTTGATGTATTTTCATACTGCAGTCTTTTCAAAGATATTTGAATTTTGAAGCAATCAAACAGTTCGTGGTAATGAAATCTATAGTAATAATAGCTACTTGTCTCAATAGTAACCGACACTAAAGAACAAAATTTTGATTTTCTCAATAGTAACCGAAACTCTAAAGAACTAAATTTTGGTACAAATATATACATCAAAGCAAACAGTTCGTGATAACGAACTATTTGTTGTATAGTAAGAGCGACTCGTCTCAATAGTAAAACTTGCTACATCTAGTTCCTTCTGTAATTAAAGATAAAATATTTTTTAATAGTTCCGGTTTGCAGAGGTAGCTAGGAACCTAATTAAAATAGATCATTCGAAGAACATACCATTGTATATATTAAACTTAGTTAGCTGCTCGATTCCTTGAAGAAAATTACAATAAAGAACGACACTTAGCCGATGTTAACTGAAACATAAATAGGGATTATGTAATTTTCATCAGTATCATGGCTGCAGAGGTGTCCGAAACCAAGTAAAGAACAAACCATTATAGTAAAGAACATTTCATGTTAAAGATTAATCATTGATGCCATAATCATAGTTTGAAGCCAGGTCGTCTCTTACTATTCCAAAGAAGAAAAAGCCGTAGGCTTTTTCCTGTTTGTATCCGGGTTGCGGCGGTAGCAAGCAATCCGGGTTACGGTGGTAGCTAGCAACCTAGTAAGAGACGATCACGTCCAATGTTAAAAAATATAAAACCCCCAACTCCTAAGAAAAGAGTCATATCAAAACAAAAAGTACACAATTAGAACCGCCTTGTCCGAAACCCCTATAATTACAGTAAAGAACAAACTTCCAGCCCATAGTAACTAAAATAAGATTATAATTTAAGACTCAAATAAGTAATTTGTTTGCTTTGGTATTATCTACTTAGTCTATTTAATCATAATTACATTAAAAGACAATTCTTGGAATATCCGGGTTGCAGCGGTAGCTAGCAACCTAGTAAGAGACGATCACGTCCAATGTCAAGAAATATAAAAACCCATAGTTCCTAACAAAGGAGTCAGATTAAAACAAAAAGTACACCATTAGAACCGCCTTGTCCGAAACCCCTGTATAGGAAACTTTCTGTCCCTTGGCTTGAACAGCAAGGGAGATATATTGGCTTGAAAATCAAGAAAATTGACTTTAACCATGTTATTCTCCCGAAACGGGATATTTTTTCCTCTTTTCTTTTTTTTTTTCTTTTCCACAGATAGCTTGGCACTGGAACATCGAAGAGGGTTGTTCAATAGCTCATTTTAAAGAAACTTAATTGGGTTAAAAATCTATAGTGACTAAAATAAATTATTTCTAAAAGAGAATAAATTTTTCCACCAAAAACTGCATTTTTGATGTCTTTTCACACTGCAGTCTTTCAAACATAATCGTATACCAGCGGTAAGATTTGAACCCACGCCTCCGAAGAGACTGGTGGCTAACACCAGTGTCTTGGACCAATCGGCCAGGCTGCCTCTCATAAATAAATATATATGTGAATTTGGGTTGCAGCAGTATCCGGGTTGCAGCGGTAGCTAGCAACCTAGTAAGAGACGATCACGTCCAATGTTAAGAAATATAAAAACCCATAGTTCCTAACAAAGGAGTCAGATCAAAACAAAAAGTACACCATTAGAACCACCTTGTCCGAAACCTATATAAAGAAAACTTATCGCCCTTTGGCTTGAATAACAAAGAAAATATATTGGCTTGAAAATCATGCAAATTGACTTTTACCACGTTATTCTCCACAAACGGGATATTTTTTTCTCTTTTCTTTCTTTTCCAGAGATAGCTTGGTACTGGAACATCGTAGAGAGTTGTTCAATAGTTTATAATAAAGAACGACCTCTTGCCTATACTAAATTTTATACGCCACTTAATTATAGTTAAGGATAGTAATTCCACAGATAGCTTGGCACTGGAACATCGTAGAGAGTTGTTCAATGAATCATTTTAAAGGAAATTAATTGGGTTTAGAAGTCTTTTGTAATTAAAAAAAAATTATCTTTAAAATAGAATCAGCTTTTTTACGAAAACTGCATATTTCAAATTAAAGATTGATCAATGACGTCATAATCGTATACCAGCGGTGGGATTTCAACCAGCGCCTCCGAAGAGACTGGTGGTCTCTTCGGAGGCGCGTCACTTACTAGCAACCTAGTAAGAGACGATCACGCCCAATGCTAAGAAATATATAAACCCAGAACTCCTAAAAATAGATCAAAACAAAAGTACCTCATTAGAACAATCTTGTCTGAAATCCTACTAGATAAATAATGAATGTCCTCATAGTTTTATTAGAACTATGACGTGAATAGAAAATTATATTAAAGGACGTTCATTAGAAGAGCAAACCATTACGCATGTTGCACTTAGTTAGCTGCCAGATCTTTGAGGTTCGTCTCTTACTCTTCCAAAGAAGAAAAAGCCTTTGGCCTTTTCCTGTTTGTAATCAGGGTTTACATAGTCAAACAGTTCTGTGTATTTATGAATAGATTCATATGAAAAGATATTAAATTGCCTAAAGAATAAGAAACTGGTAATTACAAAAATATTTGTATATATTTTAGCAAGGGATTACAACAATCCCAAAACCTTAGAAAAGCAAACCAAAAGTTTGAAGCTTAGTAGAAATCGTTGTAAGAAATCGGACTTGCTTTAAAAATCAAATATCTTTGAATAGACTGAAATATAAAAAGACATTGAATTGCGGAAAGAGCAAAAGCTTAGTAGAAATCGTTGTTAGAAACCGCACTTGCTGTAATAATCAAATGTCTTTGAATAGACAGTAGTATGAAAAAACATTTAATTGCATAAAGAGCAAAAAACTGGTAAATGCAAAAATATTTGTTTGTATTTTAACAAGGGATAACAACAATTCAAAAACCTTTAAAAATGAACCCAAACTCCGAGTCGTTCATATTGCTCCCAACAGAGTTCATATTTCTGCTTGATTCTCTGTGGTTCATAAAAACACCGTTCATAAAAACACCGTCCATCAATTTTAAACATAGCCTTTACAAAGACACCATTTACTTTGGCAGCCTCTACTATGACACTCCTTACAATTTCTAGCTTGGGACAAATATCTTTCCAAACCAATATTTCATTTCCATCATGTTTGATTGTACTAAGACTTTCCAGATCACATAAGTGAAACTGACAAATATTACAGTAATCCAGATTTGATATTTTTAGCCAGTTGATCATGCAGCTTCTGTGGACATATTTTATACTTCCTCTGCAATTGCAAGCACTTATCAAATTCTCTTGTGTTTCCGAATCAAAACAAATTCGACACTCTTTTTTGATACATGTCGTATTAACCATTGTAACTTAATAATTATTTCGTCCTTAAAATGTAGTATCAAGTCACTCATAGCATACACGAAAAAAAAAAAATTAAAATTTTCAGGTATTTTTCTACTTTCAATTAAAAATTTTAACTTTTGCTAAGACACTATAAGAATATTTTTGCATTTCACATATTAACTCTTAGAATAAACTGAAAACTGAGATAAAATAAAATTTATTTTAGAATTTTCAGGCATGTTAAATACTTCACTTCAGAAAGCAAAATATTTGCTGAGACACTATAAATACTATCTTTATAAACGAGCAATAATTTATTAGTTTGTAATTTATTTTATAATAAAGAATGAACTCCAGGCTTTACTAACTGGAAAGTTTAATTTACAATAAAGTACGATTTTTCGCCCATAGTCCGGGTTGCAGCGGTTTATAATAAAGAACGAACTCTTGCCTATACTAACTTGTATAGGCCACTTAACTATAGTATAGTCTTGTAAAGTTGTATTTGAAGTCAATATTTTAAAATCCGGGTTGCAGCGGTAGCTAGCAACCTAGTGAGAGACGATCACGTCCAATGTTAAGAAAAATAAAAATAAATTAAAAGACGATCATTGGAGTAACAAAGCATTTCACTTAGTTACAAAATCTTGGACTTAATTAGCTACTTGATTGTTTGAGGTTCGTCTCTTACTGTTTCAAATCCGGGTTGCAGCGGTAGCTAGTTATAATAAAGAACGACCTCTTGCCTATACTAAATTTTATACGCTACTTAATTATAGCATAGATTAGTAATTCCTCAGATAGCTTGGCACTGGAACATCGTAGAGAGTTGTTTAATGTCTCATTTGAAAGGAAATTGATCGGGTTAAATACCTTTTGTATTTATAAAACAAATTATTTTTAAAATAGAATCATTTTTCTTACGAAATTACATTAAAAGAAGATCATTACAATAACAAACCATTGCATACATTGGACTTAGCTAGCTACTTGATTTTTTTAGGTTCGTCTCTTACTATCTCAAAGAAGAAAAAGCCGTAGCGACTTTTTCCTGTTTGTAATGCGGGTTGCAGTGGTAGTTATAACAAAGAACGAAGCAGGGTTGCAGCGGTAGCTAATAACCAGATAAGAGGCGATCACGTCCTATGTATGAAATATAATTACATTAAAAGACGATCATTAGAACTACATTAAGGAACGAAGTGTAATCCATAGTAGCTGAAGTATTCAATCAAACAGTTTGTGGTCATAATAAAGAGCTGTGTAATGGCTCATTTTAAGGGAAATTGCTGTATATAGAAACCTTTTGAAATTAATAAAAATAATATTTAGAATAAAATAAATTTTTACCACATGGTAAAGAACTAACTCTAGGTCATAGTAACTAATTTAATTTTGAAAAGAAGGAATTACGGCAGAAACCTAAATGGTAGTATAAAGTAAGCTACATTTTTTTAAAAGTTATAATAAAGGCCCGATTGTCTACTAATAACCATATATGACGTAATAAGTGACAAGACGTAATATCTAACACCGATTGTGTACTAATAACAATATTTGACGTAATGAGTGACGTGACGTAAAAATTGAGAAATTCAATTTTATTTTATTTTAGTTATCAGTTCAGAATCGCTAAAGTTATGAACTGAAAAAATATTTATGGTATTTGAGCAATAATCATGTTGAAGTTTCATTAAGGATGTCATAATAGTAGGTTGTAGCCAGGTCGTCTCTTACTGTTCGAATTAAGAAAAAGCCATAGGGTCTTTCCTGTTTTAATCAAACAGTTCGTGGTAAAGAACTGTATAGTAAGAGTGGCTCGTCTCAGTAGTAACCAAAACTCTAAAAAACGGAATTTTAATATCATTTGATACGTCAAAAGAATTGGATTTTTATGCTGATTTTAAATATATAAGTATCATCAAGTTTACTCATATCCATTAAAAGTTGGGCCTGAGAAAATTTGCCTTAGTTTAAAAAAAGGGGAAAACATTCCCTAACGCTAATACCCATAACTCCTAAAAAAAGAGTCAGATCAAAACAAAAAGTACATCATTAGAACCGCCTTGTCCGAAACCCATTTATAGGAAACTTTCTGTCCCATGGCTTGAACAGCAAGGGAAATATATTGGCTTGAAAATCAATAAAAGTGGCAGCTACTACAGCATTCTGCCTAAACGGCATATTTTTTTCTTTCTTCTTTCCTTTTCTTTTCCACAGATAGTTTGGCACTGGAACATCGTAGAGAGTTGTTCAATGGCTCATTTTAATGGAAATTAATTGGGTTAAAAATCTTTTGTAACTAAAATAAATTGTTTCTAAAAGAGAATAAATTTTTCCACTAAAAACTGCATTTGTGATGTCTTTTCATACTGCAGTCGTTCCAAAGATATTTGATTTTTGTACATAAATCATAATCGTATACCAACGGTAAGATTTGAACCCACGCTTCCGAAGAGACTGGTGGCTAACACCAGGAACACTCGGCCAGGCTGCCTCTCATAACTATAAATGTGAATCCGGGTTGCAGCAGTAGCTAGCAACCTAGTAAGAAACGTTCAGTCCAATGCTTCCGGGTTGCAGCGGTAGCTAGCAACCTATTAAGAGTATAGTAAGGACCGAAGTCTATCTTGTAGTAACTGATGCAACAAAGAAAAGAAAAAGAGGTCTAAGGTGTATATGATGTCATTATCCGGGTTGCAGTGGTAGCTAGCAACCTACTTAGAGACGATCACGTTCAATGTTAAGAAATATTATAACCTCCTAAAAATAAAGTCAGATCAAAACAAAAAGTACACCGTTAGAACCGCCTTGTCCAAAACCCCTACATAGGAAACTTTCTGCCATTCGGCTTTAACAGCAAGGGAAATATATTGGCTTGAAAATCAAGATTTATATTAAAGGACAAGCTATAGCCCATAGTAACTGGAATCCGGGTTTCAATAGTAGCTTGCAACCTATCCGGGTTGCGGCGGTAGCTAGCAACCTAGTAAGAGCGGGTTACAGCGGTAGCTAGCAACCTAGTAAGAGACGATCACGTCCAATTTTAAGAAATATAAAAACCCATAACTCCTAAAAAAAGGTCAGATCAAAACAAAAAGTATCCGGGTTGCAGCGGTAGCTAGCAACCTAGTAAGAGACGATCACTTCCAATGTTAAGAAGTATAAAAACCCATAACTCCTAAAAAAAAAATCAGATCAGAGCAAAAAGTACACCATTTGAACCGCCTTATTTACATTAAATAACGACTGTAGCCCATAGTAACTGAAGTATCCGGGTTGAAGCCGTATAGCAACCTAATAAGAGACGATCACGCTCCATAGGAAAAACTAAAATAACCCATAACTCCTAAAAATAGTCTGGTCAGAGCAGCCTTGTCCGAACCCCCTATAAAGAAAACTTACCGTCTTGTTTGTAATTTCACATCAAACAAAGAACAGATCAGATCAGACCGAGAACAGGCCCGATCAGATCGAGATATCAGTAGCAGACATCACCGAGATATATCGGCAACAAATCAGAATCCACTGAGGACGGATATTATTTACTTGGGTTTGGAGGCACGTTGCATAAAGGATCAGTCAAGTTAATCATAATCCGGGTTGCAGCGGTAGCTAGCAACCTAGTAAGAGATGATCACGTCCAATGTTAAGAAATATAAAAATCCATAGCTCCTGAAAAAGGAGTCAGATCAAAACAAAAAGTTCCCCATTAGAACCGCCTTATTCGAAACCCCTGTATAGGAAACTTTCTGTCCCTTGGCTTGAACAGCAAGGGAAATATATTGGCTTGAAAATCAAGAAAATTGACTTTAACCACGTTAGTCTCCCCAAATGGGATATTTTTTTTCTTTTTTTGTATCCAGAGATAGCTTGGCACTGGAACATCGTAGAGGGTTGTTCAATAGCTCATTTTAAAGGAAATTAATTGGGTTAAAAATCTATAGTAACTAAAATAAATTATTTCTAAAAGAGAATAAATTTTTCCAATAAAAACTGTATTTTTGTCATAATAAAGAACGACCTCTTGCATATACTAAATTTTATAGGCAACTTAACAATATCCGGGTTGCAGCGGTAGCTAGCAACCTAGTAAGAGACGATCAAGTCCAATGTTAAGAAATAAAAAAACCATAGCTCCTACAAAAAGGAGTTATATCAAAACAAAAAGTACACCATTAGAACCGCCTTGTCCGAAACCCCTGTATATTAAACTTTCTGTCATTTGTCTTGAATAACAAAGAAAATATATTGGCTTGAAAATCAAGAAAATTGACTCTAACCACGTTATTCTCCACAAATGGCATAATTTTTTTCTCTTTTTTTTTGTTTCTTTTCCAAAGATAGCTTGGCACTGGAACATCGTAGAGAGTGGTTCAATAGCTCATTTTAAAGGAAATTAATTGGGTTAAAAATCTTTAGCAACTAAAATAAATTATTTCTAAAAGAGAATAAATTTTTCCACCAAAAACTGCATTTTTGATGTCTTTTCATGCTCAAAAACACGACATTATGTTGTTGTTTCTGAAGACGTCATGAAATAATATCGCAACGCAATGACGTCATGAAATAACATCATTACGCCATTCTTTGTCGTTCTTAAATAGTAATTATGACTTCATGGCGTAATGATGTTATTTCATGACAGCGGTAGCTAGCAACCTAGTAAGAGACGATCACGTCCAATGTTAAGAAATATAAAAACCCATAGTTCCTAAAACAGGAGTCAGATCAAAAGAAAAAGTACACCATTAGAACCGCCTTGTCCGAAACCCCTGTATAGGAAACTTTCGGTCCCTTGGCTTGAACAGCAAGGGAAATATATTGGCTTGAAAATCAAGAAAAGTGGCAGCTACTACAACATTCTGCCTAAACGGGATATTTTTTTCTTTCTTCTTTTCCACAGATAGCTTGGCACTGGAACATCGCAGAGAGTTGTTCAATGGCTTATTTTAAAGGAAATCTCTAGATCTAGCATCTTTTGCACTTAATTTTTTTTTTCAATAAATTATTTTTTACGAAAAACTTAATTTATTATATACAGTATTGACCAATGATGTCAGAGTCGTTGGATGTAGTTAGTATTATATAATTATAGTGACATGACTTAATATGTAAAACCTATTGTGTAATAATAACCATATATGACTTAATGAGCGACGTGACGTAAAAATTTAAAATTATCCGGTTTGCATTATAATAAGGAACGAACTCTTGCCTATACTATCTTGCAGGTTGCAGCGGTAGCTATTATAGTATAGGTTAGTAATTCCACAGATAGCTTGGCACTGGAACATCGTAGAGAGTTGTTTAATGGCTCATTTTAAAGCAAATTAATGG
This sequence comes from Artemia sp. Qi Xiang Cuo, assembly GCF_049724085.1. NCBI lineage: Eukaryota > Metazoa > Arthropoda > Branchiopoda > Anostraca > Artemiidae > Artemia > Artemia sp. Qi Xiang Cuo. The sequence goes on along the minus strand of NC_142795.1, from coordinate 57,360,923 downwards.
GGTTAAAAACTTTTTGTAGTTATAAAACAAATTATTTTTAAATAGAATCATTTTTCTTACGAAATTACATTAAAAGAAGATCATTACAATAACAAACCATTGCATACATTGGACTTAGTTAGCTACTTGATTGTTTGAGGTTCGTTATTTATCAGGGTTGCAGCGGTAGCTAGCAACCTAATAAGAGTTTATAATAAAGAACGACCTCTTGCCTATACTAAATTTTATACGCCACTTAATTATAGTATTGGTTAGTAATTCCACGGATAGCTTGGCACTGGAACATCGTAGAGAGTTGTTTAATGGCTCATTTTAAAGCAAATTAATGGGGTTAAAAACCTTTTGTAGTTATAAAACAAATTATTTTTAAATAGAATCATTTTTCTTACGAAATTACATTAAAAGAAGATCATTACAATAACAAACCATTGCATACATTGGACTTAGTTAGCTACTTGATTGTTTGAGGTTCGTCTCTTACTATTTCACAGAAGAAAAAGCCGTAGGCTTTTTCCTGTTTGTAATTCGGGTTGCAGTTGTAGCTAGCAACCTAGTCCAGGTTGCAGCGTTACATTAAAGAACGATCTCTCACCAATAGTAACTGATACACGGTGGCTCCAGGGGTAGCTACAAGTAAATAAAAGGATCAATATGGTTCATCGTAAATGCAGAATATGTAAGTTTCATCAGATATAATTTCATGATCAAGATTGATCAATGACGTCATTTGCATAGGTATTACCCAGATTGTCTCGTACTATTCCAATTAAGAAAAAGCCTTAGGCTTTTTCTTGTTTGTAATTTCACAGTATCTCGATGTAGTGGTAGTCCAGGTTGTAGCGGTAGCAAGTAACCAAGTAAGATTACATTAAAAGACGATCACTGAAATAACAAACCATTCCATACATTGGACTTAGTTAGCTACTTGATTGTTTGAGTTTCGTCTCTTACTATTTAAAAGAAGATTACATAAAAGATCGATCTAGTTTAATATATATGTTAGAGTAATCCGGGTTGCAGCGGTAGCTAGCAACCTAGTAAGAGACGATCACGTCCAATGTTAAGAAATATAAAAACCCATAGTTCCTAAAAAAGGAGTCAGATCAAAACAAAAAGTACACCATTAGAACTGCCTTGTCCGAAACCCCTGTATAGGAACATTTCTGTCCCTTGGCTTGAACAGCAAGGGAAATATATTGGCTTGGAAATCAAGAAAAGTGGCAGCTACTACAACATTCTGCCTAAACGGGATATTTTTTTCTTTCTTCTTTTCCACAGATAGCTTGGCACTGGAACATCGTAGAGAGTTGTTCAATGGCTCATTTTAAAGGAAATCTCTAGATCTAGCATTTTTTGCACTTAATTTTTTTTTTCAATTAATTGTTTTTTACGAAAAACTTAATTTTTTATATACAATATTGATCAATGACGTCATAGTCGTTGGATGTATTAGTATTACATAGTCCGGGTTGCAGCGGTAGCTAGCAACCTAGTAAGAGACGATCACGTCCAATGTTAAGAAATATAAAAACCCATAGTTCCTAACAAAGGAGTCAGATCAAATTCAAAAGTACACCATTAGAACCGCCTTGTCCGAAACCCCTGTATAGGAAACTTTCTGTCCCTTGGCTTGAACAGCAAGGGAAATATATTTGCTTGAAAATCAAGAAAAGTGGCAGCTACTACAACATTTTGCCTAAACGGGATATTTTTTTCTTTTTTCTTTTTTCTTTTTTCTTTTCCACAGATAGCTTGGCACTGGAACATCGTAGAGGGTTGTTCAATAGCTCATTTTAAAGGAAATTAATTGGGTTAAAAATCTATAGTAACTAAAATAAATTATTTCTAAAAGAGAATAAATTTTTCCACTAAAAACTGCATTTTTTATGTCTTTTCACACTGCAGTCTTTCAAACATAATCGTATACCAGCGGTAAGATTTGAACCCACGCCTCCGAAGAGACTCGTGGCTAACACCAGTGTCTTGGACCACTCGGCCAGGCTGCCTCTTATAATTTGGGTTGCAGCAGTAGCTAGCAACCTAGTAAGAAACGATCAGTCCAATGCTAAGAAATATAAAAACCCATAACTCCTAAAAATAGAGTCAGATCAAAACAAATTATAATAAAGAACGAATATTTTACCGATTATCTACTAATAACCATATATGACGTAATAAGTGACATGACGTAATATATAAAATTTACAGTAAAGAACTATCTCTCATCCATAGTAACTGATATATGGTGGTTCCAGGTGTAGTTACTTGAGGTTCGTCTCTTATTATTTCAAAGAAGAAAAAGCTGTAGGCTTTTTCCTGTTTGTCATGATATAGCATAAAATTAGATACAAGACCGATATAGTTCTTCATAATTACATAAAAGATCGATGCTGTATCCGGGTTGCAGCGGTAGCTAGCAACCTATTAATTTTACAATAAAGAACGAACTCTAACCTATAATGCTAACTGAAAGGTGTGTATGGGTGTGTGGTTTCCGGGTTGCAGCGGTAGCTAGCAACCTAGTAAGAGACGATCACGTCCAATGTTAAAAAATATAAAAACCCATAGTTCCTAACAAAGGAGTCAGATCAAAACAAAAAGTACACCATTAGAACCGCCTTGTCCGAAACCCCTGTATAGTAAACTTTCTGTCCCTTGGCTTGAACAGCAAGGGAAATATATTGGCTTGAAAATCAAGAAAAGTGGCAGCTACTACAACATTCTGCCTAAACGGGATATTTTTTTTTTGTTTCCAGAGATAGCTTGGCACTGGAACATAGTAGATAGTTGTTCAATGGCTCATTTTAAAGGAAATTAATTGGGTTAAAAATCTATAGTAACTAAAATAAATTATCTCTAAAAGAGAATAAACTTTTCCACCAAAAACTGCATTTTTGATTACAATAAAGAACGAACCCTAGCTCATAGTAACAGAAATAACAAAATTTGATAAAGGTACTAGTTATGGTTAAAGATATGGTAATGTAGTCTAGGAGACATCAGGCTTTAGTTCTTCAGGCAATTTTGACCAGCTATTCAGTATAGTTGTTTATAAATAGGAATTGTGTAAGTTTCATTAGTATCATGGTTGCAGAGATAGCTGAAGACTAGTAAAGAAAAAATCGCAGCACATATTTGACTTATTTAGCTGCCATATTCTCTGAGTTTCGTCTTTTACCATTCAAAATACGATAGAGCCATAGGCTTTTTTTGTTTGTATAGCGAGGCACTGGATACTGTAAAGAACGATCTCTCACCCATAGTAAATTATATATGTTGGTTCCAGAGGTAGCTGCAAGCTATCCAGATTGTAGAGGTATCCGGTTTGCAGCGGCAGCTGTAACCCGGAGTCTCTTTGCTTAAACAACAAAGAAAATAAGTTGGCTTGCTATTAAACAAAAACCTAACAAAAAATAAAACTAATTTTAAAATTTTCGGGTATTTTTCCAGTGTTTTTTATATAAAGGATCGATGTAGGTCAAGAGGATCTAATGAAGTATTTCCGGGTTGCAGCGGTAGCTAGCAACCTAGTAAGAGACGATCACAATGTTAGGAAATATAAAAACCCATAACTCCTAAAAAAAAGTCAGATCAAAACAAAAAGTACACCATTAGAACCGCTTTGTCCAAAACCTCTGTATAGGAAATGTTCTGTCATTTGGCTTGAATAGCAAGGGAAATATATTGGCTGGAAAACCAAGAAAAGTGGCGGCTACTACAACATTCTGCCTAAACGGCATATTTTTTCTTTCTTTTTTCTTTCTTTTTCTTTTCCACAGATAGCTTGGCACTGGAACATCGTAGAGAGTTGTTCAATGGCTCATTTTAAAGGAAATTAATTGGGTTTAAAATCTTTTGTAACTAAAATAAAATATTTCTAAAAGAGAATAATTTTCTCCACTAAAAAACTGTATTTTTGATGTCTTTTCATACTGCAGTCTTTTCAAAGATATTTGATTTTTGTACGTAAACCATAATCGTATACCAGCGGTAAGATTTCAACCCACACCTCCGAAGAGACTGGGGGCTAACACCAGTGCCTTGGACCACTCGGCCACGCTGCCTCTCATAACTATCCGGGTTGCAGCGGTAGCTAGCAACCTAGTAAGAGACGATCACGTCCAATGTTAAGATATATAAAAACCCATAGCTCCTAAAAAAGGAGTCAGATCAAAACAGAAAGTACACCATTAGAACCGCCTTATTCGAAACCCTTGTATAGTAAACTTTTTGTCCCTTGGCTTGTTACATTAAAAGACGATCATTGAAATAAGAAACAATTGCATACATTGGAATTAGTTAGCTATTTGATTGTTTGAGGTTCGTCTCTTACTATTGCAAAGAAGAAAAAGCCTTAGGCTTTTTCCTGCTTGTAATCAGTTTATTATAATAAAGAGCCACCTCTTGACTATACTAAACTTTATACACCACTTAATTATAGTATAGGTTAGTATTTATAGTAAAGAACGATCTCTCGCCCATAGTATTACTTTAAAAGACGATCATTGGAATAACAAACCATTGCATACATCGGACCTCGTTGGCTACTTAATTGTAAGAGGTTCGTCTCATACTATTTCAAGGAAGAAAAAGCCATAGGCTTTTTCCTGTTTGTAATCAGGTTTTACAGGTTCCATCCGGGTTGCAGCGGTAGCTAGCAACCTAGTAAGAGACGATCGTGCCCCAAAGTAAAAACTAAAGAAACCCATAACTCCTGAAAAAAAAATTCAGATCAAAACAACAAGTACACTATTAGAACCGCCTTGTCCAAAACTTCTATATAACAAACTTACCGTCCTTTGCTTGATTAACAAAGAAAATATATTGGCTTGAAAATCAAGAACATTTACTTTAACCACGATATTCTCCACAAACGGCATCTTTTTTTCCTTTCCGCTTTTTTTTCTCCTCAGCTAGCTGGGCACTGAACAATAATAGAGAGCTATATAATAGCTCATTTTAAAGGAAATTGCTGCATCTAGTCACTTTTGCAATTAAATAAAATACTTTTAAATAGAATCAATTTTGTCAAAAACTGCATTTTTGATGTATTTTCATACTGCAGCCTTTTCAAAGATATGTGAATTTTGAAACAATCAAACAGTTCATGGTAATGAACTCTATAGTAATAATAGCTACTTGGCTCAATAAGAACCGAAACCCTAAAGAACGAAATTTTATGATAAAGAACGAACTCTTGCCTATTCTAGCTCGTATAGGCAACTTAACTATAGTATAGGCTTGTACAGTTATATATAAAGTCCAGATTGCTGCGGTAGCTAGCAACCTAGTAAGAGACGATCAAGTCCAATGCTATGAAATGTAATAACCCGTAACTCCTATAAAAGAGTCAGATAGAAAGATAAAGTACACTATTAGAACCGCATTGTCCAAAATCCCTCTTTAGGAAACTTACCGTCCCTTGACTTGAACATATATTGGCTAGGGAGAAAGGGAAATAGAAAACATATATAGAAAGGGAAATATATTGGCTAGAAAATTAAGAAAAGTGGCAGCAACCATCCGGTTTGCAGCGACCTAATAAGACCAGCAACCTAGTAAGAGACGATCAAGTCCTATACTAAGAAATATAATAGCCCATAACTCCTAAAAATAGAGTCATATCAAAACAAGAAGTACACTATCAGAACCCCTTTGTCTAATGCCTTGTATAGGAAACTAAAAGTCCCTTGGCTTGAATTACAAGGAAAATTTATTGGTTTGAAAATCAAGAAAAGTAGTTTCAACCTCGATATTCTGCATACAGGGCATCTTTTTCCTTTCTTTTTTTCTTTTCCTCAGATAGTTTATAATAAAGAACGACCTCTTGCCTATACTAAATTTTATACGCCACTTAATTATAGTATAGCTTGTACTATACATATAGCTTGGCACTGGATAATCATAGAGAGTTGTTTAATGGCTCATTTTAAAGGACATTAATGGGGTTAAAAACCTTCTCTAATTATAAAAAAAATTGTTTTAAAAAAAATATTTTTCTTACGAAATTACATTAAAAGAAGATCATTACAATAACAAACCATTGCATACATTGGACTTAGTTAGCTACTTGATTGTTTGAGGTTCGTCTCTTACTATTTCAAAGAAGAAAAAGCCGTAAGCTTTTTCCTGTTTGTATTATAATAAAAAAAGAATACAAAAGTTATTGTAATCACACTGAAAAGGTTACTGTTTACAATATTTTGAAAAGATAAAAAGTGATTGATTTTTATCGTTTAACCGTATATGACGTAATAAATGAATGCATTATTTATACATGTTTATTATCTGATCCGGGTTGCAGTGTAGCTGGCAATCTGGGTTGCAGCGGTAGCTAGCAATCCAGGTTGCAGCGGTAGCTAGCTCCGGGTTGCATTATGAATAAAACCTATTCTATCATTAATATTTACAAAACTGTGCAAAGTAAAGAAAATGGAAAAATAACACAGTTCAATTGACCCTCCAGCTCTTTTGAGGCTTAAGAAGCTACAGAATCACGTCATACAATGGGATTTGTATGCACAATTAAAGTTTTATTTCTTAAATCATAGTAATTTCTACCACTTTTTGTTTAGCATCCGGGTTGCAGCGGTAGCTAGCAACCTAGTAAGAGACGATCACGTTCAATGTTAAGAAATATAAAAAAACATAACTCTTAAAAAAAAGTCAGATCAAAACAATAAGTACACAATTAGAACCGCCATGTGTGAAAACCGTGTATAGGAAACTTTCTGTCATTTGGCTTGAACAGCAAGGTAAATATATTGGCTTGAAAATAAAAGTGGCAGCTACAACAGCATTCTGCCTGAACGGCATCTTTTTTTCTTTCTTCTTTCTCTTCCACAGAAAGCTTGGCACTGGAACATCGTAGAGAGCTGTTCAATGGCTCATTTTAAAGGAAATCTCTAGATCTAGTGTCATTTTTACTTAATTTTTTTTTTTATATAGAATCAATTTTTTACGAAAAACTTAATTCTTTATATACAATATTGATCAATGACGTCATAGTCGTTGGATGTAGTTAGTACATAAAGGCTCGATCATCGATCAGCTTCACTTACCTTGGTAGTATTGTTAGTTAAGATGGTGGGAGCTGTTGACATGTTAAATATAGAATAGCCAAGGCTCAGGGTGTTTTTCATAGTTACAAAAAAGTTTGGAAGAATAGGAAGATAAGTCCGCAAACCAAGATTAGAATATTAGAAGCTACAGTGATGACAGTGGTCAAGGATGGCTCTGAAGCATGGACGCTCCGAAAAGCGGATGAAGATTGGCTGGATGTTTTCCAGAGAAATTGCTTAAGGATTGTTCTGGGTACCCGGCTGACTGACCGTATTTCAAACAATAGGCTATACGAAAAATGTGGTTCAATACCGCTCTCTAGGGCTGTAATGGAAGAAAGGTTGACGTGGCTAGGGCACGCTGTGGATGAAAGATGACAGATTGCCGAAGATTGTTGTTTTCGACCAACCGTCTAGGGCTAAAGGGAAATCTGGTCGTCCTCGTCTGAGCTGGGAGGATGTCATAATGAAAGATTTAAAGGAAATTGGAACTTCCTGGGAGTGTTTAAAAAGGGAGGCTTTGAATAGATTGGGGTGGAGGAGGAGCGTGCGTAGCTATGATGGCCTCAGGTGGCTTGGTGCTGCGGTGAGTTGTTGTTAGTAGTAGTAGTAGTAGCTCGAGCATCGAATAAAGCTGAAACTAAGTAAAGAACACTTATGCCTCCATATATTCACAGTGATGTCTGATATATCCCATCACAATCCTCAGGGCAAGGATTTTAAGTTATGCCCCGGGGGCAAATAAGGTTTTTAAAGAAGGTGTTGTCGTAGAAACTTCAAAAAAGGCTCATTCGATTTGTAAATTCAAAGGGCTAGTGCCCTTTTTAATAGTCGAAAGTGATTGGAGGGCAACTAGCCCCCCCCCCCCCCACACACCCATCATTTCCCCAAACACATCCAATCAAAACTTTGAGATAGCCATTTTGTTCAGCGTAGTTGATTTCCAGATATAAAATATATTTTTGAGGAGGACACTCCTCCAGAGTCCTCAGGGCAAGGGTTTTAACTTATGCCCTGGGGGAATATAAGGTTTTTAAAGATGGCGTTGTTATAGAAACTTCAAAAAAGCTCATTCGATTGGAAATTCAAAGGGCAATTGCCCTTTTTAATAGTAGAAAGTGATTGGAGGGCGACTAGCTCCCCAAACACATCCGCCCATCAATCCCCCAAACACATCCAATCAAATTTTTGAGATAGCCATTTTGTTCAGCGTAGTTGATTTCCAGATAGAAAATATGTTTTTTAGAAGAACTAGTAGTATTTTTAATAGTCTAAAGTAATCGGACGGCAACTAGCCCCCCCCCCCCCCACCAATCATTCACCCAAACACATCCAATCAAAATTTTGAGATAGCCATTTTGTTCCACGCAGTTCAAAGTTCAGGAAGTTATGCCTTTGAGCAGGACACTCCCCCCACAGTCTTCAGGGCAAGGGTTATAAGTTATGCCCTGGGGACATATAAGGTTTTTATTGAAATCTTTGTCGCAGAAACTTGAATAAAGGCTCATTCGATTGGAGATTCAAAGGGCTAGTGCCCTTTTTAATAGTTGAAAGTGATTTGAAGGCAACTTACCCCCCTCTCACGCCCATCTTTTCCCCAAACACATCCAATCAAAATTTTGATATAGCCATTTTGTTCAGCGTAGTTGTTTCCAGATAGAAAATATATTTTTTAGGAGGACACTCCCCCACTACCCTCAGGGCAAGTGTTTTCAGTTATGCCCTGGGGTCATATAAGGTTTTTATAGAAGGCGTTGTCGTAGAAACTTCAAAAAAGGCTCATTCGATTGGAAATTCAAAGGGCTAGTGCCCTTTTTAATATTCGAAAGTTATTGGAGGGCAACTAGCCCCCCCCCCACGCCCATTATTTTCCCAAACCCATCCAATCAAAATTTTTATATAGCCATTTTGTTCAGCGTAGTTGTTTCCAGATAGAAAATATATTTTTTAGGAGGACACTCCCCCAGACCCCTCAGGGCAAGGGTTTTAAATTATGCAGTGGGGAAATATAAGGTTTTTAAAGATGGCGTTGTCGTAGAAACTTCAAAAAAGGCTCATTCGATTGGAAATTCAAAGGGCTAGCACCCTTTTTAATATTCGAAAGTGATTGGAAGGCAACTATCCCCCCCTCCCACGCCCATCATTCCCCCAAACATATCCAATAAAAATTTTGAGATAGCCATTTTGTTCCGAGTAGTTGATTTCCAGATAGAAAACATATTTTTGAGGAAGACACTCCGCCAAAATCCTCAGGGCAAGGATTATAAGTTATGCCCTGTGGGCATATAAGGTTTTATTGAAACCTTTGTCAAAGAAACTTGAAAAACGGCTCATTCAATTTGAAACTCAAAGGGCTAGTATCCTTTTTAATAGTCGACAGTTATTTGAGGGCAACTAACCCCCCTCTCATGCCCACCTTTTCCCCAACTACATCCAATCAAAATTTTTAGATAACCATTTTATTAAACGTAGTTGAACGTTTTGGAAATTAGGTCTTTAAGGATGACAATCCTCCTTTCCCCCACAGCCCTCAGGGTAAGGGTTGTAAGTTATACCCTAGGGGCATATAAAGTTTTTATTGAAAGTTGTGTAGTAGAAACTTTAAAAGGGCTCATTCAATTGGAAATTGAAAGGGCTAGTGCCTTTTTTTAGTAGTTGAAAGTGGTTGGATAGCGACTAACGCCCCTCTCACACCCACCATTTTCCCAAACACATCGAATTATAATTTTGAGATATTTATTTTGTTCAACGTAGTAGAAAGTTTTGAAATTAGGTCTAATAGGATGATAACCCCCTCAGAGCCCTCAGTGCAAGGGTTGTAAGTTATGCCCTGGGGCATATAAAGTTTTTATTGAAAGCGTTGTCACGCAGCCATTTTTTTCACACAGTTCAAAGTTCAGGAAATTATACTTTTGAGCAGGACACTCCCCCCACAGTCTTCGGGGCAAGTGTTATAAATTACGCCCTGTGGGTATATAAGGTTTTTATTTAAATCTTTGTCGTAAAAATTGAAAAAGGACTCATTTGATTGGAAATTTAAATGACTAGTGCCCTTTAAAATGGTCAAAAGCGTTTTGAGGGAAACTATTCCCACTCTCACGCCCATCTTTTTTCCAAACCCATCCAAACAATATTTTAGATAGGCCTTTTATTCAACGTAGTTGAAAGTTTTGGAAATCAGGTCTTTAAGGATGACAACCCCTCCACCCCCCCCCCCAAATCCCTCAGGGCGAGGGTTGTAAGTTATGCCCTGGGGGCGAAAAAGGTTTTATTGCCAGCGTAGAAGATGTTGTCGTAGAATCTTCAAAAAAGGCTCATTCGATTGGAAATTCAAAGGGCTAGTGCCCTTTTTAATAGTCGAAAGTGATTAGAGGGCAACTATCCCCCCCCCACGCCCATCATTTCCCCAAACACGTCCAATCAAAGTTTTGATATAGCCATTTTGTTCAGCGTAGTTGTTTCCAGATAGAAAATATATTTTTTAGGAGGACACTCCCTCAGAGCCCTCAGGGCAAGGGTTTTAAGTTATGCCCTGGGGGAATATAAGGTTTTTAAAGATGGCGTTGTCGTAGAAACTTCAAAAAAGGAACTTCAATCCAATCAAAATTTTTAGATAGCCATTTTATTCAACGTAGTTAAAAGTTTTGGAAATTAGGTCTTTCAGGATGAAAACCCCTCCCCCCACAGCCCTCAGGGCAAGGCTCATAAGTTATGCCCTGGGGGCATATAAAGTTTTTATTGAAAGTGTTGTCGTAGAAACTTCAAAAGGGCACATTCAATTGGAAATTGAAAGGGCTAGTGCCTTTTTTAATAGTTGAAAGGGATTGGAGAGCGACTAACGCCCCTCTCACGCTCATCATTTTCCCAAACACACCCAATCAAAATTTTGAGATATCTATTTTGTTCAACGTAGTTGAAAGGTCTTGAAATTAGGTCTTTTAGGATGATAACCCCCTCAGAGCCCTCAGTGCAAGGGTTGTAAGTTATGCCCTGGGGGCATATAAAGTTTATATAGAAAGTTGTTATAGAAATTTCAAAAAGGGCTCATTTGATGGGAAATTGAAATTGCCCTTTTTAATAGTCGAAAGTTAGTGGAGAGCAATAAACCCTCCTCTTACGCCCACCATTTCCCCAAAAACATTCAGTCAAAGTTTAGAGATAGCCATTTTCATCAACGTTGTTGAAAGTTCTGGAAATTATGTATTTAAGGATGACAAACCCCCCAGAGCCCCAAGGGCAAAGGTTGTAAGTTCTGCCCTGGGGGCATATAAGGTTTTTATAGATAGAGTTGTCTTAAAACTTCAAAAGGGGTTCATTCAATTCGAAATTTAGAGTGCTAGTGCCCTTTGTAAAAGTCAAAAGGGATTGGAGGGTAACTAACACCCCTCTCACGCCCACCTCCAAACACATCCAATCAAAATTTTCAGATAGCCATTTTGTTCAACGTAGTAGAAATTTCTGGAAATTAGGTCTTTGAGAATGACACCCCCCCCCAGCACTCAGGGTAGGTGGTAAGTTATGCCCTGGGGGCATATAACATTTTTATTGAAAGTTTTGTCGTAGAAACTTCAAAAGGGCTCTTTTGATTGAAAGGTAAAGTGCAAACTTTGTTCTGGCCTTGGGAAGGTATAGGAGTTTTGCGCCCAACTTATTTTAATTTCTGCTCGTTTTGAGTTTGACTCGGTTAATTATTGTAATTTCTGTTCGTTTTGGGTTTCATTTATTTATCGATGCTGATTTGTGGTGTCTCACACTTGGTAAATTATTTGATTTTATTTTTTCTCATTTTTTATTTAATGGAGTTCATTACTTTTCTTTGAAAAACTTATTTTGTGGAAAAAGTTTTTTTAATTAATTTACATTAAAAGACGATCATTGGAATAACAAACCATTGCATACATTTTGTATATAAAGTCATCTGTGTGACTTTTTAGAATGGGGTAGTCTATTTTCTTTTGTATGATAGGCTATTTTTGTGCATCATTTAAATAAGGAGGAATCCAGAAAGAGCCATCTGTATGATTGCTGATGCTTTATAATATAATGTGATATTAAAGTCATCTGTATAACTTTATCTAGGCTGTTCTGTAATAGTACAAGGTATAAAAAGTCATCTTTAAGACCTTTTTTTATTATTTATAATAAAAAAAATATTGACAATATTAGAAAAAATAATATTGTCTTATGTTTGACTTTATACTGCATTGTAATAGCATGGGCAGCGCAATAACATCGCCTAAGTTAAGAATTATGTTAGGCCAATGTATTATTTATTTATTTTTTTGGTTTCGGATCAGGGTACTTTGTATAGAAGAAGTTGTCGAAGAAACTTCAAAAGGGGCTCTTTCGATTGGAAATCGAAGGTTCTAGTGCCTTTTTTAAGAGTCAAAAGGGGTTTGAGGGCAACTAATCCTCCCCCTCCACGCTCTTTTTCCCCAAATGTATGCAAAGGAAATTTTGAGATAGAGGTTTTATTCCAAGTTGGTTCAAAGATCATATAACAAAGCCCTTCGGGTTGAAACAAACCCCCAGAGTCTGGGGACAAGGGTTTTAAGTTATGCCCCAGGGCCATATAAGGTTTTTATGGAAGAGCCGGTCGTGCAAACTTTAGAGGAGGCTCATTTGATTGAAAAATGAGAGTTCTAGTTCCCTTTTAAGAGTCAAAAGTGATGGAGGGAAACAAGCCCTCCCCCTCCGAAGCCCTCTTTTCCCCAAACGCATCTCATTGAAATTGTGAGATAACTGTTTTGTTAAAAACATAACAAGGCCTTTGGGGTTGAAACAAACAACCAGAGTCTGGGGACAAGGGTTTTAATTTGTGCCCCAGGGCCATATAAGGTTTTTATGGAAGAGTCGGTCATGTAAACTTTAGAGGAGGCTCATTTGATTGAAAAATGAGAGTTCTAGTTCCCTTTTAAGAGTCAAAAGTGATGGAGGGAAAAGGGCCCTGCCCCTCCGAAGCCCTATTTTCCCCAAAAGCATCTGATTGAAATTGCGAGATAATTGTTTTGTTAAAAATAGGCTAAAGAACGAATATTCATGCCTCCAGGGTAGACAAAACCCCCAAGAACCTAGGAGCAAGAGTTGAAAGGTATGCCCCGGGGCATATAAGGTTTTTATTGGACGGGTGATCGTATAAACTTCGGATGGGGTTCATTTGATTGGAAAAATGGGAAGCTGTAGTGCCCTTATTAACAGTCGAAAGTGATTCGAAGGCAACCAGTCCCTCCCCCACTTATCATTTCCCAAAACCCATCCAATCAAAATTTTGAGACAGCTGTTTTATTCAACATTGTTGTTAATTATGACTTTGAGGATGCAAAATCCCTTTACAGCACTCAGAGCAGGGGCTGTAAGCTAGATAGTTCGTTCATTGTTTACATAGGGAATATGTTATTAAAAAAGCTGGAAGTTTGGCCTTTACTTTCCAAAAAGATGAAGGGCATTCAGGTGAGCCTTTCAGAGACTGTTGAGGGAAGCGTTTAATTAAATCAATGTACGTTATATCCATACAGGTTGTCAAAAGGGCGTAACTCAGGAATGACTCAGTATATTAATATAGAATTCTTAGGAAATGATAAGCGAGATGATCAATTGACCAAACAGGCAATATTTGCATGCCGCTACTACTACTACCACTACTACTACTATAACTACTACTACTGCTACCACAACTACTACCTCTACTAAAACTACTGCTTCTGTATGAGTACTACCAAGTCTGAGGATATTGAAATAAACATCTGAGGAAACTTTGACGAGAAAATTGAACTGAATCAAACTTACACTACGTGGATACTGATTGCTGATACGGGCGTATCAACAACAATCCTGGAACTGCTTACCGTATAAAGAGGAAACTTCTGGGGCATCAAGAGTGGGATGTTCAACTGACCAAAAGGCAACATGTACCTGCTACTACTGCTATTAATACACCTGTTATTACTGTTACTACGGCTACTAGTATAATTAAGGCTGTGCATATGAAGGTAAAAATTTGACAGAATACTGAAGGGGAATTTGAACTAAATCAAAACACACTATGTGCATTCGGATTGTCAAATCAGCGTATCTCGAAAATGGATTTGAGTATACTTTCAGAGAATGCTTAAATGGGAAGATCAATTGACAAAAAGGTAATATATGCATGCCACTACTACACTACTACCACTGCTAGTTTAACTAGTACAACCACCCCTGCTATTGCTACTAAACTACTCAAACTACTATGTCAATTACAACAACTTGTAAGGCTCAGAGTATTATGATGAAAAGAGGGTAAAAAGGGCACTTCAGCAATATTTTCGGAATGGCTTACCTTATCAAGGTGAAACTTCCAGGGCATAAGGAGGGAGATATTCATCTGACCAAAAGGCAAAATGTACATTCTACTACGTCATTAATACTGCTGCTTCTACTGTTACTACTATTTGTAAAAACGACTGCTAAAACGATCCTACTACTACTACTAAAAATGAACGTTCATGGAAAATTAGGTAGATGTTGGGGACTAAATCAAAAAGAGCATGTAGATTTTCAAAAGGGTGATTAAGCAATATCTTAAGAACGGCTTGTACTATTAAGTTGGAACTTTCAGAGTAAGTTTCGGTGGATTTTGAACTAGCCAGAAGACACTGTATGTATACTTTTAATACTACTTCTACGGTTACTGTAACTAATAACACTCAGAGTATTAATGTGAAACATTTAGGGAGAGTTTCAATTAAACAACAAGACTATATGCATGTAGGTTTTCAAAAGGGCATATAAGCAATAGCATAGGCAGCGTTGCCCTATCATAGCTCTTAATATCATTGAAACTTTTAAAGGAGCTAATTCGTTTGAAAATTAAAAGTTCTAGTGCCCTTTTTAAGAGTCAAAAGTGTTTGGGGGGCAAACATCCGTCTTCCTTAGCCCATAATTTTTCAAACACTTCCAATCATTATTTTGAGGCAGCCATTTTGTTCAGCATAGTTGAACGGTCCAGTAACTATTTCTCTAGTAACATTGGGTATGTAACCCCCCCCCCCCCCACAGCTATGAAAATTTTCCATTATGCCTTAAAACTAATTGTTCCTTTAAAACTAAATCAAAAGGCATTTTGTGTATGCATGGTGCCAATAAGTTATCTCAACAGTATCCCAAGAGCGACTGAGGTATTAAGTTAACAATTTAACTAAATCGAAAGAGTGTAAAGAGCATTGATGTAATTTTTCGGGAATAGTATTAAGTTTTATTTTTCGAGTCAACTAGAGGAGGTATAAAACTAAATTAAACAATGCTATTTGTGTCAAGATTTTCAAACGGCTGTATATTGATAAAAATTGTCGGGAAAGTTTGTCCAACATACAAATAGCAAGCCAAACTGTGGATTTTTACAGCAAAAAAAAACTGAAAAGATTTAAAGTATTATTTTCTTTTTCGATGAAAAGAATTATGACAATAAAAACCAAACAGAAATTAATTTAAAAAGCTTTGTTTACAAATAAAGTTTTTAAGAAAAGTAAAGAACCCCATTAAACCAAAAATGTCATTAAACGTCACTTTTACATAATTTGCTGATATAAACTCTTAATAATTTCTTATTTATTAAAATTAAAAAGGTGAAAACGTTTAAAATGCATTTTTTTCAGTAAAGTGCCAATTATGGTTATTGTTTATTTTTTTTTTCACTGTGTAATAAAAGAATTCATCCCTATTGGAAATGTTATTTATTATTATTTTGTGGAAAAAGTCGTTTAAATTAATAGTAGTAAATTACTATGCTCTATAGTTCAGATATAAATAAAAAAAATATGTTTTAAAACGTAGGTAACCACAATAGTGCTTCCTAAGTAAAGAGCAAAGTGAGCACACAGTATTATTTGTTTATTATTTCTTTTTCACCAAGGCACTTCATATAGGAACCACTGTACAAACTTCAGAAGGGGCTCATTCCATTGGAAATTGAAAGTTTGAGACATCGATTTTGTTCAGCATAGGTCACAGGTCCAATAACTATGTCTCTGATCATGTCAACCCCACACAGCCCTCTGTGAAAAGGCTGTAAGATAAGCAATTCGCCCATTATTTACATATTGTATCTGTTGTTTGAAGAGGGGGGTATATTCGACCTTTGGTGTCCAAAAAGGTCAAGGGCATTCAGGTAAAGCTTTCAGAGAATGTTGAGGGGAGTATTGAATGAAATTAAAATGCACTATGTGCTTGCAGGTTGTCAAAAGCATGTAATTCAGGAATGACGAAGGACATGTAGTTAATAGGAAAAAATTAGGTTATTAAGTTGAAACTCTCCGGTCATGTTAAGAGGGATGTTGCACTAACAAAAAGCCACTATGTGCGTATTACTACCACCTACCACCGAAACTGGTACTACTATTAACACTGCTACTACTATTGCAATGACTTTCACTAGTACTACTGAACCTAAGGTCATTATTGCACAACTTTTAGGGAATATTGAGGAGGATTTTGAACTAAATTGAAATAATATGCTAAATTGATACAGACCATAGCAACAAAAAAAAAAAACCTAAAACCCATAAAAATGGCGTCTCAAAAAAAAAAATACACCATTGGAATTGCCTTGGCTAGAAACCTCTTCTACGAAATTAATTATCTAACCATCAATCTTCATAAAAGAAATTTCTACCACACTGTTTATACTTTATTTAAGGTTATGGGCCTTAAATTAAAAAGTGCCATGTTGTAATGTTACAAATTCCTTTGCTAAGTGTTACTCCTACTGTTGACCTGATCTCTGGGTCTTTTGATGCCGGATGTAGTTTTAAAAACTTCTGCTTCTGAACTGAAAATATTATTACATGCTTTGTCCACACCTTAGATAATATGACGTTTATGGTGTGATTTTTAATATGACGTCATTTATGACTTCAACATGTGTGCAGCCGTTTATATTAGTGTATGATGTTATTGCAACATTGTCAGCTATCTTTTTTGTAGTTCTTTAAATGCATATATGCATGTGACGTCATGTGCATGAATGAATTTTTAAAATATTCCACAAAATAAGTTTTTCAAAAAAAGGTGAAGAGCTCGATTAAACCAAAAATGAGCAGAAATAGGGTAAAATAATCTTCCAGCGTAAAACTACCAAAAATCACCATCAGTAAATAAATGGAACAACAAAACAAACAGAAATTGGAATAATCAACTGATTCAAACACAAAACAAGCAGAAATTAACATAAGTGGGCTGACAACCCCCACGCCTTCTCAAGACCAGAACATAACTTGCACCTTACTGAAAAAAAAACTAATGTGGATTGTCCAGTTTGAAGTACATATAATGATATTTATTCCTTGAATTCTTAATAACTTTTTATATAATAAGTTAAGAAAGTGCAAACATTGAAAATGTATGATTATGTGTCCAATCAATTTGGGTTTAAACCAAATATAGGACGCCAACATGCGCATCGAATTCTTACTTCTTTTTTAATTCAAGCACAAAAAGATGGATCTGAAGTTCATTTATGTGCGTTAGATATTTCAAATGCTTTTGACTCGGTTTGTCACAACCAACTATGGTATTCCCTTACCCAGCTTGGATTGAATCCATCTGTTATATGAGTCCTTTTTGGTAGGCAAATTCATATGTTCGACTTCGGTCAGGAGATATTTTTTTGGTAATTAATAAAAAAAAAAATTCAGAAAAATAAGTTATTCAAATAAAAGTAAAGGCCATTTTCAACTTAATCTCAGCAGATACAAATACCTTTTAAAATTCAAACTCAAAACGGAACAGAAATTACTATAAGAATAAATGAAACCCAAAACGAACAGAAATTAAATAAACAATCATAGCAAAAACATACAACAAGTTATAATATAAATGAATAAATAGATCTTAAAGCGAGTAATGCTTAGATTTAATATGAACATCAAGCTTAAAATGAAAAAAAAATATCTTCCTATTGAAGTATAAATGGAACTTAAAACGAACAGAAATTAAATAAAGAATAAATGCAAAACAAACATATAATAGATATTAGTGTAAATTAATAAAAAAATCTTAAAACAAGTGAAACTTAAATTGAATATGCAAATCAAGCTTGAAACGAACAAAAAACACCACAAACAAGATTTTGGGTATGACCTCATTCTCTCAATGTAAAAGTCTAAAACCTACTGTCATTGGCGCTTTACTGACCGCCTTCCCCTGTGAACGCCCTGTGTTCCCCTGTGAGCCCCTCAGAAAGCCTTCCCCTGTGCCATGGGGGGTTCTATTGACATCGAATTTTTTCTTGCCCAACCTTTGAACTATTTTTAACAAGATGTCTATCTCAAAATTTTCATCAGATGGGTTGGGGGATAGCTGCCCTCGGATATCTTTTGACTATTAAAGAGTGAGCTCGAATTTTCAATATCCAGTCAAATGAGCCCTCTTTGAAGTTTATACGAGCATCCCTTTTATACGAACAATATAGGCCCCTGGGCATAACTTACAACGCCTGCCCCCGGGCCCTGGGGGTTTAAGACGACACCTGAGTTTTGTTATCTGACTTTTGAGAAATTTTTAACTTAAAGGCTATCTCAGAATTTTTATTGGATGCATTTGGGGAAAAGGGGCGTGGGGGGCTAGTTGCCCTCCAATATCTTTTGACTCGAAAAACCTTAACTAGAACTTTGAATTTCCAATCAAATGAGTCATCTCTGAATTTGTTACGAGCATCCCTTCAATATGAACCATATATTTCCCAAGGGCATAACTTACAACACCTGCCCTCGGGCCCTGAGGGGCTATGTTGATCCCTGAGTTTTCGTTATATGGTCTTATAACTATTTAAAAAAAACTATCTCAACGTTTTAATCAGAGGGGTTGGAGGAAAAATGAGTGTGAAGGGGGGGGCTAGATGCCCTTCAATTTCTTTTTACTCTTGAAAATTGAACCAGAACTTTCAATTTCCAAGAAAATGATCCCTTATTGAAGTTAATACGAGCATCCCTTCCATAAGACCCATATATGCCCCCAGGGCATAACTTACAACGCCTGCCCCCGGGCCCTGGTGGGTTGTGTCAACACCGGAATTTTTGTTATATGATCTTTGAACTATTTTTAACAAAATAGCTATCTTAAAATTTTTATTGTGTGCATTTGGGAAAATAGGGTTTAGGGGGGGGAGTTGGTTACCCTTTAATATCTTTTGATGCTTAGAAAGTTAACTAGAACTTTAAATTTCCAATCAAATGAGCCCTCTGTGAAGTTTATACGACAATGTTATCTATACAAAACTTTATATGACCCCAGGGCATAACTTGCAACCCTTGCCCTGAGGGCTGTGGGGGAGTTGTCATCATCAAAAACCTAATTTTCAGAACTTAAACCTACGTTTAATAAAATGGCTGTCTCAAAATTTTGATTGGATGTGTTTGGGGAAAAGGTGGGCGTGAGAGGGGGGTTTGTTGCCTCAAATTACTTTTGACTATTAAAAAGGACACTAGCACTTTGGATTTCTAATCGAATGAGCCTTTTTTGAAGTTTCTACGACACCGCCTTCTATAAAAACTTTATATGCCCCCAGGGTATAACTTAAACCCCTTGCCTTGAGGGTTCTGGGGGAGGATCCTCCTCAAAAACATATTTTCTATCAGGAAATCAACTACGCTGAACAAAATGGCTATCTAAAAATTTTGATTGAATATGTTTGGGAGAATGATGATCGTGGAGGGGGGGGGCAAGTTGGCCTCCAATCACTTTCGATTATTAAAAAGGGCACTAGCCCTTTGAATTTCCAATCGAATGAGCCTTTTTTGAAGTTTCTCCGACAACGTCTTCTATAAAAACCTTATATGCCCCCAGGTTATATCTTAAAGCCCTTGCTTTGAGGGTTGTGGGGAGTGTCCTCCTCAAGAACATATTTCCTATCTGGAAATCCACTACGCTGAACAAAATGGCTGACTAAAAATTGTCCTTCGATGTGTTTGGGTAGATGATGGGCGTGGGGGGGGCTAGTTGCCCTCCGATCTCTTTCGACTATTAAAAGGGGCACTAGCCCTTTGAATTTCCAATCGAATGAGCCTGTTTTGAAGTTTCTACGACAATGCCTTCTATAAAAACCTTAAATGCCCCCAGGGCATAACTTAAAACCCTTGCCCTGAGGGTTGTGAAGGAGTTTCCTCCTCAAAAATATATTTTCTATCTAGAAATCAACTACGCTGAACAAAATGGCTATCTCAGAATTTTGATTCTGTGTGTTTGGGGGAATGCGGGGCGTGGGGGGGGGCTAGCTGCCCTCCAATCATTTTCGACTATTAAAAAGGGCACTATTAAAAAGGGAACTCTCGATTTTCAATCGAATGAGCCCCCTTTGAAGTTTCCACGACAACCCCTTCCATATGAAGTGCTTCTGGGAAAAAAAAAAATAATAAAACATTGGAGCCGCATGGCCTTTACTATAAGCAACGCTACAGCGTTGCCTCTGATATTCCTATTCGGTCGGGACTTAGGCAGGGAGGGGTTCTGTCACCATACCTTTTTAATGCTTGTCTGTTACCTGTGCTTTCTCGTATTTTTCCGTCGTGTTTTACGGGTCTAACTAATTTATCTTATATTGCTTATGCAGATGATTTATTACTTATTAGCCGTTCAAAATTCACCCTAGCTAAGTCTACCCAGTTTGTTTCTAAGCTTTTTGAAAAAATTGGCCTCGTGCTTAATCCTGAAAAATGTGAGTATTTAGTTTTCAATGCTAAAAACCCGAGTAGTGATTTGAGTTGTAGTTCTTTTTCAGTTAAGCCGACTCCTGCGTTGCGTTGGCTCGGGATTAGTATCTGCTCTTCTATTTCAGCAATCCGTGCTAGTGCACTTGCAGATATTAAGAATAAGCTTAAAGCAGGTAAAATTGTCCCAAATCGCGGCCGACATTCTCGTAAGGCATTGGCTAAACTCTATTCAACTTATTGCGACAATTCCATTCTTTTTCTATCAGGTTTGCGCCCATTTTTTAACACTAGTGATATCCAAGATATTAGAGTTTTGTATTTACGTTATTATAAATATCTTTTGTCGAGGTTTCTATACCTCGTTGGTATAGAAACCGTAAGATTATTCGAGTGTTTAATGCAACTGATATATTGACGTCATATAATAAGAACTCCAAGTTAAACGATGAGGCCTGCGAGCGGTTGGGCCCTTCTCATCCTCTTGCACGATTGTTCTGATTTGCATTTGTAGTTCTTTATATTGATATTGTTTTGCATGTGTTTTGTTTTGTATGTCTTTTCCTTTTATTTTCTTTTGTTACTCCACTTTTTTATAATGTTAGTGGGTAAAAAATAAATTATTATTATTATTATTTGTTTAAATTTTTGGTTACGGTAATCTGTATGCACATAGTATGTTCTGATTTAGTTCAACTTTCCCCTCAATATTTCCTCAAATTTTTTGCTTCAATATCCTCAGCCTTGGAAGTACTCGCTACAAAAGCAGTAGTTGTAGTGACAGAAATGGTAGTTGTCGTACTGGTAGTAATTGTTGTAGCATCTCCGAACACTTTTTCACTTTTGATTCTTAAAAAGAGCACTAGAACTTCCAATTTCAAATCAAATTATAAGTATTAAGATGATAACACGAGTAGTTTAGTAGCGGTATTAGTAGTAGCAGCAGTTGCAGTAGTGTTAGTAATAGCATATACATATTACCTTTTGGTCAACTGATCTTCCCCTTTAAGCATTCTCTAAAAATTCCTGCTTAATACCCAAATCCATTCTTGAGATACGTGCTTTTGACAATCTGCATGCACTTAGTGTGTTTTAATTTAGTTCAAATTTGCCCTTAATATTTAATTTAATTTTCACCTTCATACGTGTAGCCTTAATAGTACTAGCATCATAGTAGTAGTAGTGGCAATAGGATTAATAGTGTTGCATTAGTTTTAGAAGTAACAGTAGTAGCATTTACATTTCGCCTTTTGTTCAGTTGAACATCCCCCTCATGATGCCCTACAAGTTTCATCTTGGTACGGTAAGCCGTTCCAAAAGTACATCTGATACGCCTATATCAGCAATCTGCATGCACATAGTACGTTTTGATTCAGTTCAACTTTCACCTCAATGTTTCCTCAGATTTTCGTTGCAATATCATCTACCTTGGTAGTACTCACTACACAAGCAATAGTTTTAGTTGCAGTAGTAGGAGTAATGGTAGTTGCAGTAGAAGCAGCGCGTAAATATGGTCTTTTTATCAATTAATCATCTCCCTTATCATTTCCTGGGAATTTCAAATTAATATACTCAGTCATTCCTGAGTTGTGCCCTTTTGACAACCCACGTGCACATAACATGCATTGATTTAGTTCAACACTCCCCTCAACAGTCTCTGAAAAGTTTGCCTGAATGCCCTTTGTCTTTTTGGATAGTAAAGGTCCAACATACCTACCTTTCTCAATAACATATACTTTGTGCGAACAATGGACGAAACGCCTAACTTAAAACCCTTGCTCTGAGGGCTGTGGGTGGGGGGGGACATCCACAAAGACATAATTATTGTACCTTTCAACAATGCTGAACAAAAATAGCTCTCTTAAAATTTCAATTGGAAGTGTTTTGGGAAATGATAGGTGTTGGGGGTTTTGTCCAATTTGGAGGCATTGTCATATGTTCTTTGGACTATTTTAAATAAAATGGCTATCTCACAGTTTCGATTAGATGCGTTTTGGAAAGAGGTCGTTGGGGGGGGGGGGCGATAATTGCCCTCCTATCACTTCAACTCTTAAAAGGGAACTAAAACTTTCAATTTTCAACCAAATAAATCTCCTCTAAAGTTTATACGACCACCACTTCTATGAAAACCTTGCATGCTAATAATGGACAACTAGTATAACCTATAGCTCTTGTTCTGAGGGTTCTGTTCTGCATTTTTGCATTCCCAAAGACATAATTACTGGACCTTGTAACTATGCTGACAAAAACGGCTATCTCAAAATTTTGATTGGATGTGTGCTATTGCGCTGCCTGTAAAAATGTGACGTTTTTTACATGAAAAGTGTGTTTCCAAATGCTCTAAGCGAATTGTTTCAAACTCTTTACCTATCTAGATCGATTTTATTCTCGGGCCAGAAAATCCCAGGTTACAAATTTTAAAAAAAAAAAAAAAAAAAAAAAAAAAAAAATGTGGAGCCCTTTAAAGAAAAAATAAATGTATCTAATTTTTTTAAACGAGTAACTGTGTATAAATTTATTTGTAAATTTCTATTGGGAGTTTAATTTTATCTAGGGGGGTCAATTTTAACTGCTCTTATATGGGCATCATATATGTATGAATTTCCCACACTCACCTCTCTATATACTCGTAACTTCATTGCATTCCATGAAAAGAGGGTGCTGAAGCTAGATTTTTAGGACAGTTTCAATGCCCTTCTTGACCCAGTATACATTTTATTGCTGAATTTATATTCTTTTTCCGGTCAAGGAACGGGCCAAAAAAAAACATAGTAGACCAAGGTTTGAGTGTTTATGATTTGCAACCTTGATTCAATCTGATCTACCTTGCATGACCAGTCCAAATAGAAGCTGTAGTTAATCAACTACACTACCGTAGTTGTGACATTTGATTTTACATGCACAAATCAATTTTTTTTTGTACCCTAAAATTGAAAACACTATGAAAATCCTCATAACTAACGTAGTTTTTGTTAGTTAGCATATGTATTGATTGAAGGGCAAGGACTTCCAAAACTCATTTATCAAACCAATGTTCTGGTAGCTTCATTGATGAATTGATCCGTTCGACACTTTCAACGAGGTCTTCAACTGTAATTCTTCCGTGTAAATCATCATCAAAAAACATAAATAAGATTGATTCTCTATCTCTAGAAAAACTAATACACATGTTTTTAAGCTCGTCTAAACTTATTACACCATCGCTGTTTGTATCATGAACCTTGATCATCCTCACGACAGTTTTATCACTCTTCAAGTTCAGTCCCTGCAATATTTCACTTGCGTCCAGTTTACCATTGCCGTCTTTATCAAGAGTTTTAAATAGCTCGGGAAGGCGGTGGCGATGTTCTAGTACTCGTATCCCAAATTCGAGGAAGAGTTTCATTAATGGAGGTAAAATGAAATCCCATAGCGAGGTGCAAGGAGGAAGTTCGACTCCCGGAGCTTTGGGAGAGTAAGATCTAATTTGCTTGTGATTCCCACGAATCTGCATTGACCCGGGATTATTCTGTCTATTACAATAGTTTGGAGATGAAAAAATACTTCTTACTACAGTAACATTTTCGTGGTTTTTGAACATTTTGTAACCTTCATCATAGTATTCATGGCCACGGATTATCTCTTTAAGTCTATTTTTTTCCAAGAATTTTTTAGCCCCTAATGATGTATAATCATAAACATTACTTCCTCTATTGCTGCTTTGAAAACATCTGTCAGGCTTCTCATCAAAATTAGAAACAGGATCTGACCATAAAATTTTCTGCATTTCTATTGGCATGGATCTCGGTTCACAGAAACGAAGCTTGCGTTCCTCATTCAGGGTCTCAATTTTGGGAGGTCCTTCTTTCCAAAAGTAGGGAATACCGCCATGCACACACCAGTATTTACTGTTAACAACAGCCGCAATAGGTATGTACTTACAACATATAAAGTGGTGCCTCTGTCTATTATATAAAAAAAGAATTATAAAAGAAAGAGGATCCAATGTAATTTGTATAAACGAGTTATAGGAATTCCTATGGGTAGTAATGCCAGTCCATTTATTGTTTTGAAACCAACTAGAATATAATTACACGACATACAAGGATACCAAAAAATATTAAATATTCTCTTTATCGAGAAATTTGATCAATATCAGCTTATCCAAGAGCCCATAATTATAATATAAACGCAGAGAGACGGTTTCATTTGTTTATCGCATTTGGTACTATACATTTTAAGGGTATAAATTACGTTATTTTCCCCTCCTGCAGCGGTCGTATTTTTTTTAGTAACAGTGACGCATGCAAACTTATCAAACACTCACGAGATCATCGAATCTACTAAATGTCTATAAATAGAAAATTGCTATTCTAGCGTAAAATTTCCAATTAAAAAATTTCGCGTAATTCAAAAATTTTAAGTACCAGCAAGTACTATATACGATAGTGAGATAACAGCACATTCCTTTTGTTGATAGGACAGACAGGAATCGATAATCTTATTAGTTTGAATTATCCTTGATAGAGGATAATTCAAAGAACCCTATTTCAAAAGCCTATTGATAGTCTACTTTGAATATTACCCTCCTCCTCAAATTGTAAATTTAACCCTTTCTATGCTCATAGTAAAAAAAGGTGTTAACATTTTAGTTCTACATATACAATTCAAAAAAATTGGCCATTTTATTTTTAATATCTAGTACTGGGAACCTAAGCAATGATAAATAATTAATTTCCGTTAATATTCACTGACTCTGGATTGCACCCTAAAATTTTGACACATAATTACTTCCTTCCTTTGGTTAATTATTTTATTTTGATTGGACCAAGTATGTAAAACAATGGCGAGGACAATGCACAGAAGAGGCTACAGTAAAAACAGTATAATCTGAAAATTTTTGTTTAACTTTTAATATTCTTCTATTTAAAGATACTTACAAATACAAATAGCACGTATCCTTATAGACCACATTACTTTTTTTCATATACAATTCTCCAACCCGTGACTATGGTCAATACACTCTTTGTCACTGTCAAAAACAGTTCCACATTTCTTGCACAAATATTGATTGTGCACAATGATATGGTTACTCCAGCTATTATAATCACCACAATTTACAGAGCATAATAAACAAGAAAAACTAGTTTTGTGAAGAAAATAGTGAAAAGCCCGTGCTTCAGCGCTTGCAAAATTTGAACCACAAAATTCACACGTATGGAATCGTTTCAAATGCAAAGATAAACTCCGAGCAACATTAAAAGCTTTGCTGCAAAGAGTACAGATATAAGGTTTCTCTCCTCTATGACTCCTCTCGTGAGCCAATAAGTCATTTTTATTGGCATATGACCGCCCACACATATCACACAAATGAGGTCTTAAATTATCGTGTCGTCGCATATGATCCTTCAAATTATCACTACGAAAGAAACGAGCTCCACAATGACACATGAATGCATCACCTTCTTTATGCACATCAACTTTGTGTCTCTTCAATCGCGGACGTGTATGAAATCTTTCGTCACAGGTTTCGCATACAAATGCGGGAATCCCAGTGTGCACTCGAGCTATATGCATCAACAGGGAGTCCATGCCTCGATAGGCTGCGCTGCAAACTTTGCACGAAAAACGTTTGTTTGAAACACGGTCAGTTTCTACATTTATACACGACTCCTCCTCATCTTCAGATTTTCGGTTTAACTGCAAAATAAAATGAGAGCATCGGTACAAAGAACTGAGAGTAAGATATTGTATTTCGAATATTCAACTGATTAAAAATAACATTTGTGAACGAATTATAATTCATCTGCTTCTGATTTCTAAAATATTATAAGATTTTTCAACGCAGTTTTTTTTGGAAATCAGATTCGAAATTTTCGATTTTTCTTTTCTCCAGAATTCTAGGTAATCTGCTTTTAACAGTTAAATACTGGAATTTGTTTCGCACTTTTGATACAACTTTTTATCCTTGTTGTATCACATACAATCGTAATATTATTTTCTTTTGAAATAGTTTTTTTCAAAAGAGTCTGTGACTTATTCTTTTTTTAACGAGCACAACGTTTCGCAATATTTTCATCGCGTATCCTTTTCTGAAGAATGTATTACAATTTAAGCCATAATTATACCTCTCAAGGTTGGCACTGTATGTCCTCCTAAAATTACTTTCCTTCTGAATGAATTAGTCTCCAGTTGGAATGACAAATAATTTGGAAAGAAAACTTTTCCATATCCATCCCTGATTCAAACAGAAAACAAAAATACTATCATCATAGGAGAATTTATCAAATGTATTTATCAATTAACAGTAGAACAAAAAAAGGTAAATTAAATTAAACGCAGCATGTAAAGAAAAAAACGAAAAAACGAAAAAACAAAAAAAGATACCACTCACATCTTAATAACCCCCAAAATACTGCAATCACTACTAAAGCCTGAATAAGCACACATAAATGACAAAGGATTGTCCCTTGTGTTTTTTTTTATTGTCTCTGAAATAACAAATCCTGTCACTTCTGTGTGCTTATTCAGGCTTTTGAAGTGATTGCAGTATTTTGGGGGTTATTAAGATGTGAGTGGTATTTTTTTTTCTTTGTATGTTGCGTTTAATGTAATTTAACTTTAATTTGTTTCCCTCGTTGAGTAAGGCTCCTGGACGGGAGTCGAAACACTCAAATTTTTACTATTTAAAGTTTTTTTTATCCCCACTGTTTGGTTTAAATTATACGCGTTTTCTCTCTTAAATTCCGTAAATGGAAAAGCAATGTGGTCTGTCATTATTTAGTACTTTCAGTATAGAAACGGTTGCGACATAACTGTTTGAAGTCTAACGAGACATTCCGACAGACTTAAAATCAATTAGAACAAATACTCAAAGGACGAAAGGATTCTTTCTACACAGATCTAGTAGATCACGATTAAATCAAACAGTTTCTAAATGGCATATTGATATTTTAGGTCGTTTTTTTTCACATTAGATCAAAGAAAAACTTCAAGCACCGGACAAAGTGAAACACTGAGGGGGGATTTAACATTTATCAGATTATTTTTCTCATGAAAGTGAAGAACAACTTTAAAACTTCCAACTAAACTCAAAGCATCTAAAATGAGAAGCTCTGCCACCACCACTTTTGACATTGAACTTGGAATTCTTACCACAATAATTCGAGGTTTCAAAGGGCGTTCATTTACGTGTACATGGCTTACTCAATAACATTTTCAGACACAATGTTTTGAAAGGCAATGGAAGGAGACCACCTGCAATTGTCGACTGGTACTTCAGTAAAATACAAGTTAAATCCTAGCCCGTAGATCACTAGTTCATGCATGAGATCCCCCCCCCGCATATTTAGGGTAATTTCTACTTGGTTTCAGTTTTAACACTGGTCTTCGCTTTCATGTCAAATGAAATACCTATTTTACATTTAATTTATGTCTGGTCCTAGAGGTCAAAAAGATTAAACCAGGGTAATAAGACCGGCTCAAAATGCCCCAGTACTGATGTATCTGTTCAATGCAGTAGCTTTGTTACCAGCCAAGCCACTCGTACAACGGATCATACCCCCGAGCAACGTGTTTGCAGATTTCTCATAAGTGGAGGCTGCAGAAAGGCGGAGAATAGCACCTGTCTTCATGTTTGCCTGGATCTTTTTTTTAAAGGCAGCTGCCATGATGAGTGTTGTCTTTTGCCTCACAAATCTCTGAAAAAGTTTGCTCTTGAACTCCTACATTTCCCACTTATTTAAATCTGGTAGGTTTCTCCTTAAATCTTTCTCCCTTCTCAAACGGTTCTCCATATCAATCCAGAACATTAAAACAATTTATTTTTCTTATAAAAGACCTTGTCTGGAATATGCTTGCCCTGTCTGGCACCCTGGGTTGACCAAAGACCATTGTTCTAAAATTGAAAGTATACAAAAAAGAGTAATAAAAATCATACTGGGGACGTCCTATACTATATACTATCAAGGTTTGGCTAGATTTGAACTTACTACATTGGAATCACGACGTCACATACTTACCATGAACTTTGGTCACAAGTGCCTTAGTTCTGACTATCATCGACGTCCCATTAAAGAAAATCCCCCAATTCCTCCTAATACAAGACTCAATGCTCGTAGAGCTCCAAATACCCAACTGGACCTGTGTCCCAAAATGATGACCACGAGGTACAAAAACTCTTTTGTTCCCTGTTTTGTTTCCCATTTTAATAATTGATTTAACTTTTTGTTTTAAGTTTTATCCCCTGACATCTGTTTTATTATTGTATTTGCTCTGACGTGCTTATGGTAGCTTTTGTGCTATTTTAGAACATTTTTATTCCCATTTTAATAATTGATATAATTTTTTGCTTTATAATTATCTCCTAACATCTGTTTTATTATTGTAATTTATCTGACGTGCTTATACTAGCTTTTGTGCTATTTTAGCCAATAAATCATATTCTATTCTATATTCTAAAATTTTAGAATATAGAATATATATGCATTAATATTCTTACCTCGCTGCAGGTAAGAATATGAATGCAATATTACATTAAGCATTCAACATTTTTCTTTGACATGGAGTGAAGGTAACTAGCCATAAACAACAATATTTACAACTTACTTTAAATATAATTATGTTTTACACACCACTGCTTAGAAAGAGTATATAAAGTTGTACAGCTATGTTTATAACTCTATATAAATTTAGCTATGTTTTAAGTAAGAAAGAACACAAACAAATGAAAAGCTACTGTAGTGTATATAAATTCAGAGGAGATAAACATTATGAAAAGCCAGTCATACCCCTTCCTCCAGTGAACACTTTTCTACGGAAGGAAGGGGTAAAAACTTTCTATCGTTTTTTTCACCTTCCAAATCATATCCTTCCTGGTATTCCTGCCCATCAAAACTCTGTCCATCAAATCCTTCCTCTGGCATTCCTGAAAAATAAAACAAATATCAAGGGTATCTGCATACGCCAACCAACATAACAAGTTATAAATATACAATCTAAATATCAAAAGCTAACAGCAATGACGGTGTATATAGTATCATATTATTGTAAATAATTGTTTTCACAAGTATAGATTTCACACGTGCTGTTTCATTTCATAAAATGTTTCTTTCCTTTTCTTTTTTTGCTGTTTTAAGTGCTGGATTTAAAAAAAGAAGAAATTCTATCGTTTGATTTTTTTTTGATTTTTTGTAAATAATTTCAAAAGTGCTCGGCCGTTAAAATTGATTTGGAAACTCACACTTTTTAATTTTACTGCACCAATTTCTGGGTAACTTTGGACTAGGGTAAAATCTACCTCATCGCAAAACTTATCTTTTGTTCTAATAATGGATACATATTAGAGCATGGCTGTACTCATATACCCCCCCCCCCCCACCAGGCCATTAAAGTAAATAAACTTTAATCAAAAAGATAAAACTAGCTTTGAGCAAGATGGCCTGCCACACCTTGATTTTGTCCCAATGACTAACAAATTTTAGTCTTGAGTTTGGATCAAACGATTATACCACCGAAATTAAAGTACGATTAAATTTTCCGTTCTAGTTTATTGGTTCAGAATTTTAGATGCCATTTCAAATCTAACACTAGTGTTTCTCATCGGAACCATATTTAATTATTCCAAAAACAAGATATTCCTTTCCTTGCAATGGTACTCTTTCTGTAGATCTTTTTTTATATATAGTTTTTTTCTTAAACAATAGTGATTTGGACTTAAAATAGTTTTTGGAATTTCATTTTTAAAAATGTTCTTAAGGTTTCTGTAACTTTACAATTAAGGTCTCTGTCTACAATTACCCAGCCCAGTCTTGATGCAACCTATGCAACCTATTGCAAAATACTTGATAACTTCAATTCAAAATCAATCTCTGTCTACAATTACCCAGCCGAGTCTTGATGCAACCTATTGCAAAATACTTGATAACTTCAATTCAAATTAATGCGTAAATTTTGGAAACCTTTCTTGGGAATTGTTGGAAATGAAGACCCAAACTAAAGTCTAATCTGATTGAACCGTTAGGTTCAAACACGACAAGATATAATTAAGTTAATTACTTGAATATAGTGACTTTCAAATCACCTTAAAAAAGAAACAAGAAAAGCGAATAGGAAAGTCATTTTTTATCATCAAACAAAGCGACAAAAATTTACCAGTGTAAGCTAGCCCGGCATCATCAGCGCCTCCATACATATTGGCTCCATCTGCTTGATCCTCAGTAGGAGCGTATGATACTGTGCCATCTTCTTCAATCCTCAAAACCGCTTGGTTCCCTTCTCCATTGGCGGAAAGTCCTATAATTAAACAGAGCCTGAACTATTTATGAATTTGTCCTGATGTTTTAAGAGAACAAATTCATAAATATTGAGGATGTTGGGTATCGGCATATGTGTTTGAAAATGATAATATAACTGTAGATTGAAATATAATAGGTAATGAATTTCAAAATAATTTTGCTTTGGTAGGACAACGAATAACGCAGGCGATTTCCGCTCTTTTTTAATCTACACTAGCGTCTCCCACAGATGTATCACTTTATTTAAGAATGATTACCTTGGATGAACTAAGAGTCAACATATGTACCATAAGAAATAATTCGTCTGGTTGTGTCCTAGTAAGTCTGAAATACTTTCCCCCGTCTATATCTGAGGGTTCTAACATTACTGAATAATGATTGTTTCGTCAAGCAAGTTTCTATATTGAAAAAAGCGGAAGAGACACAGGTTTATATAGGTGGCAATAGAAATGATATTGGTAATTACCACTCCATATCAGCGTTGGCTGTTGTTTCTCGTCTTAACGAGAAGTATGCTAGTGCCCATCTGAGGACATTTTATTTAGGTAGGTTTAGTTTGTAAAATAGTAATGAGTTTTCGACCAAAGTATAAGACTGAGGATGCACTGATGTGTCTTAACTTCTGTCATTAACTTCGCCTTAGGTAATGGTTTTAAGGTTGGCGCTGCGTTTCTAGACTTAATGACGGCTTTTGACACAGTTGATCATCAACTACTCTCTAAAAATGTGAGATGCATGGGATTTTTGGTAAAGCTTATGATATTATGTAACTGATAGTAGTTACATAAGGTCTAGCCAAGTTTCACGGTATAACGTGAAACTTGGCTAGACCTTGCGTGAAACCTTGGCCGAAACCTTTGGCATAGGCCTTTGTGTGAAACCTTGTCTAGACGAGAAAACTAAACGATTTTACCTTCTTTTTACCATAGATCTTTTTTACCTTGTTCACTCCCGTATAAATTATTATAGTAGCGTTTATCTAGGGACGGTTCCTTAAATTGCTCGTCAGGTGCGCGTTTTAAAAATTGACACTGTCCAGCTCTTGCACAGTTTACAGTTACAATATTCTGTACGATTCACATGTAAAAGTTTCTCGAGATAGAAGTTTAATACACTTTTATTCATATTTAGGGTACAACACAGTGTGATCCTTGCATATTTTGGCAGCTTTTGTACTTGAAATCTTCGGTTAATAACCCTGACATTTGGTCCTCTATATATGTTAAGACCCCAGAAGCTGTTGAAGCACGGTCAACGTTCTTTATTCTTCACAGGGGAATAAGAAATTGGAACCATCTTGATCAGATAATAAAATCTATTGGTCATATTTGTTCGTTTACGAAAGATGATGAAGGAAATTCCATTTCATAAGTGTGATTTTTATCTCCGCTTCTTTACTTTGGGCAATGATTCTTTGGGGTAAGGGAGAGGGGGAGCTCCGAGGGTTTAATCATAAAGTACCAGTGTCACTATTTGTAAGACCTATTGGACTGAACGGGAAAAGTGACCTGGTTGGTTACAAAGCTTTTATCAAAGCCCCAAAATTCCTTTGAGAGAGAGAAAGAGCACTTACTAACGCTTACATTATTATGTTTAAAAACCATCCCCGAGGAGTAAAAACTTTTCCATGGGAATGGTAGACTTTTCCGAGGGGATATGAAGTTTACCATCCCCTCCGAAAAGTTTTTACTCCTCGGGGGCGGTTGTTAAACAGAATAATGTAAGTGTTAGTAAGTGCTCTTTCTCTCTCTAAAAGGAATTTTGGGGCTTTTTTGTTTTCCCTAAATAGGAACCACAGACAAAAAAGATCCGGAAGACAGTAAAAATAAGTCAATAACAAAGACAAAGTAAAGAGGCCGTACAGTTAAAAATTAACTCAGCACACAACGGACAAATATTTTGTAAAAAGAAAAAAGGTTCCAAAGCTAACTTACTAAAACGGGTATAATAATAAAAATGAATTCCAAATCCTAAACTATTTACAGTTTACCACATTATTGGGATTGTACCTTTAATTATTATTTGATGGGGCATACAGAAAACATTGAATTGTATCCATTATCAGTTTATGCACCTAAAGTGGAATAAATGGATAGAATCTTAGAAGACCAAACACTAACCATAACCGCTAGATAAATGAGGCCATCCTCTCTTTTATCACAAATTGCTTCTTGTCATAAAAAAAACCTTATTGTGAAATATTGTTCAATTAGTCCTACAATTCAAAGAAAGTAAATTAAGAAATGGTGTAGAAAGTTTCCATAGAACGATTTACCTTGTATCACTTGGTTCAAATCCAGATTTTCCTGATTCTCATCCATGACTAATATGTACGTGGTTCCATCCGCCCCTTCAGTAGTTATTGGCAAACCTTCAATACTACCACCTAAAAACACAGTAATAAATATATAAAAATCAGTTTATTTAATAGGAAAAAAAAACAACAATTATAACGTTCGTTTATTACTCTTTTTTGTGGTGATTATGTCGCTGGTACAACAGTTTGGTTTTTTCTGTCCCTTTTTTTTTCTATGCCAATGATTACAACTTATTGCCAGAAAGCCGCAAGGGTATAACACCCGCCACTTTTTACGGAACGTATGGACCTCGAGCGGGGTTAATGAATATGGAATTGCACCTTGGAAAGCTGCATGCAAGTCTTGTCTGGGCCAAAAAGGATACTTTAATTTTCATAGGACCAAACTTACAGTGGGAGTGCTGAATTTTATTTTCATAGTTTATGTCAGAGAAGATGCCTGAAGTTTTCCGGCGAACATTTGTTTGTTCGAGTCATGGTTCTGCTCCCTAGTGGGGAGCACGTGCTTGCCTGCTAGCAGGAAAGCGATTGTCCGGCAGCCTGTCCCAGTTCTTGACGATGGCAAACATCCAACAGAGCGAAACGCAAACACTGGCGATGGACTGAAATTGATGGAGGAGACAGACGTCCCTCTTCGAGCAGTTCCCGGCAAGAGACATAAGTCAAAGAAGTCAAATTCTATCATAATTCTGGCTTGCTCAATGGATGGATCTGAGAGCAATGGATCCAATGATATAAGTATCTTGTCCTTTCCGTGTAAGTTATAGCTGCAGATTTGTCGCAGGCAACAGCTTCAAACTCGAGTTAGATTAAAATACAAAGTGCTTCACATGAACGACAATGAAGGGCCTAAGAGAATGTATTTTCTTAGAATCAGAAGTACAAAAATTTCCAGGTCCGCAAAAAAAGAATTTCCCATGCATTTAAAAGTGTCTTTAACAAGCCGTTTGAGTTTGTAATTTCGATTAATTTTGTGTAAGATTGTAATTTCGGTGAGGCAGAGAAATGATATCACATTTGCATCCTAAAAGTTCAAAAATAATAATAAAATGAACTTGTAACATTCCAGCACAACCCAAGCTAAAAACCTGCGGTTAAGGCTTTTCAGATACAAGGATTTATAATGATACATTTTTTTTTTTTTCATTTCGATCTGCCACCGTTTTCGAGTGTAAAAAGCCTTTCCTTCAAATTCCCACAAATTTTTAATTACGTTTATTTCTAAGTTTAACATGGATAGAAGTTACCATTCCTGAATCAGTGTCAAATAGCGACTCCTATATGTTTGAAAATTTATTAAAAATACGTTTTTTAATTTTCGATTATAACGGGGCAGGGTTCGTTCTTTGTTTTGGTAATAGTAACAAAAATAATTCTTTTTTAGGGAGAGAATTTCAACTTCGTGATTGTGACCACAAAGGGAAGCTTTTGATGGTTCTTTGATTTCAATTTAAAGCGACAATTTTGATATCGTTCTACCTGAGATTCAGCCTTATATATCTATTGATAACAAATTTGAATTTTGTTTTATAATAATTATTGAAAAATACGTTGATTATTGGTTGAAAGTCACCAAAAAAGAGGAATTTTCCTATTTTCTAAGTAGGTTTAGATCATTCTCTAACAAGCCTTTTAAGTAGCATCATAATTCTGCTCGTTGGGTGGATAGATCTGAGACTAATGAATCCAATTATGTAAACATTTTGCCCTTATGTGGCAGGTTAGGGCGATGGGCTTGTCGCAAAATGACATACTTCAAAGGGAGCATAAACCTCAAGAGGTAAGTAATGCTACAAAACGCAATAGACTAAAAAGTAACTCTTAATTACAATGTACTTAACGCTAACTTCACAAAAACAAATTGTCCATCAGGACTTTCCTTGTTTAAGTATAAATGGGAGCCAATCTTATTATTTCTTTGCCGTTATAATATGCACTCTGTTTTAACAGGTTCTCTATTAGATTCAGTTTTTTTTTTTTTTTCGTGATTTCCTGAAACAGAGAAAAATCAGTATACGGTTACAACAACTGAAAAAAAAAACGACAACAAACAACAATGGTCAAACAATCATGTTCCAGTTCAAAAGATTCCCTGAAGTATTGCAAACACCATGTCCCAAAGGTCACAGTTATGAAGCAACACAATGCACATGTTATAGATGCGCATATAATTTTGTAAGGCCACAAAACAAAATCATTAGCTTCTAATTTCTGTCAGATTGAACTTAGATACAATAGGTACATTCTATAAGGAGGTAGACGATGAGAATCAATAATTTACGAATCCCCCCCCCTTACCCAGAGAGGTGGAATCGATCCTTGACTCTGAGAAGATATATCAAGTGTGGCCTATATTAAACATCTCTTCTGAACGGAGATGGTTGAGATCAAACAATCCGTTTTGGTCAATATACGAATAATACAGACTCTAAATATTTGCAAGATTCTGTTTCAAAAAGAGTACACAAATTTTACCTAAATATATACATAAAATTAATTGTATGGGTTCGTTACTGTGCAGTTTCCCCTTAAAACTGAGGCATAAGCCAAATAAGCTTGAAATGTTAAAATCACGCACATTAATTTTCGAATCATGAGGATAGACGACGGCTATAAAATCAGAAAACAAACCAACGAAAACGCAAACAAGAAGAAAAAAGCTAATCCAACGTCATGATAATAAGCGTACGAGGCTAAATTTGCGAGGGCGGAAGGTCAGAGGGGGGGGGGGTAAAGGAGGCTACAAGCAGTCGATACTTTTTCTATTGCATATACAAAATTTATTGTGTGTGTTAATGGTTTTGTGTAAACCAACAAGTAAAAGATAATCCAGTCATAAACACTAAAATTTTACGTACAATTTTAAAACCGTGACGATGGAAATTGACTACATACTTCCCAAAAACATCCCCCACACCATGTATATACATATACATATATATATATATATATATATATATATATATATATATATATATATATATATATATATATATATATATATATATATATATATATATATATATATATATATATATATATATATATATATATATATATATATATATATATATATATATATATATATATATATATATATATATATATATACCTGTATAAAATTAGAATAGATGAGCATAGGAAAACAATTACCTGGAATTATAGTACCATCTTCTAGCATATAGGCTCCTTCTTGTTGTTGGTATTCTTCTGCCTTATGCATTTTCTCTTCTGGCAGTGGGTCTGGATCTAGGCTAGGCATTGACATTCCTCCTCCTTGATGATCAGTATTCAACAGACTATTCAACATTGACTCGGGATATGTACCTTCAACAAATTTAGATAATTCTTCTTATTAGTGATAAAAAAAAAAAAATCTTTACCAAAACTACGTCACTTGCAAAAGATAATTAAGACATATCGTGAAATTGTCATTTCAAGTGAAAAAAAAAGTTGCGTAATGTTAAGATGTGAACATACACGCTTTGTCTTCACAATCAATTAAATATTTTAAGTTAGCACAAAGCGGAGGTTAGAACTCAGTACACAATTATTATTATCTATTAGTTACCGGGACTACGTCAATTACAAAGAGAATTCAGCAATATTGTAGATACATTATGAAAATTTCTTTTCAAGATAAAAGAAGATTAGTGCTATTAAGACATAGCACCATAATAGATCTTTCATTAGACATAGCCTTGCACACCTTTTGGGTAGAGAAGGGGAAGAGGTCGTCGGAACTTAAAGGCTAACGCCTTTAAGGCTAAAATCTAACGGATCAGTAATACGGTTTTACTGATACGGTAAAAACATCATGCAATTTTCTTTTCAAGTTAAAAGAAGTTTAGTGCTATTAATCACAGAGATGCCTTGCACAACTTTTAGGTGGAGAAGGGGTAAAGGTCACCGGATAATCAAAACACCTTAAAGGCTAAAATCTTGACAGCAGGTTAAAGCTTGGAAGTTTCCCTGACCTGAAACAACTGGTGTCCAATTTTTTTAGCAAGAGGCCCTCGCTTACTATTAAGATCACTTCTTCACGGATAAGTCTTTGTATTCTTTCCAAATCACCCTTAAAGAACTTTTCGGAAAAAATTCCAATTAAAGCATTGATGGAGTTTTAAGCTGAATAATCTAACAGTGAAATGATTCATTGCCTTTTCCAACTACTCTGAAACCAAAAAAGCATCTTCTTTTTAGTTCAAAACTTTCAACATCAAACTCAAATTTCAGAAAATGTGACAACTAAAATTTGTTACAAATAAAAATGACCGTGTCTAATATCATGTTTTTGGCGCTTCCACTGCCTTAATTGGATTTAAATAGATCAATTTTAAATTTGGGTTACTTTGTATATATTTTTCTATGGATTACTTTTCAGCTTACTTGATAAAAGCGAGATGTTGTATTGATGTCAAAGGTACTTTGTTTTTCATGTTTTCCTACACCATTGACTTGGTCACTTTCCACTGCAGCAAGACTCAATTACTAATTACGGCAAACCCAAACCCAATTTGAAAACAATAACGGAGGGCTGAGCTCGTAAAGTTGGATTTTAACGAACATAGAATTTACCTCGTAAAAAACAGGTAAACAAATACTGATAAAGCACATCCTCAAAGGTCAATTTATTATTTCAAATTTTCTTCCTTAAATCAATCCGAGAATTACAAAATTACTCCGGTAGAATTCTATCTCTCGACCTATATTTACTTGAAAACAACTGTTTTTGGTATCTAACGGACATTTCTTCAATTAGCTCTTTCAGAATTAACGACAGGAAGTCAATACTTTATAGAACGCTTAAGACCCAAAGGAAGAAAAAAGTCGTAAAAACTTCAAAATTTTAATGAAAAAAAAAAATGATAAAATCCGATTTTGCACACTGAGATGCCATATTGAAAAAATTACCTAACAAAAAAGTTCCAAATCGCACATATTCAAAAAAATAGATGATATTTCAGTTTTCGATGCATCTTTAAGTTGTGGGAGGCAATTAAAAACATTTTCAACTGTACTTATTGCTTTATTTTGAAAGATCTTTTGGGATTTTTTTAGATAGATAATTGTGCAATAACAATCAAAGAAGAATGTACTGTTTTAAAATCCATCGACGTCCATTACGACTGATGTCCGTAAAGATGATTTTATTGTTTTTAGTTCTTTCCTTTTCATACAGGTATTCTCCATTGTATCAAAAAAGAACATCTAGACTTGGTCTGGTTTATTTTTGACTGTTTTATTCTGGTTTATTATCTCAGAAAAAACATGAACCAAAATTTTGTGAGTATTACTCGAAACTGATCAATATCAATGAAAAAAAGTATTGAGAAAAACTCCCAAGCAATGATACGGTTGGACTACAGGTCTTATGCTCATAAATTTGACGCTCTAGATATTAATTTTCTAACCAAGGCCGTATATAGGATGGGGGGGCAGGGACTTTCACCCCACAAAAAAGTTATTCCGACTCATAAAATCGTAACAAAGATGAACATAAACCAATTTTGATGCGTTTTAATTTATTTTTTGTAACCCCCCTCAAAAATCTTTTTATACTCCCCTCCCGAAAACAATCCTGGATACGACCCAGTTTCTAGCCATAACTTTTTGAACAGGCGAAACCATTATTTCAGTTTCCGCAGATTTTTGTACTAAATAATTAGTAACAATCGATTGGTTGACCCAACTAACAGATATACTCAAATTGTTTAAGCAACGCGTATGAATCCTTTGCTGCAAAACACACAGCTGTATCATCTGCTTAGCTAATTGCAAGATGATTATTTCCCAGCAAACACATAAAAAAAAAAAAAAAATGGACTTAACATTAAGCCTTTAGGAACTTGAATACCCAGAGAAATATCTCCCAACATCCATCAGGATTAAAGTAAGAAAAGGATAGGAAAATTAATAGAAGATCAGTTTTGACAGTAACAATAGTTGCAAATAAAATTGTTGAAAAAGGAGAGATTCATTCAAACTCCTTTAATCTTTATGATGGAGTTCCATATAATCACATACTACTCCCTAATCAATAAAAAGCGCACTGTTCAAAACTCACACCTGATAGAATACAGCACATTACAACAAGTTAAAAAGATTAATAGATATGGTGAAGACCAACCTTCTTGGTAGCTGGTTTCTTGATAGGCATCTAATTCACCCATGACCTGGTCTTGCTGCTGTTGTCCACCTAAGGATGTTAATGCAAGTGCAGCGTTCACGTCATCAGTTTTACCACCTTCTTCGTCTAAGCGCTGGATGACAACTTTTCGTGGCTTGTTCCTAATTTAATGAACATACTGAATAGTGAGTCACAATTCGAAGTTTTCTCAGTGTCAACATACAATAAGAACAAAAAAGAAGAGAGAACCATTCCAAATTCCTCATTGAAACTTAC
This sequence comes from Artemia sp. Qi Xiang Cuo, assembly GCF_049724085.1. Taxonomy (NCBI): domain Eukaryota; kingdom Metazoa; phylum Arthropoda; class Branchiopoda; order Anostraca; family Artemiidae; genus Artemia; species Artemia sp. Qi Xiang Cuo. The sequence continues at coordinate 57,321,186 of NC_142795.1, read as the reverse complement.
CACAGGGAGATTGGAGGTAGAATCTCTTCATGGAATTGTCAGAAGATAGCCCCTAGAATTTTATTCCTTTTTAAATCGCGAAACGAATGTCCAGAAATTTGGGCCCAAAATCACTTTTAGCAGTGCTATCCGTCTTAAAACTTACTATAAGACGGTTCAATTTTATATTCATAATCTTACTTAAAGAAATTGTGTCAATTTTAAGGTTAGTTCAAATTTAGGAAACAAAAATAAAGTAATGATATTTAAAAATTTGTAGCTTTGCGAAGGAAATTAGGGAAGCAGATTTTCAAAAAGTCTTTTTCTTTTTTATAAAGATGACCCCTCATTTGCAAATATAACTGTTAAAACTCACCTTTTATTAATGTTAACAATTTAACAAAATCACGCGAAATAGACAAGGTGCGTATCTTAGACGTGATATTTATTCACACCAAAATTAAAACACTAAAAAAAGTCATTTATACATAAAACTAACAACACAAGAATTACAAATGTAAACATTTTACTACCCAGTGTCTAATCGAGTATACTATGCACATCCTTCGCCAAAAATATGGGGGGGGGGGGTACGGTTGGAGATATAGAGCGAGATAAAGTTCGCTTATACTTTCTCTGTTCTACTGATAATGAGGTTGTTCTCTACTTATCGTTTGGTTTTCGAAGTAAATGCTTAATAAGAATTCTTTGCAAACATCATGAATTTTACTTAATGCGGACTAGTCGCTTTGTCTTCTTTTCAGATTAATCGATAAATGATCCAGGAAGTGGAATGGCATTTTAAGCCAGTTAATATAAAGTCTCTGTTTATAATTATTTTTTTAGGGGGTGGGGATTTGGGTATTTCAGTTTTCTATTATCTTTCCTCAAATTCTATTTCGGAAATAGAAGATAAGTAAAAAATACCAAGAAAAAAGAAACAGAAAATATTACCTGTCAAACGGTTCTTTTAATTTTATCACAAGTTTCTGAGGTTTTTCCGATTTGACATCAATTTTCCTGCCGACAGCTCTTTTCCTCGGCTGAAGTGCTTCTTGATTTGTAATTTGACGCAACCAACAGCCTCCCACCTTTCTGTCTGGGACAAAGTTAAAATCTTCTATTTGTCGAACTGCAGTAGTCAAAGGGTCCTAAACCGAGTCAAAAATAACTTTAATACTCTTTCTCTTCGGTTTTGGTACATTACATTACAAGAAAAAAACATCTTCTTTTCTTTCTTTTTTTAGCTAGGGCATAACGTTAGTACAGGTCACACAAAAACTTGGGAGCAAAAAATTTGAAAGCTAAGGTCAGTTGGCACTTAGCAAAAACGGGGAAGTTACAAGCTTAACCTGATCAATAATATGTATGCATTAATTAAGTCAATCATAATTAATAAGAAAACAATGCATTCTAGCAAATAGAATTATTTTAAATTGTTAATTATAGGTAATCTTAAATCTTGAATATCTTAATATTTTTCGACTCAACCATGGAGAAGTTTTTAAGCAATATCTCCTCTAAATTAAATTTTTACTGAACTTTAAGGGAAAAATGGAAATATTTAAAAGATAACAATTTTTTCCTTCTGGGTATTTTCAGGCGTATATGTAATTTTTTTTTTCTAAACTGCTTAAGGTTTCTGTGAAGTTTTCAATAATGAGATATTGTCATGCAAATTAAATGTAGGTGATAAATTGGTAAAGGAACTTGGGCTCTAAACTATATCCTCATTCTTTTTATCAACAATTTAGAGTCCATCACTTATCCTAGACAAAGCAAAAGATACAAATATCAACAGCAATTCTAACATGAGAGCCATTTTCGTAACGCATCTTTGAAAAAATGGAATAAAAGGAAACCTAATTTTAGTAAATAAAGTTTAGTAGCTTAACGATTACTGAAAAGTTTTAGAATTTGTAATTTTGTCTGACAAAAAGGTTTTAAATCCCAAGTGAAGAGGGGATATCCCCTGCCTCGCTGAATGAGAAACAAATAGTAAACAAACATCTTTTAAGATGAATGCGTGATTCACATTCCTAAAAAAGTGGCACTTAGCAAAAGAAACCCTACAGTTTGATCCTAGAAATAATTTGGCCCTTCTCTCTCATTCCTTCTTATGCTCCTCATGACCTTTTGGTTAGCGTTGCAATATGCGCAGTAAGTAGATTTTTTTGCTTTATACAATTAGGTTTCCTCCTTTTCTTGTTAGTTATATCTTATTTCTCTGCTACTAGTGCGGCAGAGTAATTAAAACACAATTATTAACTGAAAATTAGTTTGGATTAAGGAGCGTGTCTTCTAAATTTTAGCTCCATTAGGTAGCCTTTTCTCTAAAATTAACCAACAAAAATAAATTCTGACAGAAGTAAAAAGCAAAATTGAAACTTAAAACGAACAGAAATTACTACTACTCAGCCTATGCAACAAATATATACAAAATCAATACTTAGATAAAAACACAAAACCAAATCATAAAAAAAAAACCTGAAAGTTGTTTTAGGAGCCAAAAAGTCATTACGTAGGGTGCAGAGAATATCGGATAATATATATAACAACATACGAATGATAGAAATAAAGTTATGATATATGAATAATATAATGATATATGAATAATATAATACATATAGTACACAATCGAATAAGGCTTTCCATAATCTTTCACCGGTTATGATAACCAAGACCGCATCAAGGGGGAGGGGGTTTGACCCACCCCGCAATGTTTGTCCAACTGGTGAAAACGTAACAAAATGAATATAACTAAACACTGCGAGTTATTTGATCCGAGTCTTTCTGAAATCGGCACGAGGGTTAGTACTCCCTCCTTTAACCTCTATTTTGTGCCCCCTCCTTTAGTGCCAATGGGCATGTGAATATAATCTTTCTGTTGCATAGAAAATATTTTCTGCAATGACAGAAGCGCTACCCCCCTCCCTCCCAAAAAAATAATATTACAACCGTAGTTCCAAAAAAGTCTGGGGGAATCAGGGAAGGTTACATAATAACCCCCCCCCCCCAAAAAAAAAAAAAAAACTCCTTTTGTATTTATCTGAAGCTTCATGGAGAATTAGGAAATTTGGCCATAGAAGCACACTTTTTTAAGCTTAAAGCACACTCCCCACATGCACAAAGATTTTCCAACCTCCATAATGCATTGTATGAAATTATACACTACTGTACATAATTTTATCAAGCCTCAAATGAATAAACTTAATTAAATGAAGTTTTAAACTCTTAGCTCGAACGAACAGAAATTATTCGGTAAATGAGGGGGCTGCCCCCTTCTTGATACCTTGCTTCTCACGCTGAAGTTTTTTAGCACTTATAAAAATGCTTCTTACTCTAACTAGACAGCCCTTGTATTTCATTAATCGAAAAATTGGGAAAAATAGTCAAACCTTGGCGTTAAGAGCAAGGTATCGAGGGGGGGACAACTCCCTTATATATGGAATAATTTCTGTTCGTTTTGATTTTCAGTATTACTCCTTACTTTCAGATGGAGAAATTGCTTTTTATTATTTAATTTCTGATCGTTTTTTAAAGAAGACCGGTAAATATGCCCCCCCTCCATGAAAATTGTCCTCCCTTTACGGAAGACTCCTCTGTAGAAAGTTTCTTCCACGTAAAATACCCCCTCCCCCTTAAAATTCCGTCCTTGCTGAAATCTTCCCCCATTTCTTGCGGACGATTCCGCCTGTAATATTCTCCTCAGTATATTTTCATTTAAAAAAGACATTAATTTCAAATCTTTCTTCCAATCACTCCGGACCCCCCCCCCCCTCTTTTGTAGAAAATTCTTCAGGAAATTCTCTCCCCGGTAGTAAGTAGCTTCCGCTGGATTTTTCTCCCATGGATTATTTCTTTTGAAAAGATTTCTCTCAAGGAGAATTAATCCCGCAGAAAATCCCCCCCCCCCCCACCACTGAAAAAATTCCCAGACAATTTCAAACCCACTGAAAATTTTCCCTGGACAATTCCCCCGGAATATTTCCACATGCAAAACTCGAAAGTAGACAAATAAAAAGAATTTCGTATAGGAATTCTGTCAAATCCCTCCAGTGTAAAATTTCCCAGGAAAGTTCACGCCCGGAAACTTCCCTCCCTACGGAAACTCACCCCCAGCAGTTAGTTCCCCCCTGCCCTCCAAAAATGTCTGTATACTTCCCGATAAAAAATGCTGTATGTAAATAATGGGCAAAACACCTTTCTAAACTTCAGACCTTTTCCCAGGGGCTGTGGGGGGTCATGTTACCTACAAAGGCATAGTTATTGAATCTTTCAACTATGATGACCAAAATGATTATCTCGAAATTTTGATTGGCCGACATTGGGAAAAAAGGGGCGTGGAAGGGGGGCTAGGTGCCCTCCAATCTTTTTGGTCACTTAAAAAGGGCACTAGAACTTTTAAATTTCGTTGGAATGCGCCCTCTCTCGATCTTCTATGATAATTGGTTCGATAAGATCATCCCTGGAAAGGACTATTAGACTCATTGGGGGTGTTTACCCCCTTTAAAAAAAAACAGAAAAATTTTCTCAGGCTCGTAGCTTTTGATGGGTAACACTTTGGAATCAGCATAAACAGCCAATTATCTTGATGTATCTATTGATATCAAAATTGTATATTAAGAATTCCGGTTACTTTTGAGTCAAGTGGCTTCTTACTTTCAGGTCCTTACCACGAACTATTTGATATTTGATACTTTGAATACCCATCTCTTCTAATAAAAACTCTGATGGGTACATTTTTTCAGGACAATCATAATTCTTAAAGCATTATTTTTATAACCATTAAACATGAATGTAAAAATTTTTATAACTATTAAACATGAATGTAAAAATCGGAGGTTGAAGAAGAGAGTAGTAACCCTCTTTCACATTTCAGGGACCTTTGGATTAAGTACACTGTAGTAACAAACTGTAAGCAAAGAGCAATCTTTGCCAATGAAAACTAAAACTCTTAAAAACCAAGTTTTGACTATAATATATGCAACACAGAATCTGCTATTCATGCTGTTTTCTAATGTACAAAATATATTGATTTCAAAGTTTCTAATTAAAATTTATTAGCACATGATAGTTCGCAAATTTTAAAGATAAACCATCGCCCCCCACCCCCGAAAAAAAGGGTGCGATCATGATGGAAATTATGGAGTGAAATTCAATATGAATGAGAGCTTTAAAGACTTTATCGACAAGATTCAAAATATATCCTTTTTCTTACAATATAAAAGATAAAAAATGCAGCACTGGACTTCACAGTCTCTACCGGCGGTGCTGAGTTCCATTTCATTGCCCTTCAGCCAGGAAGTTCTGCATTCCTGGCTGAAGGGTCCAGGGTGGGGGGTCAGCCATCCAGTGCTTGCACACCCTTCCTGTTTACCTTTCCCAGATTTCTCCATGTACCCAATCAGAGCTGGGTCGACTCTGACTGAGCTTATAGAATCAAGCCACTGACCCCCGCTGTAAACCAAATAATCAGCGCCACCAAGACTCGAACCCTTGTCCTCACGGACAAAGGATGTCAAGTTTAGCGTGCCACCACTCGGCCAGGACGATATAACATATCCTCCTAGTGATAAAGTGATATATATTACATATATTTATATATATATGAATATATACGAGGGGCCAAAACTGCCCTAATATTGCGAAGACCATTGTTTATTTTGGTTAACTATACTTTATTTCGAAAAGCATATACGCTGTAATAAGCTCTTTTCAAGAAGCAGTTCTGTGGGGTAGTAAAATTTTGATTTAAACATTTGATATGCTATCCAAAACGAACAGAAATTAAATATGTAAAAAACAATTTTTCGTCAAAATGAAAGAAAAGAGCAAAATTAAAACTTATAACAAGCAGAAGTTATCCCGTATATGAGGGGGCTGCCCAATCCGAAACCCCCCGATCTTAATGCTAAAGTTTTATAGCGCTTTAAAAATACTTCTGATACAATTTCAACGTCACTTGTGCTTGAGAAGTCGTTCTTGAAGTATTCGGACAAAAAATCGGACTTTAGGGTAAAGGCCGGGGGATTTAAAAGGGGGCAGTCCTCTTAATATATGAACTAATTTCTGCTCGTTTTAATGTCACTTTTTACTTTCATTAATAAAAAAAAAACTTTTATTTCATTTATTAAAACAGAGAATCTAAGCAACCTACCCGTGATTGATGTATTTGCTTGACTTTTCAGAACTAAGAGAGAATCAAACGCAGATAAGAGAGTGCAAAGAACGCAATAGCAAACCTACTCAAACGCTGAGCCTATGTAAGCATGATAAACGCATTTGATCTAAACTTGATAGTTAAATGAAAACGAAGGAAACAACTGAATTATAGAAAAACAAACAGAACTTATACTAAAAGCCACGTTGAAGTGTGCATTAAAAGTATAAAGAGACAGAAGCTTTATCGGACATAGAAAGGAAGTTGCATCCATCTAGCTTCGCAATCAGTTTTGTAAGGATTTTTATCCTTACAATTTCAATAAATAGGATCATAAACGAGTGCAGAAATTCTTCATTGCAATTTACAAGCTTTCGCACAAATACCCGATGAAAATTCGAAAACCAACCGTGGAGGTTAAGCGGCTTAAGGCTGCTGCCATCTACTGCCTTCCATCGCTTTTCTTTTTTAATTTTTGAGAGTTTAAGTCAACTTCCCTATGCTCATTAAGAAAACACAATGTTTTAGAAATAATTTTTCTTCCAATCCAAGGATGTGGAGGAATTGTAAGCAATAAACACTAAAATCCAGTATATTAGGTACAAAATTTCTTTATGAACATAAAACATTTATTTGGCAAATCGAACTCCAAATAGAGCAATAGAGAAATCTGACAAAGAATATGCAATATTCTTTTTGTTTAGGTTGTAGGAACCATGCAACGGGAACATATTGTATTTTAGTGACGCGAATGAGTTCTCGACACGTGTCCTAACCTGTTCTTTATAGTTTGACAATCTTTTTTCTAAGTTGATGTATATATAAAGATTTCAAGTAAAAGTGAGTACTTTGAGTCAACGATATAAAGAAAAAGTGAACGGTTGATTAAACGATTTGGCTTCTGTTCAGATCATTCTGATGTGGTATTAGGAGGTAAAGATAATAATCAATGGATTAACTAAAACTCATTCTATTGCTTCTATTCAAAATTGATTGTTTTTGCTTCGATCTTAATTGAAATAATAAGATCTTTTGAAGAGAATCACTTGTATTTGAAGTATCAAAATATATATAGTTCATAAATGACAAGCATAGTTATGCGCATGGTAGATCTACAGAGCAACAATACCTCACCGTTATATTTCAAACCCAAAAAAACACACCTTTGGCAACGGATGAAGAGGAATCGATTCTTTTTTACGACAAATTCTTATTGCTTGACAATATACCCCCAAATTCGATTTGAATAATAAGCCCAATCAAGCATAACCGTAGACCGAGATCGAATCGACGCCGTAAACATCTCACAACTAAGTAAACAAAATTCAGCACAAAATGTGAATTTCGATGGAACGACCAGAAGAAAAAAAAACACAAATAGATTCAACAACAAAAACAAACTATACCTCAAAGTGTGCTTTCATTCCAGGCCCTTTTTGAAGAGGCCGAGCCTGTCCTACTGGTTTAAGAGCACTAGGCGCTAAAGGAGTCGTACTTTGACCCCGCCCACCTATCCGACCTTCTTGAACAGCACTTACTGGTCGAGGAGTCGGTCTAGCAAAACTTCTCACTGGAGCTTTACCTGGAATCGATGGATATATTTAACTTTTTCTATTGACAGATTATGTCTGTGAAAAGTTTGAGCACAATAATGAGTAAATAAGAGGGGATAGTTGGTAAGGATTTAATCACTTTAACACTTTCTTAGTAAGCAATTAAAACTAAAACCTTGAAAACCATCTCTAAAGAGAATTAATTTACGCAGACAACTCTTATCAGCCCATTATTGGCTATTTGAGCTATTATATATATATATATATATATATATATATATATATATATATATATATATATATATATATATATATATATATATATATATATATAAGAATGGTACACCACGCGCCAGTAAGGCCTCTGAGACTGGTGAGCTCTGTAACTGCCCTTTTATTAATTCTTAGAATATCTCCTGGATAGCATTTTGGCCTTATTTGTGCCAAAATTGCTGTTTTAGGGGCCAAAGTGCAAGAATATTTTTCACTTAAAAAGGACTCAGCATGAACAATAGATTCTGCTATTGCATAATCAAACTGTCGGTTTTGTAGGGTTTCAGTTTCTCTTGAAAGGAGTAGCTCTTTATTTACAATTCGTTACAACAAACTATAAGGTCCAAGCTCTCTTAAATGTGAAGGAATCTACCACTCACTCCTTCGATCTTTTTTGTAACCAGGTTTAATATACGTATAACAATGTGTCAAAAATGGTATGCTTCCTAAGATACTTCAAATATTCCTTAGTAGCGGGGGGGGGGGGATCAAGAGATGTCTGTAAAATAAAGAATGAATTTTAGGGTCTCCATTTCGACCGTTTTCAAAGGGGCTGTTAAAAAAAATCGTTTTATATGGACAAATCCGATGGATGCCGGTAGGGGTGGCAAGGAGGGTAATGTACACACCCCCTGGGAAACAAGAAGACAGTCAAAGAATGTATAAAATAGGAAATGAAAAATATTCCCGTTTAATCATTAGTGAAAACAAAGGCCGTGACAGCAGACACCCCGTGAGAAATTTTCTCGTGACATTCATTATCATCCTCCCTTCTCTCAGTTTAGTGCAGGTGAGCATACAACATGTAACTTTTTATGTTATACTTAAAATACATCTGCAACAGGAGAAGCTTTTACCCCTCTGCACCAACATTATGAGCTTTCTCCAAAAAATATTAACGTGAAGGAAGAGAAATTTAGAGATTCAGTTCTAGCCCCTTCCTCACCCCTGTTTCGATATATATTTGAAGAATCAAAGAACATCAGAAAATTTGAACTTCAAAACTCATTTTTTGAAGCTTCAGGTATCCCTCACCTACATAAAGATCAAATGGTCCTCCTCCACAACGCTCGAAGTGCAATTATACACAATTGTACATAAATTTATGAGACCTTACAGGAATCAACTCGGTTAAATAAACTTTAAAAATGATTGTTTATAGTGCCGTTAATATTTAAGAACGAATGCACCAACGCGCGGAATCACTGACTCTAAAACTAGAAAGCTTAACATATAGTTCGTCGACAATTCTGCATCAATCCATTATCTCAGAATTTTCACTGTATAGCATTTTTGTCTTCTTTGGGTCAAAATTGTTGTTTTGCACTGCAAAATGGAAGATGATGTCACTTTGCACAGGTACCAATCTTTTTTGCAACTTAAAAGGAGCATTGGCACTTTAATATTCAGTTCGAACGAACTCCATGCTAACATTGTATGACCATTGGATCGATACACTCAACCCCAGAAAAAAAAGAAAAAAACACGGATCTTCAAACACTCTACTCATAAAAATTCAAAAGAAGAAGAAAAGTGATTTTGTATATGAGGATTTGAAATCTAAAGCCTTTGCGAAGTTGATACTACACCCCCACCATTAACTTCTTCTAGTTGTTCTTTTCAAGTTTCAACAACATGAAATCTTAATTTTTCAAAATAAAAGTGGAAACTCGTGAATAAAAAGGGGAAAAATAGCTGCAAAACAACTAGAAGCATGCTGCAACCTAGTAAAGAGCAAAATAATCATAAAGTGCCACAAGTTGATGAATAACTTATAAAATTGTATTAAGTTGGAGGAATACTAAATTAAAAAATAAGAATTAAACTTTCCTCCATAGATAACGCTAAATGTGGTAGAACTCAAATGAAAGGAACTTTATTTAACAGCAAAATACTAGCCGTGGCAACACTGTGCTAAATATCAAAATACTGTACAGTAGGTTCTAACGTTGTATGCATCTGAGCGCATTTAATAGTACCAACAACTGGGAAACGGGTTGGTTAAATTGGTTAAGTGGAAACTTACACATCCACATACATTAAAAAAAGGAACAATCGTGAATTCAATTTCTAATGATTAAGGTCTTGACATGCACATTCAGCCAAATTACAGCAAATTTGTGGGCGCCAAATTACAGAAAAAAAACATGACCGAGAAATCAGCTAAAAACTTAAAACGTAAGGCACCAAACAGCTTTAAAAAACGTAGCTTTACTTTGAAGGTGTAGTTGCCTTTAAGAATCGACAGATTGTTAATGTTTTTCTTTTGTTTCGTTTTTTTTACGGACAAAAAGCGTTGTCAAATTTGATTAATTGATATTTTTTTTCATGGTTCAACGTGGCAATACTGAAGAAAATAAAGTACTGCCCTGAAACCTTCATATTTTTGAAATAACCAAAAGATAAATCCTAAGAAATTGCGGTTACCGGAGTCAAAAATGTTGTTATTTTGATACCCTTGGTACCCTAATTAGATTAGATTAACCAACAACGACTTAAAATATCTCAAACTGGGATCTAATAGCATTCTACAGGAGAAAATCCTAGAGAGCTAATAAAAACTTAATCCAAGAACTCGGATCTACTTCGGGTTTTTATAAACAAGTTTACTCCTGCTCTAGCCAAAACAGGCCAAATCAACGCTTGACTCCTGTCCTTAAAACGATATAGACTAGTGTAGTAAATGATAAAATTTGTCACGGTAAAATCAGGTATTTTACATATTTTATGGTAATTTTACGGACCAACCTAAAATTGGTAGTTTGCCTATTTTAATATTTTGCCGGTATTTTACGTATTTCACCGGTATTTTACTGGCATATATACCAAAAAAAAGAAATGCTTCGATATTTTCTTGGGAAAAAAAATACACAACAAAATTGCTATTGACTTCAAGAAAAAGCCTTTGCCAAATCGATTAGATAGGTATTTTCAATGGGGGTTGGGAGGGTGGGGGGGGGGAATATCAGAGATGCCGAGATACAGACACTTTAACTAAAGACGAATTTTTCACCGTATTAGAAATGTAAGCAACAATTAAAGTTATACATGCAGTAGTGGTATAGCTGAGCTCACAGGTAGATATGAATCCTGAATGTTAATGAGAATGGGACATCCTTTATAATGGGGTTACTCCCTCATGTGTGTAGGTTTTTCATCCAAGTAAGCCAAGATTTTCCAATCCTGACCACGTTTTATCATCTAATATAATTAATAAATGAGAACATATTTCATAACAAAGAACAAACTTGTTTTAAAAGCAAAAATAAGTCAAACAAATAGAAAAAAAAGTATAACATACTTTTCCGAATTGTATACACTGGGGGCGTAAATCCAAGTAGAGACATTAAATGGAGAATAACATTTAATCTATCTTCTGGAACCACAGACTCTCCACAGTAAATATAATCAATGAGCATTGCTAAATCCTCGTAGGGGGTATCAGGAATTATAATGGTTGCATCACCATGCTGCTCAGCAAGCACTGCCTAAAGAAAAAAGAAAGTATAACAGACGGCTAAAATCACTATTCTATATAAAAGATTATATTGTGATTACAAGAAAACTTAGATAAATTTCGAGTTTTTTTTTTATTACTTAACTAGCTAGAAGGTGAAAACACCACTGGATGTGTCTTTTAAGTTCTTTTCAAATATTCTGATCTCTTCTTCGCAATTTTTTTTTTAGCCACAGAAGGGACCCTTAAAATGACTCCTTATTAGAAAATCGTTGCCATAAATTCTAAAAATTACCTTGAAACAATCAAAACAATTACTTATCTCATTCCTAAAAATACAGAATTTCATTATTCATATATAAATTAGGCCGTAGTTTTATCCATCAGGGGGAGGGGGGTTAAAGGAATCAATGCACTTTTACTGTTGATAAAAGCAAGAATTGATGATTGTTTTAAAGCTTTCAACTGGTAAATTTCAATTTACCTGGTAAAATTCAACTGGTATTTCAATTTCAACTGGTAAAATTCAACTGGTAAAAGCTTTCAACGGGTACCCATTTTCAACTGGTAAATAATGAGGAGCAACGTGTCACTTTAAGGGTCACTCTAAGGGCTTAAAATAAAAACTTGTCAAGGAGCAATTAGTATATTGGAAAAAGCATAAAACGACACGTCAATTAATGTATTCACATTCTACCTAGCTAATTAAGAGGAACAAATTTCAAATTTGACAAAACTGGAGAGTCTGCTATATTTGCAATATTTATGGTCAATCGTAGCCTGTCAAGGGTGTGATAAACAATATTCAATTCGGTGTTCTGCAAACAAATGGTTCAAGGGTCCAAGGGACCTCCTATCTTCAACCAGGCCACCCTATTAGAACATACGGTGATAGTTATGAATAAACTATATGCCGGGTGTGCAGAAGTCATTGCCAAAATTTAAAAAAAATCCAGATAAGAGTTATTTGAAACTGTAAAAATAGTCACAAACAAATCATTTCTTCTACTACATGTTCTGATAAACTAGCCACAGCATCAGCAAAATTGATTGTGTCATAATTCTTATACTCTAGAGGAAAAAGTTAATCAATGATTAAGTAAAAGGCAGAGGTTCTTGTTGATTTAATTTTTGTAATAACAAGCCATTGCTTAATTACTAGACCTTTTACGAGATAATAAAGTGATGGAATATAGTTTATCCATTTCCAGACAGATTGGATAATGTATTCTACGAAACTTTCTAAAGAAGGAATGAGAAAGCAGAACTAACGAACCTTAAGGAATGGGCTACAAGCGGCAAGAACTAATCTATGGACGCTGATTTTCTGTCCCCCAGCAATCATTGTTGTGTCCGTGTGCATTCCAGACTGAGACATTTCTCTCATAACCTCCGATATAAGTTGCTTGTGCTGTCGCATCTGGAGAAATTCAGGCTTTTGTCCTAAAAATAATCACATATTTGTAATACCCAAATAGAAATGTCTTCAATGACGATGATTTTGCAATACTTCTATTTCCACTTTTTTGTGTGTTACTACCAGGTTTGTTTGAACTACAGCAATGTATCGCTTCATCAAGTGGGACTCGAGTTGTCTTAAGTCATAATTTGCATTCTTTAACGCTAAATTATCGAACTATATATTACAGTATTATACTCCTTTAATATGTACAACAACTTTATCGAATCCCCGTCTCCTTTACGAAACAAATTTTAGATGTAAAATTTATAGCTTTCTTTTGGGCATATTTCTCCCTCTTAGATTTTTCCAGACATATTTATCAGTGTGCAATGTATATTTGTACATATTCCAATAATCGAGCTTAAACAAGACTTTTCTTCGCGCCATAGTTCGATATTGTTACATAAAAATCACACTTGGTACAACTTTTTAAAATACACTTGAGGTTGTATTTGTCACAAGTTCTATCGACACAAACAATATCAATGGGCACATCATACATCACATAACAGAAAGAACAACATCAATGAAGTATTTATTTTACCATTTAATTATTGAACATTTTTTTTCAAAAGTCAATCTGTAAACATTACAGTGCATTCGAAACCAGTGCTTCTCAGATGGAAAATACACAAAACTCTTGTCACGTAATTTCTGTGGTACTGAAAATGTTTGTCCCAATCACCATCAGTCTTCCATACCTTTTACGAAGGGAATACCCCCACAGGTTTCGTGCACAATATTTGCACATACACTCAATTGATAAACAATCCAGAAGACTTTCAGCAATACAACAAACTATTTTGAGGAAAGTCTAGATACATAAAACTACGCTTGGGTTAACAACACCTGAGGGCTTATAATGGAGTTAGGAACTGCAATAATTATCGTTATTCCTATTATAACAAGAACAACCTAAACCAGCTTATTTTCTGACTGAAAAAGTTAAACGAGCTTCAAGACAATTAAATGATACAAGAAATGTAAATAATGATTTTAGAGAAACCACTCAAGTTGAGACCTCGGTTTCGGAAAGCCCTTTTAATGTCCTAGTTTGCATTAAAGAAAGCGATCCAACACAGCTGATGAGTTTGACAAAAAAATATTGTTGTTGTTTTGCGCCTTTCTTTACTTCACAGCACAAAATTGAGCCAGGTTAAATTTCGAGGGATTTATCATAGTCTCGGAATGACTGTTTCACTCATCATGTGTTCTGGCTCAGTTTCACCTCTGCCTCTCTCTTATTCCGTGATTTTACATCGCCGGACAAAGAGTTACATTGAAAGTCAACACGTTGTTCAACATTGTAACTTAGCAAGTTTATTTTTTCAGCAAGATAGGATACCTTTTGACCAAGATTTCGCGGTAAACAAAATTGAAGGGCTTAGCAGAAGTAATGGCATTTACATCAAGAGTTTTTAAAATAGATTGAAATGCGTTTTTAAGAAATAATTAATAATTTTACAATGAACTACAGAATTAAATGCCATATCCAAACGTCCTCACCGTAGACAGGGAAGGGTACTAAATTAATACGTTTACCCAATTTAAAGGAGGACCCAGGCTGGTAGTATCCATGTTTCCAAACATAATTCAAGCATTCAGAAGGTGAGTTTATGATCATGCTTTTTCGCAAACGAAACTTAAAGGTTGTACACCAAAAAAAAAAAAAAAAAAAAAAAAAAAAAAAAACCGTAGGCACTGAAGGTCCAGCTCCTAACGTTCAGAATATCTGTAAAAATTAAATGACAGTGTTGATTTCCATGGTCTTCACGTGAAAGTAGTGTCTAGCATCGTAACTAGGGTAACACTGCTGTGGTTCGGACAGAATGATTATCGCCTTAGCACAAAATACTAACGAACAGCAGTGTGAAACATTCGCTGCAAGACCTCTCTTAGGAATAAATCCAATGCAGTTGGATCTAGTCCTCCCATCCGATGTTCTATTTTAAACTATTAGTCGTTTTATTCGGGAATCATTCCTCGCCTGTCCAATCTACTCAATATCGACTTCAAATAATCAGAGCTTGCTACTGGAGCTATTAAGTTGTATTTTTCTTTAGCTTCATTCCTTAAAAAATGTGATTAACAATGAATGACAAGGAATGAATTTGAATGACATTTTTTAGTTGAACATTGCTTTGACGTGTCCTGTATCAATAAGAAAAACGTATTTCATTGGGGTGATTCAGATTATAATATTTATTTAGACAAAATCAAAAATCTGGTTCCAGAGATCTGTAAATATATAACGTAAATACATACCTGATTTGGTGGGGTAGGTGGTAGTGTAAGGACGACTTCGTTTCAAGGCGGGTGGCTGAGAGACAGGCGATACTTTTTCTACAAAAAGAAAAAGAAAGGACTAAAAGGCGATACTCTCATCACACTAAAAAATCTCTTGTAGGTAAACCTTGAAAAATATATATTTTTTTTCCTAATTGTTTAAAAACAAGTCTCAAAATAAATACCTCCTATTTTCCGACAAAATTCTCTCCTGAACAGGAAAATAATTACGAACAATAATGTAGTCTCTGTCCTTTTTGTTACTATGTCAGTTTTCTTTTATTTTGAGATTTCACATCAGTCCTGGGCTAACATTTCCTAATTTTAGACTTTGATTTTGAATGGCGCATTACACTGATTTTAACAGACAACTTCAGCTATTTAACAGCCTGATATAACCGTTTCTCAATAAAGCATCTATTAAGCATGCGACTATTACAGCAATCACTAAATATTTATAAACCATAAGTAGTTCACCTGGGGGAGAAATACGGGAAGCGTCGGATAATTTGCCACCGACCACGCATTGCACTCCCGGCGGAAGCCAGAGAAATAGGAGATCGGTAACTGCGCCTCGCAGACCATTGGTCAGCATACGAAAGAGTTTTTTTTAGTCTGAAGTAGTTCAAATACTTAAACAACTTTATCTTCTTCACCAATGTTCTCTGTTTTTTTTTTTTTTATATTAATAAATTTACCATCTAAGCTACTCGACTTGATTTTCATAAAGGCTACAATTGAAGTGTTAACTGTGACAAAGTTGAGTCCATATATCATATACACAGTACAGGAGGGGCTTTAGTCGTAAATTTTATGACAAAAAGAAAAACAAAGAAAAAAATTTGCACTGAAAAGAAAAACAATGACAATCGGAAAAAAAAAGTACCAACAAAACCAAAAAACCCGCCTTTAAAATAGCAACCCAAGAATAGTCAAGAATCATGAGCAAAACTAAAGAGGGCAAGGGGAAAACACCCCTTAACCAAAGACTCAGTGTCTTTTTAGAAAAAAAAACATCAAGGAAGAGTGTAAAGCTGGTATAAGATAGAAGACAATTTATTCTTTCCTACACCCACACCCCCACCTAGAGGAAATCAGCAGCTACAGTCATGGCAACAACAGTACAATGCACACCTGATGAATAACAATAAATACAAAACAGTAGCCAACATCTACACAGTAAAAAAAAAAGTAAAGCAATTTCGACAGATCAAATTGTTATACTGACGTAAATTTACTTTAAAACATGTTAACGTAAAATGTAAAAACTGCAGAAAAAATGAAATGTTTTTGAATCTGTAGAGTTTAATTCTAGTCAGGCCATTATTTTCATCCTTTGTAGGTATTAAGAGAATTTATATGAGATATTACGTCAGGTAATTTATAAACTAAATTTTAGACATTGTTTTCGTATTCGGAAAGAAGTTAAATGCCTACTCATAGGCCTACTCCAACAATACCTACTCCAGCTCATAAAGAGTAAAAAAAAAATAATTAGCGTGTTTTGATTTTGGAACATATGAGGTATTAATGATGTCATCCATTATTCAACTCCTGAAAAATTGTTTAATTATAACGCATAAAATGAAATGGCCTTTCACATTAAAAGTTATTTGGGTGCTTTAATTATATAATTACTTTGATACATGTTCATTTTGAATATAATTGTGCTCAAATAAAAGCAAAGAAAAGCATGAGAAAAAAAACTCAAAATTTGCGTTTATTTCTCCATTTATGTATGTCTAATAGTTTCTTTAATCACGTTGTTCAGTTTACTTACATTATTACTATTAAGTAGATATGACCAAAATTGGCCAAAATCTCAGAAAAAATCACTAAGATCACTTGTAAATTAAATTTTAAAAAACAGGATTTTATTGGCTGCTTTCAAGAAAAACAAAACTAATTTTTCGAAATAATATTTAGTTTTAAATAAATTCATTATGACAACCAATGAAAGCAGAAAGGTTATAGCAACCTGAGAGAAAAATTATCCTACTGCAAGAAAACTCATTACAGGGAAAACGCAATCAAAGATTTTAACGCTCTTTTTTTAACGCCCTATAATAACCAACAAGGCCGTATCCAGGATTTTGGTACCATGAGAATACAGATCGGTTTTTCTCATAATACAGATCGGTTTTGGAGCTAGGATTTTTCTTCTAGTTTCCCTATGGTACCGCCGATCGGTTTTCGTACAGTCGAGCAAAAATGAGCAAGCATTTTTGAAAGTCCAAAGCGTGTCAGCGCTTAAGCACATGAGTTTGAGATTTAGAGGTTCTTATACAGAACCATCAGTTTTATCCAATACAAATAATGCTTTGTATGAAACTAACACAAAAGAGGAAGAGACTTAGCAAGAACTACACTTGGCGCGTACAAGTGAATTTTATCTGTACTTTTTGGAAAAAAATTTGTACCTATCGTTATAAAACTTTCCCTTCTTAATGATCAGCTTTTCTCTTCGGTTTTCCCATGTGTCTGAACGAACCACTAGATTAACAATTGCAAAATGTCTGTATCATCAGACCCCTTAAGTCCTCAGTTTAATAGATTATGGGCAGGCGTTCAACCGATAGAAGAACTTTTAGCGAAGGTTCTATCCTTACATGGTATACCAGATAAATTTACAAAAGTGAATAGTGTTATGCACGAGAATAATATTGCTGTGGTTAAGGTTAGGAGAAGAGGTTAAGATCTGGTTTGGTATTGAATCAGGAGTCAAGCAGGATTTTGCTGTATCTTCATTTACATGGATCATTTTGATGGACTTAATCTGGATTTCCTAAGAAACATGATAAAGACTTCGGGAGATGGTGGAATCAAATGGGAAGGTAAAACTCTCCTTGACTTAAACTATGCAGATGATTTGAGTCTCCTATATAAAAATTACAGCAAAATGGATTTTTGGAGGTTTTGAGAGTTTAGGGTGCAAAAATAGGTTTGCAAATTAAAGCCAAGAAGACTAAGGAGCTTTCAATAGGAATAAACGAAGAAGTGAGGTTGGGTAAGGAGAAGAATGACCAAATGGATAGCTTCACTTGCATGGGCAAAATTATTAGCAAAGATGGTGAATGCAATGAAGATGGTAAAAAGAATAGAGTAGCCAAGGCCCGGGGTGTTTTCTCACAGTTGAAAACCAACACTAGAATAGTGGAAATTATAGTCAGGTTAGTGATCAAGTATGGTTCTGAAGCGTGAACGCTTCAGAAGACAAAGATGGATTTGCTGGATATTTTCCAGAGGAATTGCCCCACTATCCCACTTTCTATGGCTTCAATGAGAGAGGTTAAGATGGCTAGGACACATTTTGCAGATGAAGGATGACAGATTGCTAAAGATAGTTCTTTTTGGCCATCAATCATGGACCAAACGAAAAACAGGTCGTTCTCGAATAGAGTGGTAAGAGGTTGCAAGGATGGACTTAAAGAAAATTGGAACTTGTAAAGAGTGAAGCTTTGAATATATTGAGAGTGGAGGAGGAGCGTACGTGGTTCTGTTGGCTTCAGGCGGCTTGTTGCTGCACGGAGTTATTGGTAGTAGAAGTAGCCAACGAAAGTTTGGTATGAGAAATTTTTTTTTTTGCGAGAATTCCGTTTTGAACTGGAGAATTCGCTTAATTTGCTTACCAGTCTCACCAGGCACTTTTCTTTTCACTGGATATACAGTAGGTCTTCCTGTTGTTGGCCCAGGTAAAACATCGATTTTTGACGTATCATTTTCCTTTTCTATTTCCTTTCTAAGATCATTTATAATTGCCTAAAAACAGAAAATAAATTATTAAACCGTAAAATTAAGTAACAATGCACTAAAACTCACAGGGTGGTGGCATATCTCTGATAAATTCTGGCTGGTAAAATGTGATCATTTTTTTGCAGATATCATAGTCAACTTATAATTTTATCAAATTAATTAAATCCTTCCATTGCAGCCATATATCTAACAGACAGAAATTCTTGTCGATTTTGCCAGTTAAGATTCTTGAATTGATTGAAAGTGACTTATTTTCTTTGAACAATGAAAACATCAATTATATTTAATTGAGAAATATGAAACATAAGAGCTCCTATGGCAGTTACAGAGCTATCTTTGGTATACGTTATTTCGGAATTACGAATATACCAACATTTTTCGGAAAGGGCAGAGGGAGGCCAAACACAAACAAGCCTATTAAATTGATAGTTATACGACGTAATCCGATATTCGCATTCATTAATCCTTAGCTATTAAATAAGTTGTATTAAATTTTGGCTGGCTGCACTTGACGCTATGAAATCATGTAAGAATATACCTTATAGAATCAGGTGCATGTTTTTTTACAGATTAAACAAAGGAAGGGTGTATTTCTTTTTTTTTCTTCTACTTATCAAGTGGTTAGAAGCCTTAAAAAGTAGTATAATATTTTATGTTTATGTTCGCATAAACATTCAAAGCGGACCGTGGATTTTCTCTTTGAATACTTTCTATTGACAGGAAAAAAAGAAATGTTTGAAAAAATCTAGATACTAGTGTGGTCATTTAAACAGGAAGATAAAAAAAACGAGAGATTAAGCTAAAAAAAAAAAAAATAAGAACACTTAAACTATAGTTAATACACTAGAGTAGTGGAAAATTGGACTTCATAGAGTATATTATGCTTCTAAGTATGGAAGTACTGAAACTGATGTAAAGTAGAATTCAAACTGATACCAAATATGAGAAGAAATATAATATCTGGGTACATTTACTTTTCTTTATAAAGAAAAGAATTTTCTTTGACATAGAAAAAACTAAAGCCTAGGTATTAAAAGAAACCTAGGTATTAAGATAAAAGTTAAGAGTGATAAACCGCAGATTACCAAAGGAAAGCCTTAATTATCGGGGGCAGTCAAACACCTGAGCATAAAATGCCGATTTTTCAATAGAAAGAATGAAGTGAATAATTTCAAAATTAAACAATTCGAGGTCTATCAAAGATCGTGAATTTTTCGCAAAATTTGGAAAATCTGCCAAATTAAAAAACAAGACACATTTTTGCAAGAAAACCCTATTTTTGAAAATCAGGATATCCATTTACTATCCAGGCTTAAGGCCCAGGGACAATAGTGTTTAAAATGGGAATGGTTTGTAATAACCAGCTTTTACTATTCACTATTTATACTATTCACTATAACTATTCAGTTTAAATAAAAAAATTCAAAGTCAAAAAGGCAGGTTGAAAGCTCCTTTATTGGGATATTAATACTCTTTAGTTTTTGTTAAGGATTTTTGGGTATTGTTAAATTATAGGTTGTAGCCCTAGCAGATACCATGTTACCAGGAGAAACAAGACAAGGGTCGGTTGTTCAACATATGAACAGTTTGCCGGTCACTAAGTTCACGCTCCACATTATAGCTCTAGGTATGGATACTTTGTTTTGCATTTATGGAATCTGGAAGAAGGTGCGGATGTTTAAAGATTTACGACTCAAGTTATTGTCTGTTTAAAAAGACTTAGGACAGATAATCCAAAAATTGAGTAAGTGGCAAAAGCTTTTATCAACATAGAAAAGCATTTTGGAGACTCTGCAATATCGTCACCCCTGCTACACATTGAAGAAGGGAGAGCCAGCCAAATGTTGATGAGCGGAAAGGAAATATCCATCAACAGTTCATTTAGCCACCATTATCTTGAATCCTCTAAAGGGGTATTGATTCATCGCTATCCTTGTATAGGACTACGCATTGATATCAGCCTCACCAAGCGAACTGCTGCCACAATGTTGATATATTCCCTTGCTGAGATTTATAAAATGAATAAAGAAACGATTGTTAGTGAGTTCGCCAATTACCAAGCAAAGGAATTGAAACTGTTCTCAGGGGATTCATTCACATTTCAAAAGGAAATAAAAGTACTTGTACTTGGTGGAATGGTATGTTTTAACTCCAATTTTGGCAATAATTACTTGTTGTATTCTGAGTCTGTTCGCAATTTCTGTTGTGATGGAGGGATTCTTTGAAATCCACTTTAAGAAGAGGGACAGATTCATTACTACTCATACACGAAAACTAGTATTTGAAGCACGCAATCTCAAACTACTCAGTCAAAAAGCAGTTTTTCCAAGATGAGGCAAAAAGACTGCTTTCCAAGTTACTACTATGAAAGCAAAACAGAAGAAGAAACTGACTAGGGCCATGGTACCACTATTGGATAATGCTATTTGACTGCTTCCCTCTTTCTTTTTCTTTACTAAAATCAAAATTTATTTAACAATATTATTGAAATTTTTTCAATGAAATAAAATTGGCACATCATTTTGTTCAAGTAATTTACATGATGTAAGTGAGACTCACAATCGAAATCTACCATTAATGCATGCAAACAAAGTTTTGCCGATTGTTTTATCATTTAGACGACAGTCTAGACCACCCCAAAATCCAGTTTTGAAAAAAAAATATATTTTTACCTCTAAAGATTTTAACTGTGAATTTATTTAGACGATCTGAACATCCAACTTTGAAAATAATTGAACTAGATTAAGATTTTGATTGAAATAAAGTTTAAATAAAACTGAAATTTTATTTAAATAAATTCAAAATTTATGTAATAAAATTAACAAAATTCTTAGATAAAGCAGACATTTGTCGCGTCATCTTTTTATTCAATTAGCAAAATAAACGTTCCTTTACGGCAAAATGTAGCATAAATACAAGCAAAGAAAGTTCTGCAAATAATTGTGTCATTTAGACAACAGTTCACGCTAACCAAAAATTAAGCTTTTAGATGATCTGAAAATACAGCAACCCGCTATTATTGTTACTGATTGCAACCACAATTCCAGTCACGGTGCAAGAATGAAACTAAGATTTAAAAAGTAAAGGCTTAAACTGTAAAATAATGCTCATAGGACATGCTTGTGGTTAGTGGTGTGAGGAGAGATAGAAAAAACTTGATCTTATCTACATTTCTTAGCTGTTGTCAGAGACAACCATAACGTTGTACAAGCAATTAAATCTACCTCAGCATTTTAATTTCTGTTTTGTTTATATTGAAATCTTGCATCACTATCCCTTGAACCCCGCCTCCCTCTAAGTGTAAATAAATCAAATTGAAAATATAAGACACAAATTTGCTATAAACCGATTTCAGCGATGTAATCGGAACATGAATTTTGAGATGGAATCAGAATCGGGAAAATTTTGGCAATACCCCATCACTAACCAAAAGGCCTCCTGCTCTTTTGTGTAATTAGGATGATACAGTTAAAATTGCTAATAGCCTGTTAAGGCTGGAAGCAACAAGAGGGTAACAAAAAAAATGTTTTATCAAGCAAAATGACAAATACGTCAAAAGTAAACAAAAAAAATCATGAAACTTGAAAAATACTGAAACATTCGCCAGTTTTTAGTTTTGCAATTAAAGGAAAATGCTATTACTAATTTTGCATGTATTTTGCTTTACTCAAGTGAAGATAATGCATACCTGAAGGGCTGGTTTTCTTGGTTGGTTATTCTGACTAGAAATTTTGGGTGCAGTTGGAGGATATTTTTTCGGGGATGGCAAGGGTAAGCTAATTCTAACGGATTTTCCAAATGTCTTTTTAACAGGACTTTGTCTCTGCGCCTCCATCTCTTCTTCTTCTTCATACAAAGAATTGGCTATTGCATTCCTGGAAGTAGGACAAAAGTCAAGACTTTTATATAATATATTAACAATCAAATTAACAAAGTATATTAACGATCATACTGTGTGCAAAATTGTGATTTTGGAAAGTAATTTGAATGGACTTTTTTTTTTCATCTTATGAGTCCTTCACCCTTCCCACCTCAAAATTCTGGATACGGTTATAAAAAAAAAAAGACGAAAATAAAGAAAGCAATTAAACTTAAAGACCGCAGAACAATCTTATATATAAGTGAGGGCTGCGACCTCCTTAACCCCTCACTCTCTCAATTGAATGGCGGGTTAAGATTTGCTCACTTGAGCAAATCTAACTGAAGTTAAACAACTGTATAATAATTTTTCGAGAATAAGGGTCCAGAAATTTTCTTTATATGAGGCAACAAGGCAAGAAGTTTTTGTACATAAACTCAACTTTTTCATAATGATTTGATATTAAACAGCTGTTGCTTTCAGATAAAAACACTGTTTCCACAACAAAAGAGGAGCAGTCATCCCTCACCACCCATACTATATTGTATTTACATTCATCCAAATTGAGCCATTGATTAGGGGTATATTTTTGAGGTTTTAGGAGCCCTTGCCCTTAAAATAATCCAATGACTACCCTAACAACTGGTGCATAACTATGCAACGCTATACTGGTGTTGATATTGCTGAATATACAGTCTACAATAGCAGTTCCTTTTATATGGACTCAATTAATTTTAAAAACAAATTTATCATCATAAAGCAGTACATGCTCTGGAACTGGGAGTTTATAAAATTACATCTTTGATAGTTCTAAATTTATTGGCTATCTCAGAGTTATCACTCAGTAGCACTTTAGCCCTATCTTGGTCAAAATTGTTCGTTTTTAACACAAAAAATGTCATAAATCAATATAATGTCATGATACAATCTATTTAGTTGCTCAAAAGAAACACTAGAACTTTAGATCTCAATTAAAATGGGCCATCTTTCCAGTATTGTGCACCTCAAAGCAGTAGACCTATGGACCTTTCTTCGAGCCACACGCCTGGCGCAGTCAAATGCCAACTCACACAGGGTGCCGTAAGTCTGGGGAGCTTAAGTTCAAAGAAACTCCCAAGTAACATGTAAATGAAGATTGAATGGTCTCAATAGTTTGTGATCTACTATGATTTCCCTCGCTTTAAGCGACGGACCCTCGCTTTTAGGGATGGTGGCGAGACCAATAAATGAGCAAACAATCCCGACAACGACGTTCCTAGGTTTAAAGCGACGCGCCATCGCTTTTAGAGATGGTGGCAAGGCTGGTAAATGAACAAACCATCCCAACCCACATCAGCCAGATGAAAAATATTTTTGGAGTATTCTGCTGGAATGTAAGATCAATAAAAGAAGAGACAATCTGTCTAGTCATAGCTTATGAATTGCACAAATATAAGGGAGATGTGATCTGCCTTTCTGAAACGAGGATTGGAGGTATCCTGTCTGAAGAGTTACCCATAGTAGAATCAGATGAGAAGTCGATTTTTGAGCTCTGAAGTAGGGTTCACGCTCAGTACTACAGCTCAACGCGCGCTTCTTGCGTGGGATACCTATTAGCCCAAGAATTGCCCTCATCCACTTTAAGGATCGACTGTTCAATATAAGTATTATAGTAATATGTAATCCCACCCATGAAGTTGCTGAAGCCAAGAAAGACTCACTTTATATGGAGCTAGAGTAAACAGTGAAGAGATGCCCAAGGCAAGACTACCTCATAGTAACAGGAGAGTTGAATGACCGTGTTAGACATACAGACCAATCAGTACATGACGTCATTGGGCGCTGCAGATATGGACAGCAAAGCGAAAACGGTAAGCACATCAACCATTATTCCTGCCCCTCTAGTCAGAGCCGGATTTCGTAAAGAAACCCCGGAATGATTGAAGAGAGACGTGCCTCAAGTCATCTAGACAAACAGTTTAAAGCTGTACTGAGGAAGCGCATTAAGCAAAGCGTAAGAAAGGACCGCACCTGTCAATGGGGAGAAGTTGCTCGTGAACCAGAAAACGCGGCCCAAAACCACGACTCACACATCAAATTCTTAAAGAAGTTACCAGAAAAAGTTGAGTGTCTCCAACACTATCACAGATCAACAAGGGAATACCATCGCTGACAGGGCTTAATAAGTGGAGCGATGGAAAATACATTTTAGTGACTCTCTAAACTCCACATGATTGCACGTTGAGCTGGAAAACACATTACCCTTGGTCTCAAAAGAGCCTTACAACATAAATATGTCTCGGCCAGACATTGAAGAAATCATTGAAACCATCCAGAACCTTAAGACACAAACCTCCTGGTGAGGACAGCATTTCACCTAAGATTTATAAAGCTGCTGCCACTATTTATTGAAATATGGAAAACAAAGAAGTTCCCAAAAGATTGGAAAAAAAATCTCAAATATCCTTCCAATTTAAAAAAAAAAAATAATAAGGCGAGAGTGCCAATTATAGAGGCGTATCTCTCATTGACATTGCACCCAAATTATTTGCTGTCATTCTACTACAGAGATCCAGAACAGCAAGAGATAAGCGAACTCCGGAAAACCACTCCGGGTTCCAGCCAGGCAGAGGATGCTTGGGGCAGATTTTTGTCCTCTGTTTGATCATGCAACAATACAAAAGATACAGCCTTCCATTCATCAACATATTCATAGATTACGTTGCTGCCTTTGACTCAGCTGAACGGAAAACTTTGTGGAAGATTCTTCTTGAAGATGGCATACTGCAGGAATTTGTTGCCATCCTGGAAGATTACTACCAAAGAAGTGCATCCTGAGTCAGAGTCTATGGCAATGAATCTTCACTATTCGAGTGTAGAATGGGATTTGAAACAAGGCTATACACTTTCTCTGGTCCTTTTCAATTATTATATCGATTGGATCCTTGAAAATGCTCTACGGAGATTTGATGGAGCACTAGTTGGTAGAAGCGTCAACTCGGCGGATCTTGACTAAGCAAACGATGTAAATCTTCTCGCCCCAAACCCACACTCAGCCCAGTAAATGCTTGATGAAGTGGCATATTTCTCAGCCTAGTCTTGGTCTTTGGATATACTCAAAGAAAACAAAAGTTTTAAATGAAAGTATCAACTCATCCTTAATGGCCTTCCACTTGAAAAGGTTCTTAACTTCGTTCATCTGGGATCTGAGATGGATTCGAGAGGAGGATGCTATCAAGATATCAATAGAAGAATATCTAGAGCTCAAGCAGTCTCAAGAGCTCAAGCAACTCTGCAAGCATCTTTGGACTACTCAAGAGATTAGCTTAAGAACAAAAATAAGCAGTTATAAGTCAACAGTAAGGGCAGTTCTTCTCTATGGTGTTGAATCCTGGCCCATCAAAGCAGCACAGGGGCACACTTATTAATTCTTCGACCACTGTTGCGTAAGTTCAATCTTGTGCACCTGGTTTTCAGACCAGGTCTCTAGTAATAAAATCCGCAGACGTTGTTACAACATTGACAGAATGTCAGGAATCATCAAGCTCCGCCGGCTCTGCTGGATTGGACAAGTTTTACATCGCCCTGACGATTGCCTCAATAAACAAATAATGCTTGCTGAACCCTTACCAACATGGCATAGAAGACAAGGAGGACAGTTTAAAAATTGGTGGAAGCTAGTTAAATAAGATCTGGAGCCAGCTAGAGATTTTTGCGAATTGGGCCACAGATGGGACAAATGTTGGCTGATATTCGCCAAAGAACTGGCACCAGACTGTTGATTATGGGAGAACATCATTCAGAAGCTCTTTTTAGATGCCAGTTGAGGCAGAAACACCTGGTCCTGAAGCAAGTAAGTAGATATAAGAGGGTTCATGCTCCCTTAATATTAATCAAAAAACTTCTAAAAAAGCTGAAAAATCTGCCCTAAAAGTGTATATTTGGAGTCATTTGCCCCTCCCCTCCCCCCCCAAAAAAAAAAATATACACTTATCTTTCCACTCCCATCTCCTAATAGCTATTGTGCAGCTATGTAATATCGTCAAACCGTTAGTAATGCTGCATATGTGTTCTATTAAATTTAGTTTGAATTTTATTAATGTTTAGGGAAGAATGTGAAAAATGTGGCAGCATAGCCTTGAAAATCGGAATGGTATGTAAATAAAACTGTGATAATTCTAAAGATATTGGGCATCTCAGAATCATTGCTCAATAGAATTCTGGCCCATATAGGCATAACATTTCAGTTATATAGCCCATATAGTACATCCCCGTAGTAGCATAATATTTGTGGGCATGAATAAATGATGAGTCAGAAGTATCAGGCGTCAGAATGTCTGTGCAGAATTCTGACTCTTGTCTATAGGAAAGAATTGACTGGTGCTGAAAAACATGTTTTGACCAGTATGAGCCTAAGATTGCACAAACCCTCCATTCATGGAGGTCCCAGGGACTTCTTGCTTAAGCACTTCGGTGTAGACTTGAGAAGATATGTGATCCCCGTCCTGCACTGGTATCCGGGATCATTGCTTTTCCTGAGGCCAAAATAATTTCAATGATTTAAAGAACATGAAAATTGGAACTTGGAATGTTACGACGTTAAAAAATGACTATCGTATCGAAATTTTTACTGAGAATTCAGATGATTCGAACTGGAGTTATTAGGAGTTTCAGAAACTCATATCCCAGGGGTAGGAAGCATGAAATAAGGTGATATAGAATTTGTTTACTCAGGCAGGAAGGATGGGGTACATAGACAGGGAGTAGGGCTCATGATGAATAAGGAAGTTTCTAAGTCCTGCTTAGGCTGGGAAGTTATTATTAAGAGAATTCTAATTGCTTATTTTATGACTAAAAACTGCAGGGTATCAGTCATAATAGTATATGCCCCTGCAGAACTGACTGAAAGAGATAATAGGGACTCAGATGAATTTTACTTACAGTTACAGGAACAAATAGACAAGGTCCCAGGTAGAAATATGATGTTATTACTGGGAGATTTTAATGCCCAGGTTGGTAGAAATAGGGATATATGGTATCCCAGCCTAGGCAAATTTGGTGTAGGAAAAGAAAACAGTAATGGATACAGACTTTTGCAATTTTGTAGGTATGACAGTCTAGTTATAACCAATAGTGCTTGGTTATAAAATGGCTCATAAGTTAACATAGTATTCATGTGATGGTAAGACAGCAAACCTTATTGACTATGTTGTAGCAAACCGAAGACTGGCAGGATCAATACAAGATACTAGGGTATATAGGAATGCTGTTATTGATCACCATCAAAAGTAAAGATCACCATCTAGTAGTGTCAAGGGTTAATTTAAAACTGAAATATCGGAAGAGTAACTACCTCCCGGGAAGTTATGATGTTGGTAGACTCCAGGATGAGAATTTGAGACAAACTTTCCAGTAAGAATTCAATACTAAACTTCAGAGTTTAAAATTTGATTATGCTGAAGATGGTTGGAATAATTTCAGATAATTAGAAAAATAATTTGTGAAGTTGCTGAAGGTGTATTAGGGAAGAAAGCTAGAACTGCAGCTAAGAATATTAGTGAAAAGGCTTTATGTTTAATAAAGAGAAAAAAGGGCTTGTACAAGAATTATCTGAGTGATAGATCATTTGAGAATAAGAGGTATGTAAAGAAAATAGAGAAAGCGTTAAAATATGAACTAAAGAGGTGTGAAGTGGAGGCCATGGATAAAATTGCCGAGGATCTGGAAGATGCAGCTAGACGGCATAATAGTAAAACTTTGTACTGGCACGTTAACAAATTGAGAGGGAGTAGTCAATCCGGACTTGTCCCAGTTAAAGATAGGAATGAGGTCGCAATTAGCGATAAGGAAAAAACTAAAGAGAGATGGGCCGAACATTTTGAGAACTTGCTTAACCGAGATAGAGTAGCAGGAAAAAATATTGAGGAAAATAAAACAGTTTGTAATACTTTTGATGTGAAGGAAGATATGTTTTGTGAGGAGGAATTAGCAACAGTACTAAAAGGATTATAGAATAATAAGGCTCCAGGTGCTGATAGGGTGGTAAATGAGTTTCTTAAATAGGGTGGCTCTGAGGTCAGAAATAAGTTATTGAAGATTATGAACATGATTTTTGAAAAAGGGGAAGTACCTAACGATTTTAGGAAAACCTTAATTAAGCCACTTTATTAGAAAGGTGATAAGAGTGAGTGTGGTAATTATCAAAGGAGTGGTCTGGTCTCTGGAGGTAGCATATTACTTAGCAATATGACACTTTTTAGACTGAGTGATACTGTAGACAAAATTTTAAGAGAAGAACAGTGTGGTTTTCGAAAAGGTAGAGGATGTGTTGACCAAATATTAATTCTTAGGCTAAGGGTTGAGAAGTGCCTGAGTTTTCAAACACCTTTTATCCTCAGTTTTATAGATTACGAGCAAACGTTTGATTCAGTTGATAGAAGAGCTTTAGTAAAGTTTTTATCAATGTATGGTATACCAGACAAATACATTAAAGTAACTAGTGCTATGTACGAGAATAACACTGCTGCGGTTAAGGTAGGAAATGAGGTTAGCAGCTGGTTTTGTATTAAATCAGGTGTTAAGCAGGGCTGTGTTCTATCCCCCTTTATATGGATTGTTTTGATGGACTTTGTTTTAAGGAGCACAGGAAAGGCAATGGGAGACCACGGAATCAAATGGGGAGGAAAGTCTCCTTGACTTGGATTATGCTGATGATTTAAGCATCCTAGATGAAAGTGTGAGCAAAATAAATGAAGTTTTAGAGGTTTTGCGAGTTCAGGATGCTAGAATTGGTTTGAAAATTAATGTTAGGAAGACTAAGTCACTAAGGCTAGGTATAAGTGAAGATGAAAAGGTGACGTTGGGTAATGAAAAGATTGATCAGGTGGGCAGCTTCACTTACCTTGGTAGTATTATTAGTAAAGATGGTGGGAGCAGTGAAGATGATAAAAATAGAATAGCCAAGGCTCAGGGTATTTTTTCACAATTAAAAAAAGTCTGGAAGAATAGGAAGATAAGTCTGCAAACCCATATTAGAATATTAGAAGCAACAGTGATGACAGTGATCAAATATGGATCTGAAGTATGGACGCTCCGAAAAGCGCATGAAGATTTGCTAGATGTTTTCCGGAAAAATTGCTTAAGGATTGTTCTGGGTACCCAGCTGACTGACCGTATTTCAAACAATAGGCTATACGAAAACTGTGGTTCAATACCGCTCTCTAGGGCTATAATGAAAGAAAGGTTGAGGTGGTTAGGGCACGTTGTGCGGATGAAGGATGACAGATTGCCGAAGATTGTTCTTTTCGGCCAACCATCTAGGGCTAAACGGAAAGCAGGTCGTCCCCGTCTGGGGTGGGAGGACGTCATAAAGAAAGATTTAAAGGAAATGGGAACTTCGTGGGTGGGTGTAAAAAGGGAGGCATTGAATAGATTAGGGTGGAGGAGGATCGTGCGTAGCTGTGTTGGCCTCAGGCGGCTTGGTGCTGCGGTGAGTTGTAAGTAGTAGTTTCAGTTTTGCAACACAGAATGGCAGAAATTCACACTCTTTTGGGAATAATTTATTTTCTACTTAGAAAGAGGAGTAGAGCTTTTAATTTCCATGCAAATGAATTCTATCCCAATATTCTATGAGCACTGGTTCAATAAGATCATCCTGAGAAAAAAAAGACGACCAAATAAATTTACATCTTTATACATACAACAAAAATATACAACTTCATTTCTTAGATAAATGAGTATAGATCTTGTATGTACTTAGATACAACTGAATAAATAGGCATCCATTAGGTGCATCATATTCTTCAGAACAAATAAATTTTTTTTTTCTGTATATCCTGGATAGGGTTCTTGAAGATACAACACTTGATGGTAAGAAAATTCATTAAGACCACACCACTTTAGGGAGGCATTTTCCTCCTTATTCTAAAGTCATACAAGTGTGTTTTTACGCCATTAACTTTAAACTTGATGAATTTTTAAAATCGAAATCACTGAGAAAAGCAAATTCTTATTATCAATGTTTTTATCAAGATTCCGTTTTTTAGACCATTGGCTTACAATTGACATGGTTTTTTTTAGTAACAATTTATTACCACACTCTATTAACAATTGTGCATATGTTTGAACCAAACAAAACTTCTTTTTTTTAAATCAGACATAAAGTATGTTTTAGAATCAAAGGTACTTAAGCAGAACAAGAGAAAGATCATCTTTTCAGTGTTTTATATTTGATAAGTGCTACCACTTCAGAAAAACTGTAAATAGAAAATCAGTTATCTACCCCCTTCCCCCCTGTATCCCCTAATGACTATTACTATGCTAACAGAACAGACCCCTCCCTTAGGATATGACATGCATGTACCATAGGCAAATGTCATTATGAACATTAAAATCTTAAATACTGTGTTGCCAAAAAATGCATAGAACAACTTGTGGGAACCGTTTCTAAAGCACAGCAAAGAGCAGCAAAAAAGTAAATTAAGTAAAAATTGAAAATTATTAAACGAGTAAGTTAAAGTGACAAAAAAGATAAATCACCTTTACTGATTAACAGTCAAACTCATACCTTTTATCAACTGCACTAATTGGACCAGGATTAATAAGTTCCCTTTTCTGGAATTCTTTGCCACTTCTGCCATTATTACCATTATGCCTATCTAATTTGTTCTCAAAACCTCCTAAAAGCTTTTCCAGCCTCTCTTCAGGTTCTTCAAATGCAGCAGGAGGTCGAAATGGTTCTGACCTAACATATCCAAAATTAAGTTATATACATTCAAAATCTTTAAGTTAACCTAGCCAGGTTGCATTGCAACAATTGTTTAGAAAGACCATATTCTTGACAAGTTTGACTGACAGAAGCAAACTACCAGATAAAAATCAACAGTCTTACTACTATAAAGGTTAAAAAACAATCAGTGTTAAAAAAGCAGGAAGGCCGGACTTGGAAATACCAATGGGAGCAGTGCAGTTTCATTGGCTGACAAAGCAGCCCAGAGTGCTGAAATGCAAAAAAAGAAATAATCTTGGATATACCAGTCTATCTTAACAATAAATTTTGTATATGAAAATTATTCCAACTTAAAAGCTGATTAAAATGTTTCATTATATAGTTCACTGCAGAAGAGCATTCGAAGGGAGTCGGCAAGTAGGACAAAGTTTTGGTAAAAAAAAATATTGCAGAGGAAAAATAGGTTGGGAATTACACCATACTGGGAAGCAAAGTTGATATTAGATGAGATAAGATGCTTAAATGAGTGGAAGGCAGGAAAAAATCTTAACCTGGAAATCATAGAATACAGTTACAGACAAATCCAGTCAATAGATCAAAATACACCTCAATAATACTCAGCAGGTATAAAATTAGAACGCAAGAAAAGAGGGATCATTAGAATAATGCAGAAAGATATTGACAACCTGGTGACTAGCAGCACAAATATCATATGTGATGTCGCTCATTCCACACTGGGTACCCAAAAAAAAACAGTCAAAAACCTTGAATAACAGACGAGATCATCTCACTCTGCGACGAAAAGCGCCAACTCACGAACAAGCAAGATAAAGAAAGTAGGGACCGATACAAGCAACTCAAACGAGCTGTTGAGAAAACCATCAGACGTGCTCATAGTGCTTTTATTAAAGAAACGTGTAATCAATGTGAATAAGCCTTCAAGAAAGGAGACCCCCACTACATGTATAGAAGAGTGCGGGAATTGGCTAAAAAGAAGGACATCAAAGCGTGTTCCCTTATCGACGAACATGGAAACCAAATACAATCCACAGACGGAATCCGCTCTCGATGGAAAACCCATTTTAAAAATAAACTGAATCTGGACATCCACCCAGACCCAACAATTCTCTACACTTTCCCCATAACCTCTACAGATCCAAGTCCTCCCCCTCTTCACTCTGAAATAGAAGCAGCTATCAGAGACTTGAGACCAAACAAAGCTTTCGGTCCCGACAGAATCCAGCCCGAACTACTGAAAGTAAACTGCAAACCGCTCCTTGTCCTTTACCACAAAAGTGCCACAGCTGCTTGGGAAAAATGTCACTTCCCCTCACCCTGGTGTGAAACCACGATAATTCCCCTGAATAAGAAAGGCTCTAAAGCTGTCTGCGACAACTACCGCCCAATAAGTCTTACCAGCCACGCAGCAAAAATCCTCAAAAGTCATGCTTGGGCGTATACGAGCCGTTTCCCCAATGGTCATTCCGGAATACCAAGCCGGCTTCCGACCTAATAGATCAACAATTGATCAGAACTTTAAACGGATATGAATCGGATATGGAGAGAAGGTCTATGGCACATCCTTCTTCACTTTGGCATCCCATCCAACCTGATCTCGCTGATCAAAGACATATATAAGAAGTTAAGTAGCCGCATCATGACTGGAAAAGGACTTACCAAGAGCTTCAAAACCTCTACCAGAGTACTTCAAGGTTGCCTAATATCACCGAAGCTGTTCAGTGTCTTCATAACTGTAACCCTTTCATTCACAGACAATCCACCTAGTGTCCGGGTTGAAGGAATGATGATAGAAAAACTAGCGTATGCCTATGACATAGACCTTAGAGCCAGGTCCCATCAAGATCAATAGTCTCAGTCTAAAAGTTTTTATTCGTCCAACAACCTCTTTAGGACGGTCATGAACACCTCAAAAACGAAACCCATGCTTTGCTCACGCAAGTTTGATTCCCAGATAAATCTCAGCCTTCAGCATGGTGGAGATACCATTGAGTGGGTGGAAGGCTTCACCTACCTTGGGAGCTTACTTGCTTCTGATAACAACCAACTCAAAGACATCAAGAGACGCCTGACACTTGCGAACTCCAGTTTTAAAGCTCTGATGCCCATCTGGAGGAATAAGAACTTAACAACAATTCTCAAAACGAGACTCTTCTACTCCCTGATTATTCCGATCGCCATCTATGCATGTGAATCTTGGACACTTAAAATAGACGATCAATGCCACCAAGCTGCTTTTGAAACCAAATCATTACGATACATCGTTATTGCGATCTATCACGACAGAATCTCCAACTCCAAGCTTCTCCAAATCCTAAAAGTCAAATTCATAATACTGTACAAAAAAAACTACAACAACTCAAACGGCTTGGATGTACCCAACGCATGGCTAGCACTCGTCTCCTGAAGATAACCTTCGCTGGACGAGTACACGGTTCTCGCCCCACAGGTTGCCCTCCGAAGAGATGAAAGGGGAAGTTCTCACCCTACAACCTATCACAACTCTACCACCTGGCCGACCATCCAAGCCACTACAGGAGGCATATCAATGAACTGACTAAAGAAGAGGCCCCAAAACAACCTTCAAGGACGGATGGGACATAAGTCAAGACTCTAGGTCATGTTCTCTTCCACCTTCTGACAAGGTTGAAAAATCCTCTATCCACTAATTTGACCCTCCTTCTTGTCCGATACAAAATGTAGATGACATACCTGCAAACAGGTTCAATTTTGATAATAGAGGATATGAAAAAACTTGTATCCTACAGGTTATGAATGAGAAAAATAAGAGTTCTTTAGGCCTCTATTTTTCAACTTTCAGTATGCACATATGAGTTTGTGTGTTTTTTTTTTTTTTGCCAAGATTGAAGTATCTATCCCAGAGAAAAATAATTGAGGGTCAATACAGCATAGGCAAACATAGGTTCTGTCCCTAATTATACATTCAAGCATTTCTCCAACAGCAGAGTTTTTGTCCAATTATGGTATGCATTTTTATGGTTGGACTAATTTGTTAGGTAAACAATGAAGACACTAAGTGGTGTTCCTATTATTGCTCTTTCCAAAAATGCTAATTGCTAGTGCTACAAACACTATTCAGCCTTAACAGGGGTTTCAAAGGGCACAGGATAAGATTTATTAATAATAATTAAAAAAAAAAAACATATATACCAGTAAATATTTTTTCCAAATATAATAATCACTGCCATTGTAATTTTGCCTTAGTCTCTCTCTTTCCCTTAATGGGACCAGCTATAGCCCTAAGTTATACAAAAGAGTTTGCTGATTTTGTAGGTTTGCATTATTTCAAATCAACAGTAGTTTCATAATCAAGCAAATCCAACGTGAAAAAAAAACAGGAAACTTCTATGCATAGCCTAGAGCTACATACATGAAGGACAAAAAAAAAGATATATACCATTTGGTTCCCTATTCATAGTTGTTTCTAATAGAGTAATCACAACCTAAGTTCATCCTAGCAAACCAACACCCTTAATTCCAAATGAAGCAAGGTAGCCACATGTCATACCCTTTATACAGTTGATTTGGTAATTGTAGGTGGATTTTTGTTTCTGCTTATTTGAGTAAACACTTACTTCATCATGTTGAATAAAGAAAATTGAAAAAAAATCTGTAAAACAATCTTTTTTTTATTATTTGGTTTAGGGCTGTCTCCAATCTTCTTAGGGGGGAGGGGATGGCATAAAATTTTGATTATTACATTTTGAAAGAGGATTGAATAGAGTATTAAATGATATATTTTCTTTTTGTTCTATCTGACATCTCAGTTCTGCTAGCAAAAACAAGGAGCAGGTTTCCATTTTAGGGGGTCAGATGGAACTTACAATGATAGCAATTAGCCTACTATATTTGAAGAGAGTGCTAAAAGGCATATCAAGTGGTAGGTTTATTTTGGCTACTAAACTGAATAAATTACCCTGATTTATGTCCTGGAAGAAAATTACCCAAATTCTTATATAAAAAAAAATCATATGACTATACTATCTATATCAATATACAGTCTCTGCTATACAACCTAGAAATTAGGTTATTTAACCATTAGATTGTTCAGAATTTTCTTAATATATGTGTAATATATATATATATATATATATATATATATATATATATATATATATATATATATATATATATATATATATATATATATATATATATATATATATATATATATATATATATATATATATATATATATATATATATATATATATATATATATATATATATATATATATATATATATATATATATATATATATATATATATATATATATATATATATATATATGTATATGATTAGCTTAAATATTTTAGCTATATAAAATGCTAAATATTTTAAGTGCAGACAGTCAATAGTGGAACCCAATCACAGACATAAGTGGTGTGAAGCAGAATAGGGTACAATACATATTGGCTGAACAGCCAATTGCCACCTTAACAGTTAGACCACTTTAAATTTGTATTACACTGCCTAAAAAATGGATTGTTTCTCTATTGAATTTGTCTAAATTTTCTTAATAAGCATGTGATTACATGGGCGTAGGGGGGGCAGGGGGACAGCTGCACCCCCTAGACCTTCAAATTTACATTAGATATGGCTGAAAAAGCAGATGGTTTGGAAAAAGCAGCTAATAAAACTCCATCACAGTATCAACTGCCCCCCCTAGACAATATGCTGACTACGCCCATGTGTGATTAGCATAGATATTTTAGTTATCTATAATGTAAATATTTTAAATACTCAGATGGTCAATAGTAGAGCAGTCATGGACAACCATTTTAAGCTTGAGTTTAATTTTGCAAAATGGTGTCTATCTTACACAAATGATCTTAAAGTTAGAACAAAGTATCTAAAGCATAGACAGACACAATCTTGGACTGATTCAATCTATGACAAGTGTTGTGAAGCATTCCAAGATTGTAGTCAGCTAGTCCCAACTATCTAAAACTATACCATGTACATCCTGTCCAAGATTAGAAACATGTTGTTCATGTTTAGAAAAGACACATGTTAATCAAATTACTGGTCCAAAATTAGACACTGTCCAAGAACTAGGAATTTTATCTTAAATATATATTTCCTATCCTAAATATATTATCTAGGCTGTAAACAAAGGATCTTAGTTAAAATAAGGTATCTAAATTTCAAGCCCACACAATTGCAGCCAGATTTAATACATAGTATTCAGTAGCCTAGTTGGTGAATATTTACTTGAAAACAAATTTGTAGAAACTTTTAAAGCCTGAAACCCATTAGAAAAGGCATCCACCCACCTTGAACAACATTACAGTCCCCACCTTGAACAACAAGGAAAAGCATAAGGTCAACTGCTGCTGGTCAACAGTATCCCAGCCCACGTTGTCAGTGACATGGCATAGGCTGCAGGTTCCAGAAAAAGGCCTTGACTGGAATTAAATGTCTTTATTTTAATTCTGGTTCTCTTCTAAATAAGACGGATGAAGTGAGACAGATCGCAAGCGCTGAAAATTCTCATATAGTTAGAATAGCTGAGGTGAAACCAAAAAAATAGCAGATACCCGCCTACACTCCCAGAGCTACAGATTCCAAATTATAAGGTCCTAGAGAGAAACATTGAACAGCGAACTGGAAGGGGAATCCTCTGCTACTACAGACAGGACGTCCAAGCTACCCCAGCAAATCCCAGAGAAAAAGAACTATCCCAAGAAAGTATCTGGTTAAAAATAACAGCAGCTGATGTAATATCAAACTCGGAATCTACTACAGAAGTCCCAATAGCAGTCTTGAAAATGACTTGCACTTGCTTGCAGAAATTACTGAGATCTGCAGTGAAAATTTATCAAATGTAGTCATCATGGGTGATTTCAACCTACCAAAATCAAATGGACTAGACAGCACATGCACTCGCACAGCCCAACATCACCCAAGGCGAAATTCTTAGAAGTGGTGAATAACACTCATCTGAACCAATTGATCTTAGAGCCCACCCAAACCAGAGGTATATATAGACCAAGAATATTGGATCTGCTCCTGTCAAACGACTCAGAACTGATAGAGGATATCCACCTACTAGCACCAGTGGGAAAGTCTGATCACGGTATCATAGGCTTCCAGATTTTGGCCAATGGCAGCAAAGACAAAAAACACCAACAAAAAATTACAACAGAGCAGACTTCGTTGCAATGCACAATGACCTCAGCACAGTGGATTGGGAAAAAAATGTTCAGTTCAACTGAAAGTTGTGAGGAAATGTACTCCAAATTTCTCTCTGTCATATCTCAGGCTGAGGAGAAACACTTATCAGTTGCCAAACGATATAAAAGACCAACCCTGCCATGCACTGTTTTGGACCTCATCAAGAAAAAACAAGCCTGTTGAAAAAATTATGTAGCTGACAAGTCGAGCCTTCTCAAAGCAAGAGCCTAGCAAAGGCTATGAAATAAAGTGAGGCGACAAACCAGGCAAGCAGCTAGCATGCAAGAGTAAAACCTTGCAGAATCTGTCAAGACCAACCCGAGAATGATTTGGAACCACATAAATTCTAAACGCATTGCAAAGCCAGATATTCCAAGCTTAAAAGACCCTATGACTGGACTCCTGATTGAAAGATCTGCAGAAAAAGCAGATTTATTCAACACATATTTCACTACCGTCTTCACCCAGGAACCTATTCAGACATCACTACCAACCCTGCAAACCATAGTCTCTGACCAAACACTCAGGGTTGAGATAGACCCACAGGTGGTCCTGAAGAAACTCAAAGAGCTAAGGATAAGCAAATCACCAGGTCCGGACGGACTTCACCCCAGAGTGTTAACAGAAACCGCAAATCTGGTGGCAGAGCCCCTACTGATTACTTTTAAAAAGTCCTCACAGCCGAATGTACTCCCTATCCCTAGTCTCTGGAAAAAGCCAAAGGCGGTTCCATTGCACAAACCGAAACACTGCCAAGATCCCCTCAATTACTATCCTACCAATTTTACCTCCAAAATACTGGAATCTGTGATATCTGACCACATCCTTGAGCACCTGAGCAAAAGAAAGATAATCACTAGCAAACAATTTGGGTTCTTGAAGAGAAGGTCTGCAGAGTCACAGCTTCTTCTGGCAGTGGAAAACTGGAAAAGATAAGGGTGATCAAGGCAATGTCATTTACATAGACCTTAAAAAGGCCTTTGACAAAGTATCTCATCGTTTCCTCTTACGCTAACTCAACAATCTTGGTCTGGGAACCACAGTCGATTGGATCAAACAGTTTCTTATTGAAAGGTCTCAAACAGTATCAGTAGACAGAGTTTTGAGCACACTTGAAGTTGAGGCCATCAGCAGTGTTCCCCAGGGCTTGGTCCTTGGCCCTCTCTTATTTAACCTGTATCTCAATGACATAGTAGAAGGCATCATCTCAGAGATTCTACTGTATGCAGACAACACCAAGCTGTATAAAGTAATCAAAACAGCTACCGATGCACAATCTCTGCAAGAGGACCTTGACAAGCTCAATAGTTGGATGTCCAACTGGCTGATCGAAATCAATATCGACAAAAGCCACAAGCTAATGATAGAGAAACCCACTATCCACTATGAATATAGACTAGGAGAATTACCGATCACATCATGCCAGGAGGAGCGCGACTTGGGAGTTGTCATTGACAGCAACCTCAATTTCCAGGCCCACTATAACAGTGTTATTGAGAAAGCAAACCGTGTTGCAGGAGTTTTAAGGTGCAACTTCAGTTTTGAAAATGATAAGACTCTTTCCCTGCTTTACAAAGCTTTAGTACAGCCAATCTATGATTATGGTCAATGCAGTACATATCCCTTTTACAACAAAGACATCAAAGTTCTCGAAAAATTTCAAAGACGAATAACAAAGTTCTGTCCAACTCTGAGATACTTACCTTACGAACATAGGCTCTGCAAGCTGAAGCTTCCTTCACTAGCTTATCAACTACGCCGAGGAGACCTCATTGAGGTATACAAGCTTTGCTACAACGCCTATGAAAACATCCAGGCTACCAACGTTCTCAGCTTCAGCCACACGAACCTTCGTGGTCACAACCTCAAGCTTCAAGAGGAGAGGTTCCAAAAGGATATTGGCTGATGGGTGTTCAAGAACCAAGTAACACAACACTAGAACAAGCTCCCCTTTGAAGTCATCAATGCCAACTCATTAAACTTGTTCAAGTAGGAATTGGACAAACACTATAGTGAAAGTGCCTATAATTTTTGTCAATTTAAAAGATTTTTTTAGAGGCCCTGTGGCCTATTTGTTTTGCATTATCTTATTATTATTATTATAATTTTGCATCAGTAGCACATATGTGATTTCTTTTTCTTTGTTGCTAACATGGTAGCAAAAAAGTTGTTTTGTTGCTGAAACATCATTGAGTTGTTTGAGGTCTTAGTTAAAAGCTAATTTTTATATCAAATTAGTTTGAAATGTCACATCAGCTTAAAAATTATGGATAAGGTAATAAGTTACCTTCTGGGGTCCCATTAAAAGCTCAAAATGGAATTCACCCCAGAAGTAATCATTGAATTTGCAAAGAGCATAAAAAAGGCAGAAAATGACATATTCACTGACTTGCTAGCTAAATTATGTGAATATGTGTAAATTTACCAAAAAACAGCCATGATATTTGGAAAGAGCATAAAATAAAGAATCTGATGGTAATTGTTACTTTTATTTGCTCAGCATGTTTCCTTCAGAAGTGACCAACCACTATATACATTACTGGTAATATTTTCTAACATAATATGGACTACTGTCACAAGTGTGCCCCTGCCCTCTCTCTGGTAAAATTCTAGATTAGGCTTTTTCTATTTTGGAAAGTGGTTAATTTAGGTGAATTAAACTCTTAGGAATTAAATTCAAAAATTAAACTCTTAGGAATTAAATTCAAAACTTAGACTAAAAAATAGACTGTTTTGAAACAGCAATCAATGAATAATTTTGTGACAATGGGTTTCCCCTCCCCTTCTACATCAGTTTAAAGTTAAAACATGTTTCTTCAGTTTTATGTAAGTAGGCCTACAGATGCTTTAGAGCCATTTTTTCTTATGAATTTTTTGAACCTTTAGGAGATTTTTGGTTTGTTATAAATGTT
Source organism: Artemia sp. Qi Xiang Cuo (assembly GCF_049724085.1). Taxonomy (NCBI): domain Eukaryota; kingdom Metazoa; phylum Arthropoda; class Branchiopoda; order Anostraca; family Artemiidae; genus Artemia; species Artemia sp. Qi Xiang Cuo. The sequence continues at coordinate 57,280,564 of NC_142795.1, read as the reverse complement.
TGGCTTTAACTTGGTTGAATTCTGTAATAAAATAGCCTTTAATAAGTAATATGTAATTTCAGCAGCGAAATTCAGCTGAACCAAAACCGCACATTCTGTAATGGTGATTTTGCTGATGATATAACCCTCCTATCTCATTTAAGAGAGGAGCTACAGAATAATATTGCTGTACTCTCCAGTATGGCTGGGCAAGTTGGTGTGTCAATCAGTACACAGATAACAAAGTCATGCAAAACAACATTAATACCCTACCTGCTCAACCACTTAAAATTGGACCTGATGTACTAGAGGAGGTTGAAGAGTTCAAGTACCTTGGTGGTGTCATTAAATATGATGGTAGCCTTGAGCAGGAAATTACCACATGCATTGCATGTGCAGGAAGTGCCTTCAACAAACTAAGAAATGTGTGACGGAATCCAGCATACTCCCTAAAGCTCAAGCTCTGGCTTTTCAACAGTAATGTCCTCTCCATACTAATGTACGGCTGCAAATCTTGGGCATTGACCAAGCAGCTGGAAAAGCAAATCCAGGGTTTTGAGAACATCTGTCTTCAGTGCATCCTTGGTATCCAGTGGACTGATAAGCTCACTAACACCTCTATACATGAAAAGACAAAGCAGCCATTGTTATCAATAGAATTGTGACTAACTGATGGCAATATTGGGGTCACATGGTGCGGATGGGTGAGGGCCGCCTACCCCATGATGTGTGGCGTTGGGTTCCTTCTGGCATCAGAAGACATAGGCAACATAAGACAACACTAGGAAAATGCCTTGAGAAGGATGCTGTGCTTTTGACATTGTTGCTCAAAGAACTTTGGTCAAAAGCACAAGAGAGGTCATCGTGGAGAGATGCTGTTGTTACCTTATTGTGCCAGCTGGTGTGGGAAGAACTATGTCTAAGTAAGACAATAAGTCAAAATACGCTATTTTAGATGTTGTTTCATGTGACCCCCATGACTTGATACATGGAAATATGGCATAGGAATAGCAAAAATATATGATGAGGTTTCAAGTGACCCCCCCCCCCCCCCCCAGCCTATAAGACTTGATATCCCATATTTTTTTTACTGCTTGAAGTTGAACTTTAAAAAAAACTATCTCACATTTTTGTAGTCAAGGTTATGACTTAACAGTGTTGTAAAAAAAACGAATCACTAAACAATGTTTAATCAGATATGGCTGAAAAATGCAAAGAGTGGGGTTAAGTTATCCCATGCTACAGTGCTTTCCACAATAGCAAGAAGCCCCTCAACTAGAAATTGCATTCCCTCCCCCAAATGAATCCAGATAAGGGCCAAGCCCTAGATTATACATCAAAATTTGCTAATTTTTAGGGTTTACCAATATTTTTTGTCAACTTACAGTTACGGTAGGCAAATAAAGCAAATCTGAATAAAAAAAAACATAATCAACAAACTTTGATTTAAAGCTTGGGGCTATCTATTGACTTGTTAGGGGGGGCAAGGGCTGTAACATGATTGTAGCAGAAATAATGGTTACTTCTGGGATGAACATTATATTGACAACTTAAGGGGGTAAAATTGTAGTTAATCACATAGCCTAATTTAGTTGGACTGAAAGTGAATACATCACTTGATGCCTTTTTTTTATGCCCCTTCATAATTCAATAATTGATTCAGAGGGAAATTACATTTTGAGCCCTTAATAGGGTTCCAAAAGGTAGGGTAAAAAAACCACCATTGAGCAAAATTATGTAAAACAAAACCCTCACATCTTGTTACCAAAGAGGAATTGAGAAGAATTGTATTTATCAATGAATAGCTAAAAACCTAAGCTATGCATCAATATGGTTATTATTAATATTATTTAAGATCAAACACTTGAAATTATTAGTTCATTGGCTCACCTAGAAGAACCTCTTTTTGGAAATACCAAATATCCTATTTTGATGTACCTATCCTTTCAGTATTTCAGTTTTATTCACATATCAACAGAAAGCTGATTTTCTTATGCTCCTAAAAATGTAACAAGGGGTTAGGTTAGGAAAATGAAACTTCCAGAGATGGGTCTACAGGCTAAAGTATGCCCCAGGAATGTATTTTTAAGGTACCTACCTCCACTCCTTTTCCCTCGAGAGGGTCCTGACCTTTGATGACGTTTAAAAATATGTGTGTTATAAAAGTGAAACCTTGCAAAATAGATCTTCTACTTAAATGAAGTACAACAAATTGTTTTCAACTTCACAACTTTGCTATATCCCAATTTATAAGGTTTTCAAGATATACACATACATTTCCTAAATCATAGGCAGCGCGTTAGTGCTGCCTAAGTAAAGAACAATGTGGGCACAATGTGTTTTTTTTTCTCCATACCTGGGCACTTTGTATTGAAGGAGTTGTCATAGAAACTTCGAAAAGGGCTCATTCGATTGGAAATTGGAGTGGCTAGTGCCCATTTTAATATTCAAAAGTGATTGGAGGGCAACTAGCCCACCCCCTCCAAGCCCATCATTCCCCCATACACATCCAATCAAAATTTAGAGATAGCCATTTTGTTCAGCACAGTTGATTTCTAGACAGAAAATATGTTTTTGAGGAGAACACTGCCCCTCAAGGCAAGGGTTTTAAGTTATGCACTGAGGGCATATAATAACGATGTTGGCACAATGTATTATTTATTATTTTTTCCTTTAGAGCAGGGTACTTCATATGGAAGGGGTTGTCATAGAAACTTCAAAAGCAGCTCATTTGATTGGAAATTGAGTTCTATAGCCCCTTTTAAAAGTCGCAATTGACCTAAGGGAAACTAGCCCCCCCACGCCAATCAGTCCCCCAAACACAACCAAACAAAATTTTTAGACAGCCATTTTATTCAGCGTAGTTGATTTAAAGACAGAAAATATGTTTTTAAGGAGGACACTCCCCCAAAACCCACAGGGCAAGGGTTTTAAGTTATGCCCTAGGGACATATAAGGTTTTTATAGAAGGCGTTGTCATAGAAACTTCGAAACAGACTCATTCGATTGGATATTTGAAGGGCTAGTGCCCTTTTTAATAGTTAAAAGTGATTTGAGGGCAACTAACCCCCCTCTCACGCCCACCTTTTCCCCCAACACATCCAATCACAATTTTGAGATAGCCATTTTGTTCAACATGGTTGAAAGTTTTGGAAATTAGGTCTTTAAGGATGACAACCCCTCCCCCCACAGGGCAAGGGTTGTAAGTTATGCCATGGGGGCATATTAAGTTTTTAAAGAAGGGCAACTATCCCCCCCCCATACCCATCATTCCAATCAAACATATCCAATCAAAACTTTTTGATAGCCATTTTGTTCAGCATAGTTGATTTCCAGATAGAAAATATGTTTTTGAGGAGGACACTCCCCCACAACCCTCAGGGCAAGGGTTTTTAGTTATGCCCTGGGGGCATATAAGGTTTTTATAGAAGGCGTTGTCGTAAAAACTTCAAAACAGGCTCATTTGATTGGAAATTCAAAGGTCTAGTGCCCTTTTTAATAGTCAAAAGTGATTGGAGGGCACCTAGCCCCCCCCCCACGTCCATCATTCCCCCAAATACATCCAATCAAAATTTTTAGATAGCCATTTTGTTCAGAGTAGGCTAGTTAATTTCCAGATAGAAAATATGTTTTTGAGGAGGACACTCCCCCACAACCCTCAGGGCAAGGGTTTTAAGTTATGCCCTAGGGGCATATAAGGTTCTTATAGAAGGCATTGTTGTAGAAACTTCAAAATAGCCTCATTTAACTAGAAATTCAAAGGGCTAGTGCCCTTTTTGATAGTCAAAAGTGATTGGAGGGCAACCAGCCCCCCCCCACGCCCATCATTCCCCCAAACAAATCCAATCAAAATTTTGAGATATCCATTTTGTTCAGCATAGTTGATTTCCAGATAGAAAATATGTTTTTGAGGAGGACACTCCCCAACAACCCTCAGGGCAAGGGTTTTAAGTTACGCCCTGGGGGCATATGAGGTTTTTATTGAAGGTTTTGTTGTAGAAACTCCAAAACAGGCTCATTTGATTGGAAATTTAAAGGGCTAGTACCCTTTTAAATAGTCAAAAGTGATTGGAGGGCAACTAGCCCCCCCCCCCCACGCCCATCATTCCCCCAAAGACATCCAATCAAAATTTTGAGACAGCCATTTTGTTCAGCATAGTTGATTTTCATATAGAAAATGTTTTTCAGGAGGACACTCCCCCACAACCCTCAGGGCAAGGGTTTTAATTCATGCCCTGGGGGCATAAAAGGTTTTTATAGAAGGCATTGTCATAGAAACTTCAAAAAAAGGCTCATTTGATTGAAAATTCAAAGGGCTAGTGCTCTTTTAATAGTCAAAAGTGACTGGAGGGCAACTAGCCCACCTCTCCCCACGCCCATCATTCCCCCAAAGACATCCAATCAAAATTTTGAGACAACCATTTTGTTCAGCATAGTTGATTTCCAGATAGAAAATATGTTTTCGAGGAGAACACTCCCCCACAACCCTCAGGGCAAGGGTTTTAATTCATGCCCTGGGGGCATAAAAGGTTTTTATAGAAGGCATTGTCATAGAAACTTCAAAAAAAGGCTCATTTGATTGGAAATTCAAAGGGCTAGAGCCTTTTTTAATAGTCAAAAGTGATTGGAGAGCAACTAGCCCCCCCACCATGCCTATCATTCCCCCAAACACATCCAATCAAAATTTTGAGATAGCCATTTTGTTCAGAGTAGTTGATTTCCAGATAGAAAATATGTTTTTGAGGAGGATACTCCCCCATAGCCCTCAGGGCAAGGGTTTTAATTTATGCCCTGAGGGCATATAAGGTTTTTATAGAAGGCGTTGTTGTACAAACTTCAAAAAAGGGCTCATTCGATTTGAAATTCAAAGGGCTAGTGCCTTTTTTAATAGTTGAAAGTGATTAGTGATATTTTTTGTTGTTTTTGTTTAGACCAGGGCACTTTGTATCAAAGGAGTTGTTGTGGGAACTTCAAAAGGGGCTCATTTGATTGAAAATAGAAAGGGCTGATGCCCTTTTTAATAGTCGGAAGTGATTGGAGAGCGACTAATCCCCTTCCACTCCCACCCACCCAATTGCCAATTATTTTTAAAAAATGAAATTTTCCTTAAGATTAAATAAAAAAGCACTGTGATAATGCTAATTCCCAATAAGGCATCTCAGCAGTATCCCTAGAATAACTGAGGGTATCATGTTCAAACATTTTGGGGCTACTTCTGCTCTTGAAATTTAACCAAATCAAAATAGCATAAGTGTATCCAAGCTATCAAAGAAAGTGAACAGATTTTATTGTGAATGGTATCAAGTTTCCCATTTCAGGACAACTAGAGGAGGTATGAAACTAAATTAAACAGTATTATTTGTGTCCTGATTTTTAAAAGGGTGTATGGTGTTAAAAATTGCGGAAACTTATACTTCAACTTACCAATAGCAGACTAAACTATGAAGACTTAAAAAACAAAAAGATTTGAAGTGTTCTTTTCTTTTTCTCTGAAAAAACTATGTCAATACAAAACGAGCAGAAATTAATTAAAAAAAAAATTTCCACAAAATTAGTTTTTAAAAGAAAAGTAAAGAACTCCATTAAACAAAAAATGAGTAAAAATAAAATCAAATATTCTACCAAGCATGAAACTACCACAAATCAGCATTGATAAATAAATGAAACCCAAAACAAACAGAAATTACAATAAATATCCAAGTCAAACTCAAAAGGAGCAGAAATTAACATAAGTTGGGCAAAAAACCCCTATGCCTTCCCAAGGCCAGAACAAAATTTGCACTTTACTGAAAAAAATACAAACGAATGTACATTGTCAGTTTAATACATATACTGATATTTAGTAATCAAAATGTTAATATTATTTGATTTATTAAAGTTATCAAAGTAAAAACATTCATATTTTTTTTCAGTAAAGTGCGAATTTTGTTCTGGTCTTGGGAAGGCATATGGGTTTTGCACCCAACTTGTGTTAATTTCTGCTCGTTTTGAGTTTAACTTGATTATTTATTGTAATTTCTGTTTGTTTTGGGTTTCATTTATTTATTGATGCTGATTTATGATAGTTTCATGCTTGGTAGATTATTTGATTTTATTTTTGCTAATTGTTTGTTTAATGGAGTTCTTTACTTTTCTTTGAAAAACTTATATTGTGAAAAAAGTTTTTTTTAATTAATTTTGAAAAAAAAAACATTGATAAGGCTTAAGATTCTACTAAAATAACAGGAATTGCATTTTCAGAATTAAAACCAGAGAAAAAGAAACTGATAACTGATAATTAAGGTAAAATTTGTTTTGTTGAAAATTTCAATAGGTGGACCTGTCATGTAGTAAATTTCAGGACCCAGAGGGAGAAGGAATGGAGGTAGATACTTCAAAATACCTTCCTGGGACATACTTTATCCTGTAGACCCATCCTTGAAAGTTTCATTTTCCTAACCTAACCCCTTTCCAAGATAGCCAAAAGTTGCTAAACTAAAATTTTACCCCATTTCTCTCTAGCAGTCTCTTGCAAATAACCCATTTGGTGGGTTTCATCTCTTGTTAGTATATAGCAGTGCCCACATAATCCACCAGAACCTGTAACTTTGATTTCTTGATACTTATTCTATAAATCACAAATATTAAATAGCCTAGGCATATAATTGTTCTATTCAATTGCTTATCAAAATGAACCACATTTTTAGTTTATGCTGAAACTTGTGAAAATTTCACCAAGAAGGCAGGCTCCTGTTGGGGGATCAATATTGGATTATTGAAATCATTAGATCTTTTTGCTCTAAGCAATAAATAATGTCATTAACCTTCACATAGAAAGTACTATAAAGTTAAACAAAAGATACAATTGTGTTTTCTTTAAATATGGAGAATGATATAAAGATTTCTGTATTACTTTTTAAACATAAAATTATTATAGAGAAGTATGAATAAAGTTATACAGGAAGACATTTTGGTTTTCTTATTTCATATATGATCCACTAAAATGTCATACAGAAAAAATTATATCAGCCTACCCTACTGATACATAGAGAAAACAACAAAAAGTCATACAGATGGCTTTTTATAGCCTATGCCTACATGATTTCATTTATAAAGCAGCCTAAATAAAGTCATACAGATAAATTTTTAATATATCTTTCTACTATAAAGCATAATGAATAAAGTCATACAGATGACTTTTTTTGTCTCCTGCTATTATAGAGCAAACCTAAATAAAGTCATACAGATGACTTTTTAATATATTATTCTGCTATAAAGCACAATGAATAAAGTCATACAGATGACTTTTTATGTCTCCTGCTATTATACTGCAAACATAAATAAAGTCATACAGAAGACTTTTTCTACAATCCACTATGAATAAAGTCATACAGATGACTTTTTATGTCTCCTGCTATTATACAGCAAACATAAATAAAGTCATACAGAAGACTTTTTAATATATCATTCTACTATAAAGCATAATGAATAAAGTTACACACATGACTTTTTATGTCTCCTGCTATTATAGAGCAAACATGAATGAAGTCCTACATATGACTTGTTATGCCTTTCTTTTATAGAGCAAACTTCCATAGTCATACACATGACTTTTTATACCTCCTGCTAGTACATAGAGAAAGCAACAAAAAGTCATACAGATGGCTTTTTATAGCCTAGGCCTACAGGATTTCATATATAGAGCAGCCTAAATTAAGTCATACAGATGACTTTTTAATATATCATTCTACTATACCTCATATTAGCATAGAGCAAACATGAATAAATTCTCACAAATGACTTTTTGTTGTTTTCTCAATGTATTAGTGGGGTAATATAATTTCTTCTGTATGACATTCTAGTGGATCATATATTAAATAAGAAAACCAAAATGTCTTTTTTATAACTTTATTTGTACTTCTTAACAATAATTTGATGTTTAAAAAGTCATACAGAAGACTTTATATCATTATCCATCATTTCTCTAGAAATAGAAATATATAATTACAAACAAACAAGGTATAAAAAGTCATTTGTAAAGCATAGCATATATTAAATATGCAACCTAACCTAACCTAGGTACCTTTGTCACCCCCTAAACCCCCAAAACCAACAGTTTAAATATTGTCAGCACATTGGAAACCAGCTAAGCATTAATTACTGCATAACATTGTCTTGAATTAACCCATACAAAATGGGTTTTCTGTTGTATCTCCAGTTTGACATATATAAAAGAGTGCATTTAACATAAAGATACCAATTATCTGTAGGACTTGTTCATGTTTGCTATATAATACTACAAGGTATATACCACTATATAATACTTAATACTACAAAATGTCATCAGCATTACTTTATTCATGTTTGCTCTATAATAGTGAGATATATAAAAAGTCATCTGTATGGCTTTATTCTTGCTGGCTCTATAATAGCATGAGGTATAAAAAGTCATTTGTATGACTTTATTTATGTTTGCTCTATAAAAGAATGAGGCATAAAGTCATCTGTATGACTTTTTATTATTCTACATAATAGGAGAAAGCAAGATATTGTCTTCTGTTTGACTTTATACTGCATTCTATATAAGAGTAAATGACAATTTACTATTGCTCAGATATAAAGAAAAAATTTTCTATAGGCCTATTGTCATATGTAGGTAACCCACTCCTGTTACTTAGCCTACCTAACATTGCATCATGATGTAGTAAAATAGGGGTGGTCCAAAAACCTGTCTCCATCTTTCTAGAATGCCATAGAAAAGTGATGTTTTATCCTAGGCTATTGGTGAAAATTTCACCCAGAAGGCAGATAAAAGGTGCAGCTATTGATAGCCTACTATCCTTGCATTGCATCAGGCTGTAGTAAGATAGGGTTGGTCCAAAAGCCCATCTCTATTTTTCTGGAATGCCAAAGAAAAGTGGTCTTTCCCAAAAAGAGGTCTTACCTTAAATTACCTTAGGCTAAATCACAGCTTAGAGTGAAATAAGGACTTTTGATCCTGTTGAATCACTCCTTGTGATGACTGTTGTAGTTGGTTAAGTTCTGGTGGAAGATTCTGGTAGGCTACCCTAAAAGTCCATAGTAGGCTAACTAACAGTTTAAAAATGTGTTTCTAAATATAACTGGCAGGTGAGAAGAAAAGCTATACATAGCCTAGATGATTCAGGAATGGCAATTGTTGATTTTCTTGGTATATTTCTCTTTCTCCTACCTTATTTTCCCAATAGGCTATGCCTGCAGGCTACCTTTACAAGCCTAGCCTACCCAATGACTCAATATTTCTAATAGCAATCACCAAATATTATTTCTGATGAATAGAATACGCAGAGCTATCCTGTACCTTGGAATTTCTTCTGCATCACCCTCCATCAGAGGAAATCCTTCAGAAACACTTTCAGGCAGCAACTGCTGGGTAGATCTCACTGAATCTTGATCCATTAGAACTAAGGTCTGATTTTCACACAATGAGAATTGTTTAAGCCACCTAAATATAAGTACTTAATATATCAAAGTTCAACCACATGACCTTGCAAATTAAATTCTGGGCATTGGACCGCCAAAAAGTTGATTAGAAACTGATGAAAGTAGCGTGCTATATTTACAAAATGGCGTCAAATTAAAGAAAACATAATAATAGATGCCGCTGATGGAATTATATGAAAGGATTGTAGTTTCCAGTGACTTTTTATTTCTTGAGAGACAAGTATGCTGTCTAAAATTTCCCTTGGCTTTCTCATGGTAATTCTATTCCAAGCGGTCTCATTCTAGAAATCTCAGAAAAATTCAAAGCAACTCGAACCGTTGCTTTAACTTTCTTTCCGAATCGACTTTGGGGCCTTTGAAATTTTAAGTATTTGGATTCGGTCTTTTTTTTTTACTGTTTTTACTTCAATAGAATTAGAAATTGAAAGAAAACGACATACTAGCTTGTAATTTGCAAGCATTGAATAATTTATACATGTTATTGCTTCAAATCTGGTGAGTTGAACAAAATGTGTTGATGAAGATTGAAATCTACCATAAGCGTCCTATCTACATAGTATTTTTTTTTACTACGCTGACCATGGTAACCAAAATTCCCGAGGTGAAAGAACAGAACAGAGCCTTTGAGTTTCATATTTTATGAATGGACCAATACTAATGTAGTTCTCTACATTGACCTAGCAGGCACATCATACTGACTTACCTACATTGTAAAAAAATTTGTTTGAGATTCAACAAAAAATGTTTGTAATATTTATGAACTACAAAATTGGAATTTCAACAGCGTAAATTGAATATTAGAGACCACATTAGAATTCCATTATCATTATTGAATATCACATCTACTGATATTCAAAAATTTTGGATTCCCATACCCAAATTGAATTTTCAAATAGTCGAACAATAAACTAGTTGGATGTTCTAACAGCAGCCAGGAATGGTCCTCAATAACCTAATTTCCGATGTAAGCCCGAACTGGTCCTTCTCCTGTTCTGAGGCAGACTTTTCCACTCATCATGAATTTTAGTGGAATCGCCGATTTCCAGTGAAACCTCAGTATTCATACTACAGAAATAATCCCGTAAAGTGTGATATTAATATTTAATAAGTCCGGTCTTGTGTTTTTTTAGAAAAGGCCAAAAAAGATTGTTTCTCTTTTATTAATACACTGTAACTATCTCATAAGCTATAAGTGAGTTAAAAATTCCTATGATATTTCTCCATTGCTCTATAATATTAATTATAAGCTTAAAAATGATTTATGCATAAAATAATGCTTGTTTGTAAAAACATTTGTACATAAATTCACTTTAAATGGCACCATAGTCAAATTGAATATGATATTCAAGAAATTTCAATCTATTATTTAAGTCCAAACCATTTTGATTAATATAACCTATTTACATCGAGGATTACGTTATTCCTACTGAAAAGTGCATAAATCTTATTAATTTCAATAATTTGTTGGGATTCATTAAGCAAGTCACAATTCCAAAAGAAGCTCCGTAAGAATGTAAATTCTTAACTAATGAGTAAGTTATTAAAATATTCAGACTGATGAAAAAATAAATTACGTAGCTTATGTTACGGAATGGCAATGTGTAAGCACTATTAGTCAATTAAGTTTCGTATGGAGTATCACTTGTACAATAATCATAAGCTACGGCCTAGAAATAACTATCAAGCCGTTGCGTCAATATTAAGAGTTAGTTATAGATGACATAAATCCTACCATGTATTTTCTGAAGTTTGACCATTACTCTTCAGTCGGCTGCATCGATATGAAGTTTACCCAACAGGATAAAATCATAGGTAGCGCAATCACGCTGCCTAAGTAAAGAACGATGTTGGCACAATGTATTATTTTTTTTTTCAATACCACGGCACTTCGTATCGAAGGAGTTGCCAAAGACACTTCGAGAAGGGTCCATTCGATTAGAAATTGGAATTGCTTGTGCCCTTTTTAATAGTCTAAAGAGATTGGAAGGCAACTAACACCCCTTCCACGCCCACCATTTCCCAAAACACATCCAATAACAATTTTGAGATAGCCATTTTGTTCAGCGTCGTTGATTCCCAGATAGAAATTATGATTTTGAGGAGGACACTCCCCCACAGCCCTCAGGGCAAGGGTTGTAAGTTATGCCCTGGGGGCATATCAGGTTTTTATAGAAAGCGTTGTCGTAGAATCGTCAAAAAAGGCTCGTTCGATTGAAAATTCGAAGGCCTAGTGCCCTATTTAATAGTCAAAAGTGATCGGAAGGCAACTAACACCCTTTCCACGACCACAATTTATCCAAAAATAACCAATCAAAATTTTGCAAAAACTATTTTGTTCAAAGTAGTTGAAAGGTCTGGAAAAAATATCTAAGAGGATGGCACTCCCCCCCACAGCGCTCAGGGTAAGGCTTGTAAGTTATGCCCTGGGGACATATAAGGATTTTATTGAAAGCTTTTTCGTAGAAACTTGAAAAAGGGCTCATTCGATTGGAAATTCAAAGTGCTAGTGCTCTTTTTGATAGTCGAAAGCGATTTGAGGGCCAGTAACCCCCCTCTAACGCCCACCTTTTCCCCGACACATCTAATCAAAATTTTTAGATAGCCATTTTGTTCAACGTAGTTAAAAGTTTTAGAATTTGGTCTTTGAGGATGATAACCCCCTCAGAGCCCTCGGGGCAAGGGTTGTAAGTTATGCCTCGGGGGCATATAAGGTTTTTATAGATAGTGATGTTGTAGAAACTTCAAAAAGGGCTCATTTGATTTGAAATTAGAAGGGCTTGTGCCTTTTCTAATAGTCAAAAGTGGTTGGAGGATAACTAGCACCCCTCTCACACCCACCATTTCTCCAAACCCATCCCAAAAAAATTTTGAGATAGCCATTTTGTTCAACGTAGTTGAAAAGTCTGGAAATCATGTTTTTGAGGATGACACTCCCCCCACAGCCCTCAGAGTAAGGGTTGTAAGTTATGTCCTGGGGGCATATAAGTTGTTTTTTTTGTAGAAAGCGTTGTCGTATAAACTTCAAAAAGGAATCATTCGATTGGAAATTGAAACGGCTAGTGCCCTTTTTAATAGTCGAAAGTGATTGGATGGCAAGTAACCCCCCTCTCACGCCCACCATTTCCCCAAACACATCCAATCATAATTTCTAGATAGCCATTTTGTTCAACGTAGTCCAAAGGTCCGGAAATTATGTCTTTGAGGATGAAAACCCCCTCACATTCCTCAGGTCATGGGTTGTAAGTTATTTCCTGGGGTTTATAAGGTTTTTATAGAAATTGTTGTCGTAGAAACTTCAAAAACGGCTAATTCAGTCGGCAATTGAAAGGGATAGTACTCTTTGTGATATTTAAAAATGATCGAAAAGTATCTAACCCCCCTCTCACGCCCACCATTTCGTCAAACACATCCAATCAAAATTTTGAGATAGCAATTTTATTCAACGTAGTTGAAAGTTCTAGAAATTAGGTCTTTGAGGATGACAACCGCCCCCCCCCAAACCTCAGAACAAGGGTTGTAAGTTATGCATTGGGGGCATATAAGGTTTTTATTGAAAGCGTTGTCGTCGAAACTTCAAAAGGGCTCATTTGATGGGAAATTCAAAGGGCTAGTGCCTTTTTTAATAGTCGAAAGTGATTGGAAGGCTTAACTAATTTATAGTAAAGATCTATGTGGATACAATGTATTATTATTTTATTTATGTTTTTTTTAGACCAGGGCACTTCGTACTGACGGAGTTTTCTTAGGAACCTCGTAAAGGGCTCATTCGATTGAAAATACAAAGGGCTAATGCCCTTTTTAATAGACGAAAGTGATTGGAGGGCAACTAGTCCCCCTCCCACGTCCACCCTCCCATTTGCCAATTATGTTTAAAAACTAAATGTTGCCTTAAGATTAAATCAAAATGCACTGTGTTAATGCTAATTCCCAATAAGGCATCTCCGCAGTATCCCAAGAACGACTGAGGGTATTATGTTCAAATTTTCGGGGCTACTTCTGCTCTTAAAATTTAACCAAATCAAAATATCGTAAGTGTATCCAAGCTATCAAAGAAAGTAAGCAGATCTTTTTCACGAATGTTACCAAGTTTCTATTTCAGGTCAATTATAGGAGGTATGAAACTAAATTAAACTCTACTATTTCTGACAAGATTTTTAAAAGGGTGTATGCTGTTAAAAACTGCTGAAAATTTTCTCCAGCATACAAATAGCAGGCCAAACTATAAAGTCTTAAGATAAACGAAAAGATTTAAAGAATTATTTTCTTTTTCCCTGAAAAGACTATGTCAATATAAAACGAACAGAAATTAATTAAAAAAACTTTTCAAGAAAAAAAATAAGTTTTTCAAAGAAAAGTTAAGAACTCCATTAAACCAAAAATGAGCGAAAATAAAATCAAATAATCTACCAAACTTGAAACTACCCCAAATCAGCATCGATAAATAAATGAACCCCAAAACGAGCAGATATTACAATAAATAACCGAGTCAAACTGAAAAGAGCAGGAATTAACATGAGTAGGACTCAAAACCCCCTATGCCTTCCCAAGGCCAGAACATAATTTGCCCTTTACTGAAAAAAATACAAATGAATGTACATTGTCAGTTTAATATACATATACTGATATTTAGTAATCAAAATCTTGACATTATTTGATTTATCAAAGTAATAAAATTAAAAACATTTATATTTTTTCAGTAAATTGTAAATTTTGTTCTGGCCTTGGAAGGCATAAGGGTTTTGAGCCCTACTCATGTTAATTTCTGCTCGTTTTGGGTTTCATTTATTTATCGATGCTGATTTGTGGTAGTTTCACGCTTGGTAGATTATTTGTTTTTAGTTTTGCTAATTTTTGGTTCAATGGAGTTCTTTAGTTTTCTTTGAAAAACGTGTTTTGTGGAAAAAGTTTTTTTATTTAATAAAACAAAAGGTCTAAATGTTTTTGGTAATCAAGTACTGAATCGCGTTTGCATTTAGTATTGAATCACTTAAGAGTAGATTGGCAAAGTCCGCATTTCATGCCAAAAAATTCAATTCAATATAGTGAATATAGTGTGCTAGAGGTATTAATTGGTTAGAAAAAACGAAACGAAAGATAAAGAATAGAACTGTTTTCCTACTTTAACAATTGAGACAAACAAGTACTTGAACAAGGACCTTACTCACCTATTCACAGTGGCGTCGTTTGGTGGTGGCAAGGGGGGGGGCAGTTGCCCCCCCCCGTAAATTGGAAAAAATCTATTATAAAGCCCATGGCCCTTGACTTTCTGGATGTGGAACTTTTTTGTCCCCTCGATAAAAATGCTAGAGCTACGCCCCTGCCTATTCAATTACCTAGGACAAAACAGTATAACTAAACAATCAATCAAATAGAAATGTCCAAATCCATGCGAAGGTATCATTAATAAATGTAAGCCATTGTAAAATTACAAGCAAAAGCACCTTAAATCTAATGAAATATTCCCTAGTGAATATATTATCAAGGGTGTAGGCTTTCCTTCATTTTTTTTTTGAGTGTTCGTTAGATTTATTCTCACTATGTTTGGTGTCTTGTATTTTGTTTTGGCTCATAGTGTATTTTTAGTATATAAGCAATGAAATCAACTATTTGGTACTTGTATGATAGCCCTGACCGAATATTCTTCGTCTGTGTAGAACCTGTTTCTCTGACGCTCATTCCTAGTGAAATATACCTAAGTATGATTAAACATAATATTTTAGAAACAAATTTGGGCTATATATTTGCATATTAGGGGATCAGGGGTAAAGTATAGCGGGTCTGCATGCCTAATGTGTTAGGTACAATTATTCTGCATATTATGAAGTAAGACTTGTTTTCTAACTTCACACTGTCCAAATACTTTACCAGTAAAGCTGTTTTTCAGTAAAGTGCAAATTATTTTCTGGTCTTCAGAAGGCCTGGGGGTTAAAAATCCTAGTAGTATTAGTCGTTTTGACTTTGAATCGGTTATATATTGTAATTTCTGTTCTTTTTTGGTTTCATTTATTTACTAATTTGTGGTAGTTTTACGCTTTGAATTTATTTGACTTTATTTCTGCTCATTTTTGGAGTTCTCGTTTAATGGAGCTCTTTACTTTTCTTTGAAAACCTTGTTTTCTGGAAAAAGTTTTTAAATTAATGTCTTTTCGTTTCTTTTTGGCATAGTCTTTTTCGTGGAAAAAAATATTTCATTTTTTTTTCGTTTTTTTCCACAAAAATCCATAATTTGGCTTGCTATTCGTATGTTGGAGAAACTTTTTCACCAATGTTTAATCCTGACGCAAATAGTATTGTTTTAAACTAATCTTATATCTCCTCAAATTGACCTGAAAAATAAAACATAGCATCATTTCCAAAAAATTCTTTTTATACTCTTTGACAACTTGGATACACTTACCCTCTTTTGATTTATTTAATTTGTAAGAGCAGAAGTAGTAATATTAGTAGCCCAAAGAGTTCAACTAAATATCTCCAGTCGTTCTCGATATATGGCTGAGGTTTTTATTTACAACCAGCGCAAACACAGTGCTAATAATGCTCTTATTTATTTTTATCTATTGTAGTTTTGGTTCGTTTTGGATTTCACTTTATTTATTGATGGAGGTTTATAGTAGTTTCACGCATGGACGATTATTTGGCTTTATTTTGGCTTCTGCTAGTTGCCTTTTGTTAACATATAAAGTTTTTATGGAAGAGTTGGTAGCATAAACTTTGAAGGAGGCTCATTTAATTGTAAATTGAAAGTTCAAGTTTCCTTTTTCAGAGTCTACAGCTATCGGAGAGTATGCTCCCCCCCCCCGCGTCCTTCTATCCCAAATGCATCAGACCAAACTCTTGAGGTAATCATTTTGTTAAAAATAGTCCAGAAGTAAAATAACTATAGCTCAGGGTTGACAAACCCCAAAAAGCCCCCTGGCAAGGGCTGTCACTTAATTTAAATTGATAGCATATAAGGTTTTTTTATTAAGAAAAGAGGATATGTTTGATTCTGGGTCTCCGGGATGCACTGCTAGTTTTGCACTGAGATTTGTCACGACAGGGCCACCGCGTAAAGGTTGTGCACAGCCAGCCCCTTCCACCCCCTAGCATCAAACCCGACTCTCTAGAATCCTCCCGCTAGCAGCGCATGTGCATATGTCTGTGTGGGTTTCATAGGTCTATATACTGCTTGTGCATGGTTATCTCCTATTTAAGTTTGTTTAATTCATTGTCACTATTCTTTCAGATAATTTAATAAAGGCTGCCTACAAATAATGTAGCCAGTTAGGTTACGATGTTTTTATCGAAACTAATATTGATTTGTTGTAATATGAAGTAAAAATAAGACATTTAAATCAAAATATAACCTAAGATCAAACATTGTAGAGTTGCACTTTATCATATTTCTCCTATTAAAAAGTTTTAGACAATAGAAAACTAAAGGCCAAAAGGATTCAACATTTTATTATTTATTTATTATTTTCCACCCAGAAACTCCTCATTTTCTAAAAACAGCTCATTTGACTGGAAATTGAGAGTTCTTATTCTCTTTATAGAGTGAAAAGTGATCAGAGGGTAGCCAACCCCCTTACACTTTGGTCCCTCAAATGGACTCGATCAAATTTTTGAGACAGCTATTTTGTTCAAAACAGTCAAAAATAAAAGAACTAGGCATCCGGGGCTGACCACACCCCAGCCCATGGGGTAAAGGCTATAAGCTTCTCTAATTGCCTATTGTTAACAAATAAGGTTTTTATTAAAGAGGTGGTTGTGCGAACTTTGGAGGAGCCTCATTTGATTGGAAATCAAAAGTTCGAGTTAGCTTTTGAAGAGTCTAAGGGGACCGGGCAGTAATCAGCCTCCCATCATGCCCTTCTATCCCCAAATGCATCCGATCAAAGTTCTGAGATAGCCATTTTGTTCAAAATAGCCCAGAAGTAAAATAAATATAACTCTGGGGTTGACAAACCCCCAAAAGCCCCCTGGCAAGGGCTATCACTTATGCAAGTTCCCTATTGATAAAATATAACTGTTTTCTGTTCAGAAAAGAGGGTATGGGGGATTCTGGATCTCCTGGAAGGGCTGCTGTTGTGCACTAAGATTTGTGAAAACAGGGCCATCGCGTAAAGATTGTGCACAGTTCCCCATCCACCCCCTAGCATCAAACCCGAAACCCTAATATCTTCCCACTATCAGCGCATGTGTATATGTGTGTGGGTATCATCTATGCTGTTTGTGCATGGTTATCACCTATATAAGCTTCTTTAATTCACTGTCAGTTTTTTTTCAGGTCATATAATGAGGACTGGGAAGGGCTGTCACTTATACAAGTTTTCCATCGATAACAATACAAGGCTTTAAAAAAAGGGTACGTTTGATTCTGAATCTCCTGGATGTGCTGCTAGTTGTGCACTGAAATTTATGAAAATAGGGCCATCGCATGAAGGTTATGTACAGCCAGTCCCATCCACCGCCTGGCATCAAACCCAACCCTCTAATGTTTTCCAACTTGCAGCGCATGTCTATATATATATGTGTGTGTGGGTCCCATAGCTCCATATACTGCTTGTATGTGGTTATCTCTTACATAAGTTCGTTAGTAGTACCCCTACTCTGCTTACAAACAGAGCCCTATCCCAATTCCATAGGATTCAAAGGGAGCCCACCCCAGTTTTCAAACGGAGCCCTATTCCATTTCCATTGGATTCAAACGGAGCCCTCTGACGTCACGGCAGCCAAAGGGAAATTAACATTGGATTTTAAATGGAGCCCTCGGACCTCCCACCAGTCAAATTCCCACCCTTGGCAAGAGTTCAAAGGGTAGATCAGGTGTTTTTCTGTGACATACCCTCCCTTTTCCCATAGATTTCAAGCACATGTCCTCTGACGTCACGCGGCACACCTGTACAATGCGGTCAGCTGTTTGTAGGCGACAGCTGGCAAGATTTAAAGGATTTCAGTTTTATAAATACATTCTTAGACCACACTGGCTATACATGACAAACGAAACTCAGAGAAGAGAGAAAGTAACAAAATGAAAAATAAAATCAAAAAGGGTGAAAAAACGAGGATTTTGTCAGCCAGTGAACCATGAAGAAGACAAAATATAAGTGAATATTTCGACAAGGACCTCCGCCAAGTCGTCCTCAGTGCTAAACAAAAAAAAAGAGAAGAAAAAAAAAAAAAAAAAAAAAAAAAAAGAAGAAAACACAGTACAAACAAAGTTGTACAGGAAACTTCGAAAGGTTAGATTCTCGTTTTTTTTTCTTCTCTTTTTTGTTTTTGTTTAGCACTGAGGACGACTTGGCGGAGGTCCTTGTCGAAATATTTGCTTATATTTTGTCTTCTTCATGGTTTGCTGGCTGACAAAATCCTCGTTTTTTCACCCTTTTTGATTTTATTTTTCATTTTGTTATTTTCTCTCTTCTCTGAGTTTCGTTTATTTCAGTTTTATATTATATGATTACTTGGAATGTGATCCGTATAATACACAAGTTTTAATAATCAACTCCCAACCCCTCACCCATGTTTCTAGCGCATGCCCGCTGACGTCACGGTGCACGCCCCCGTTTCAAGCGCATGTTACACCACGCGCCACACCCTCGCCTTTAAAGGGTCAGATAAGTGGAGCTACCAACCCATCGCCCCTGCACAGTGCAGTCACCTGTTCTATTAAAGGGAACAGACATGACAAGACTCCATGACAAACCCCCCTGGACTCCAATGACATCATACGTTGTACCCCATTTGAAACGGACAGGTCTAATATGCTTGACGTAATTTTGCGTAACCCTACCACAGGAACCCATGGGGGAATCCCCGCATGTAACCTGACAATACTCGAAACCCCCAAAGTATTGTTTTTTGATTAGCGTACTAGCGGTACACATTTTATGTAATGATTGCGCATCCATCACTGCCAGATAATCCATTTTGAAATTTTTCGTTGAGAACTCTCAAGATATTTTCTTTTTCGTCCTTTCTTCTTTTTCCCAAAACCCCAAGACTTTGTTCATTAACTTAATGACCATACACACTTTACGTAATGATTGGGCATCCATTACTGCCAGATAAATCAAATTTGACATTTTTTCGACGAAAAACCTTTCTTTTTCGGCGTGTCATTTTTCGCTCGAAACGCCACTCATTTTTTTTCTATAGTTCTTGACCTCCCCAGGACTCGAAAGGTCATTCCCTTCCAATTGAACACGCTCTAACCTAGAGAACTAAGAAGACTTTGTCAATATTTTGTATCTTAAACCATATTCTAAAAATAAACTATTGCACGACACCTGAGATTCCCCATTTCTGGCAAACACTAGAACAGCGTGTTTACAGCCCAAATTTGATACAGTCCGGGGGGTATTTGCTTTCAAGATATTAATAAAGGGAAATGCGTGTTTACTGCCATTTCTGATACACTCCGGGGGGGGGGGTATTTGCTTTCAAGACATTAATAAAGGGGAAATGCGTGTCTTACTCGTGCTAGAGACTAAAATCTTTAACACACAGATACTGTAAATGAAAACAAATTGACGAGCAATAAAACATGAAAAAAAACACGACAAAAAATAAAAGATGAAAATGTTATATTATCATATACCCAAAAAAGAACCATCTATTATAGAAAACCGGGGCTTCTAGCCTGCAAATCCGGGGGGGGGGGGTAGGGGAGGGGGAGTGATATTAGATGCAATTTAAGACATAATAAGAGCTTTTAATGAAATCCCTTTTCATTAACATAAATTCATGGATATTTCACAATATCCTATCAATAGCTTCTGGCTCGCACCTGGTAGCCTTCATTTTCAGAGGATGCATTGATAATAGATGTAGTTTTTTAGGTGTTATTGTGGCTTTAAAAGGATAAAGAATAACATTCCAAATTTAAGGAAAGAGGAAGGGAGAGGACTCCAGGGGAGGGGAAATCGTCTGTGGGGGAGGATATTCAAGCGTATATTTATTGTTATCCAGCCTCCATCCACTAAGGTACCGACCTGCTCGCTGCTCGCCTCCGGGGAAGTGTCCAGTCCCCCTGAACGGCTTCTCTTAGCCCAGGGTACATTTTTCACTAAAATATCAAAACACGGAAAGGAGGGGGAAATTCTATTTCGTGAAATTCTTGTTACCACCCCATGCGCTGTGGGGGGAATTTGGTCAGTGTTGTTTCATTACAGGGACGGAATCCAGCCATCCTAGGCACAGTAAGGGAGTTTGATCTAGGTCTACTGATTTCTGGGTCGGAATCCGGGCTTCGGCTAGGTGATAAAAGAGGCTAAAAACGGTCTCGCTCGAGATAATTTAAAAATAGGCTTTAGTAAAGGTTTTATCCTTGTATGGTATACCAGACAAATACATTAGAGTGATTAGTGCTATGTACGACAATAACACTGCTGCGGTTAAGGTAGGTAATGAGGTAAGCAGCTGGTTTTGTTTTGAATCAGGAGTTAAGCAGGGTTGTGTTCTATCCCCCTTTATATGGATTATTTTGATGGACTTTGTCTTAAGGAGCACAGGAAAGGCAATGGGAGACCACGGAACCAAATGGGAAGAAAAAGTCTCCTGGACTTAGATTATGCTGATGATTTAAGCATCCTAGATGAAAGTGTGAGCAAAATGAATGAAGTTTTAGAGGTTTTGTGAGTTCAGGGTACTAGAATAAGTTTGAAAATTAATGCTAAAAAGACTAAGTCACTAAGGCGAGGAATAAGTGAAGATGAAAAGGTGAAGTTTGGTAATGAAAAGATTGATCAGGTGGACAGCTTCACTTAGCTTGGTAGTCTAGTAAAGATGGTTGGAGCAGTGAAGATGTCAAAAGTAGAATAGTTAAGGCTCAGGGTGTTTTTTCACAGTTACAAAAGTTTGGAAAAATAGGAAGATAAGTCTGCAACCAAGATTAGAATATTAGAAGCTACAGTAATGACAGTGGTCAAATATGGCTCTGAAGCATCGGCGCTCCGAAAATTGGATGAAGATTCGCTTGATGGTTTCCAGAGAAATTGCTAAGGGATTGTTCTGGGTACACGGCTGACTGACCGTATTTCAAACAATAGGCTATACCAAAAATGTGGTTCAATGCCGCTCTCTAGGGCTATAACGAAAAAAAGGTTGAGGTGCCTAGGGTGCATTGTGTAAATGAAGAATGACAGATCTCTGAAGATGATTCTTTTCGGCTAACCATCTAGGGCTAAAAGGAGAGCGAATCATCCTCGTAAGGGGTGGGAGGAGTTCATAAAGAAAGATTTAATTAGAATGGGAACTTCATGGGCGTGCGTAAAAAGGGAGGCTTTGGATAGATTGGGATGGAGGAGGAGCCTGCGTAGCTGTGTTGGCCTCAGGCGGCTTGGTGCTGCGATGAGTTGTTGTTAGTAGTAGTAGTAGTAGTAGTAGTAGTAGTAATAATAGAGAAATTTTCGTTGAGTTTCTATGGCAACCCTCTAACCTCAGAGCAGCCCTGTTTCTAGCGCTCAGCTAGCAAGATTTGTGCCCTGGCAAAATTCCAATCATTGATATATTATTTTTTCTGGAAGACCCCCTGGATTTCCCGTGATGAGGTTTAATATGAATTATTCAAGCGTATCTCAGAAAGAAGTCTCAAAGGACCCCATGGAACTCCAGCATGCCACATACACATGCGTATTGCTTATTAACGGCGATGTATATCTTAAGAAAAAAATACCTAATGGTAGAGCTTGGAAGATCATCATGCGAGAAGGGCAGATGTCCAAACCGATAAAAAGTATACTTATGGTCCAGAGCGGAATGGTGCTAAGACACTGTTTTCACACTAGCAACAGCTCTCTACATGACCCCCCCCCCTACTTTGAAAACAGAGAAATCCTCCCCCTTTCTTTACTAGTGTTTGATACACTAAGTATTTCATCTCACAATGTTACACTATTACTCCCCCTGTGACATACCACTGTCATCCCTCCCCCCCCCCAAAATAAACACTTTTCAGTCATTTCTCGTTAAAAATTCTATTTTCAAGTCATTAATTTGGGTTTTTCGCAAAAAATTCGTGCCACAGTACAGCACTATAACTACTCTAAGACACACCTCTGTCATCGCCCCATCTCCCCAAACACACTTTTCAGACATTTCTCGTTAAAAAATTTATTTCAAGTCATTCATCCGGGTTTTCACGAACAATTCGAGCCATAGTACGGCACTATAACCACTCTGACATCCTTTTACCATCGTCCATTCTCCCCAAAAACACTTTTTAGATATTACCCATTAAAAATTTATTAAGTCATTCATCCGGGTTTTCGAGAGCAATTCGTTCCACAGTACAGCTCTATAACTACTCTAAGACATCCCTCTGTCATCGCCCCATCTCCCCAAAAACACTTTTCAGACATTTCTCGTTATAAAATTTATTTCAAGTCACTCAGTCGGGTTTTTGCGATCAATTCAACCCACTACAGCACTATAACTACTCTAAGAGCCCCCTCTGTCACCGCCCCATATCCCAAAAACACTTTTCAGACATTTCTCGTTAAATATTTTATCTCAACTCATTCATTTGGGTTTTCACGAGTAATTCGACCCACAGTATCACAATATAACCACTCTAAGACACCCTTCTACCATCGTTCCTTCTCCCCAAAAAACTTTTCAGTTATTTGTCGTTAAAAATTTTATTTTCAACCCATTCATTCGGGTTTTTGCAAGCAATTCAGCCCACAGTACCACACCGTAAGTCAAACAGTTCGTGGTAACGAACTGTAAGTAAGGAGCGACCCGGCTCAATGGTAACCGAAACTCTAAAAAACGGGATTTTGATACCAATAGATACATCAAAAGAATCAGATTTTAATTCTGATTTCAAATATATAAGTTTCATTAAGTTTAAGCTTACACATCAAAAGTTACGATACTAATAAAATTTGGCTGATTTTCTAAAAAAGGTGAAAAGGCCCCATAAAATTTATATAACATTAATTAAAATAAAACAATCAGATTCAGTGTATAAGGGAACCCTACTGTAGAGGTTTCAAGCTCCTATCTACAAAAAATGTGGAATTTTCCATTTTTTGCCAGAAGAAAGATCACGGATGCGTGTTTATTTGTTTTTTTTTTTGTTTTTGTTTTTTTTTTTCCCCAGGGGTGATCGTATCGACCCAGTGGTCCTAGAATATCGTGGGAGGGTTCATTGGAACGGAAATTAAAAGTTATAGTTCCCTTTTAAAGTGACCAAAAAAAATGGAGGGCAACTAGGCCCCTCCCACGCTCATATTTTTCCCACAGTCACACGATCAAAATTTTGAGATAGCCGCTTTGTTCAACATGGTCTAAAATATGCTAAACATGTCTTTTAGAATGACTTGATCCTCCAAAGTCCCCAGGGGGTGGGTTGAAAGTTATGACCTTTACTGAGTGTTAACATATAGTATTGGTGGTTGGGTAGTATACAGACTTTTTCAGAGGAGATTTTTTCTGGTAGGTGGGGGAAAGAGAGGGTCGGGGGCTATATGGAAGGATCTTTACATGAAGGAAGTTTTCAGGGGGGAAGGGACCTGGCTAAGAAGGGCGCGCCGGATTTCCCAGCATTATTAAAGAAAAAGATCAGGAATTAAATAAAAAAAACAAGTTTTTCAACTGATCAACTGATTGTGATTAAGAGGTCATTTTTAAAGAACTGCAAAAAAAATTCGAACTATAGTTTAAAGAGCAGGGTATTGACTAGGGGGTGAACCCCCTAATATACATGTTAAAATTTTATGAATATAGAAGTTCGTTACGTAAGTTAATTCTAAGTTACGTATATTTATTACTAATAAAAACGTTCGTAAATAAAATTAAACAAGTTTCGAGAAAGCCATTTAACCAAATATAATATGAAAAATTTGTTTTAATTATTCATTTACGGTGAGCCAAAATCAAAACCTGTATTAATTCAAAAACGTTCAAAAATTAAATAAAAAAAACAAGTTTTTTAAACTGAAAGTAAGGAGCGACATTAAAACTTAAAACGAACAGAAATTATTCCGTATATGAAGGGGCTGTCCCCTCCTCAACGCCTCGCTCTTTACGCTAATGTTTGACTTTCTCACAACTCTATTTTTCTAAACAATAAAAAAACTTTAGCGTAAAGAGCGAGGCGTTGAGGAGGGGACAGCCCCCTTCATATACGGAATAATTGCTGTTCGTTTTAAGTTTTAATGTCGCTCCTTACTTTCAGTTTAAAAAACTTGTTTTTTTTATTTAATACTCTCTAGAATCACTACAATACCTTCCATCATCATTGTAAGCGTCTTCGAACATTTGAAACACACACACACAAACACAAAAAAACACACATGAACAAAAAACACACACACAAACTCCCCCTGCGACACAACACTTTCATCCCTCCCCCCCCCAAACACTTTTCAGTCATTTCTCGCTAAAAAATTCTATTTTAAGTCATTCATTTGGGTTTTTCGCAACAATTCGTGCCACAGTACAGCACTATAACTACTCTAAGACACACCTCTGTCATCGCCCCATCTCCCCAAACACACTTTTCAGACATTCCTCGTTAAAAAATTTATTTCAAGTCATTGATCCGGGTTTTCACGAGCAATTCGAGCCATAGAACGGCACTATAACCACTCTAAGACACCCTTCTCCATCGCCCATTCTCCCCAAAAACACTTTTTAGAAATTTCTCGTTAAAAATTTTATTTCAAGTCGTCATTCATCCGGGTTTTCGCGAGCAATTCGTGCCATGGTACGGCACTAAAAATACTCTAAAACCCCCTCTGTCATCGCCCCATCTTCCCCAAAGCACTTTTCAGACATTTCTCGTAAAATTTTTATTTTCAAGTCACTCATTTGGGTTTTTACGATCAATTCAACCCACAGTACAGCACTATAACTGCTCTAAGACCTTCAGCTATCATCGCCCCATCTCCCCAAAAACAATTTTCATACATTTCTCGTAAAAATTTTTATTTCAACGCATTCATTTGGATTTTCGCGAGCAATTCGACCCACAGTATCACAATATAACCACTCTGAGACACACTTCTACCATCGTCCCTTCTCCTCAAAAATACTTTTCAGTTATTTGTCATTAAAATTTTTATTTTCAACCCATACATTCAGGTTTTTGCAAGCAATTCAGCCCATTGTACCACACAGTACTCTCTAGAATCACTTCAATACCTTCCAACATCATTGTAAAAGTCTTCGAACGTTTGAAACACACACACAAACACAAAAAAAACACAAACAAAAAACACACATGAACAAAAAACACACACACAAACAAAATAAACAAACACAAAAACACACAAAAAAAGAAAAAAAACAAAAAAAACACTCAAACACACACAGACAAACACACAAACACACACACTCACTCACACACACACACTCACATACACACACACACATACAAACACTCACACACACACAGACACAAACACACACACACACACACACATACACACACACACACACACACACACACACACACACACACACACACACACACACACACACACACACACACACACACACACACACACACACACACACACACACACACACACACACACACACACACACACACACACACACACACACACACACACACACACACACACACACACACACACACACACACACACACACACACACACACACACACACACACACACACACACACACACACACACACACACACACACACACACACACACACACACACACACACACACACACACACACACACACACACACACACACACACACACACACACACACACACACACACACACACACACACACACACACACACACACACACACACACACACACACACACACACACACACACACACACACACACACACACACACACACACACACACACACACACACACACACACACACACACACACACACACACACACACACACACACACACACACACACACACACACACACACACACACACACACACACACACACACACACACACACACACACACACACACACACACACACACACACACACACACACACACACACACACACACACACACACACACACACACACACACACACACACACACACACACACACACACACACACACACACACACACACACACACACACACACACACACACACACACACACACACACACACACACACACACACACACACACACACACACACACACACACACACACACACACACACACACACACACACACACACACACACACACACACACACACACACACACACACACACACACACACACACACACACACACACACACACACACACACACACACACACACACACACACACACACACACACACACACACACACACACACACACACACACACACACACACACACACACACACACACACACACACACACACACACACACACACACACACACACACACACACACACACACACACACACACACACACACACACACACACACACACACACACACACACACACACACACACACACACACACACACACACACACACACACACACACACACACACACACACACACACACACACACACACACACACACACACACACACACACACACACACACACACACACACACACACACACACACACACACACACACACACACACACACACACACACACACACACACACACACACACACACACACACACACACACACACACACACACACACACACACACACACACACACACACACACACACACACACACACACACACACACACACACACACACACACACACACACACACACACACACACACACACACACACACACACACACACACACACACACACACACACACACACACACACACACACACACACACACACACACACACACACACACACACACACACACACACACACACACACACACACACACACACACACACACACACACACACACACACACACACACACACACACACACACACACACACACACACACACACACACACACACACACACACACACACACACACACACACACACACACACACACACACACACACACACACACACACACACACACACACACACACACACACACACACACACACACACACACACACACACACACACACACACACACACACACACACACACACACACACACACACACACACACACACACACACACACACACACACACACACACACACACACACACACACACACACACACACACACACACACACACACACACACACACACACACACACACACACACACACACACACACACACACACACACACACACACACACACACACACACACACACACACACACACACACACACACACACACACACACACACACACACACACACACACACACACACACACACACACACACACACACACACACACACACACACACACACACACACACACACACACACACACACACACACACACACACACACACACACACACACACACACACACACACACACACACACACACACACACACACACACACACACACACACACACACACACACACACACACACACACACACACACACACACACACACACACACACACACACACACACACACACACACACACACACACACACACACACACACACACACACACACACACACACACACACACACACACACACACACACACACACACACACACACACACACACACACACACACACACACACACACACACACACACACACACACACACACACACACACACACACACACACACACACACACACACACACACACACACACACACACACACACACACACACACACACACACACACACACACACACACACACACACACACACACACACACACACACACACACACACACACACACACACACACACACACACACACACACACACACACACACACACACACACACACACACACACACACACACACACACACACACACACACACACACACACACACACACACACACACACACACACACACACACACACACACACACACACACACACACACACACACACACACACACACACACACACACACACACACACACACACACACACACACACACACACACACACACACACACACACACACACACACACACACACACACACACACACACACACACACACACACACACACACACACACACACACACACACACACACACACACACACACACACACACACACACACACACACACACACACACACACACACACACACACACACACACACACACACACACACACACACACACACACACACACACACACACACACACACACACACACACACACACACACACACACACACACACACACACACACACACACACACACACACACACACACACACACACACACACACACACACACACACACACACACACACACACACACACACACACACACACACACACACACACACACACACACACACACACACACACACACACACACACACACACACACACACACACACACACACACACACACACACACACATGCCATACACATATAGTGTACGGCAAGAGTACTATGACAAAATAAAGAGTATTGCACCAAGCATAAAATTCATACGAGGACTTGACGTGGTTAATAGTATGGAGCTATACTCATGGTTGATCATTGAAGATTTAGCTGAATCTATTGAAGAATGGTCTAGGAGATGCCACAATTATTCACGGTCCGGTCACATACTGAAAAAATTTCCGTAAGAATTTTTCTTCATAATCTTTTTCATCAGAGTAAATGTATGAGAACACTTGCTTAGAATTATACTTACTATATTATCTATAGGGTTGTTCGCGATTCAAGTTCTTTTATAACTCTAAACACACAAATCTACCCTGGGGAAGCAAAATTATTACTTTCCGCGTGCAATCAAGCTACTAATAAACCTTATGGATACATTTTATTGGATCTTAATCAAAAGACGCCTGATCAGTTGGGCTTAGTAGATGATAATTTTTATAATACAATTAATGTATATCTACCCGTGAATAGTAAAAAAGGTGATTAGTTGCCATCATGAAGCCGAAGAAGCTAAATCAAAACAGACATTTATTTTCCGTCCTAGCTAATTCAAAACCGCAGCTTAGGACAGCTATACTGAAACTTGGAATTAACAACGAATTCATTAATCTCCTATCTGAACTCTATTTAAATTTAACTGAAGGCAATGTTTAACTGTCAGAAGTTTAGACAACAGAAAAAACAACATCGTTCGCTTGTACGTGCCATAGCCATCAAAAAGAAAGGAAATAGCAAAAGAAAACGACTTATTTAAGCAGTTGGTAGTTTTTTTTCATTGTTACTGCAGATAACCGACGGACTTATACACACTATTCTCTAGAAATGGCTAAAACCTCTAAATTGATGCCGATTGAATTTGCTCTTTCACCAAAAGAGCACTTTGAAGATAATCTTGATAAATTTATTAACTATGAAACAATTGCCGATGATGAAAAATTGATGTTGCTTCAAAATTCCCTTCGACGTGTCAACAAACATAAACCTTAATGTGAAATAGCATTTAAAGTAAATGTCATTGATAAACCTACTGAAAGTGCTGCTAATTCTGAAAGTTTGAAATACTCGAAAAAAGAAGATTAACTAACAAGTGTTGTAGACATTTTACCCCCATCCTATCGTGAGCAAAGTAAAATACTCTTGACTTACAGCCATATATCTTATAGTTAATCTTTAAATTTATGGTTTGAATGAAATTACCGGCGCCAGTATCGCAGGTGCAAAGCAATGATGTCTTTAAGTATTGAATAGCATCCGCAGGTGCAAACAAAGTAGCCAATGGTGAAACAGTGTTTCACCAATAAAAAAAGATACAAAGTAGGATAGACATTGTAAACCAGACTTTTGTTCGACAGAGAAAAGTTCAGAAGTGTCCTTCTCTTAGCTATAAATTATACAAAGTAGAACATTAATAATGTAAAACATAAACTTTGTATGACAGGAAAAATTCTGAAATGTCAATCTTGCAGCCATAAATTACGTGAGAGTTAAAATAGCTAATTGGTGTATTCCCTGTCCAATAGGAATATAGGACATACTGTCTGACCAATAGACCCAATGTAATACACTTTTTAGCAACGCCTAAATGTAACCTCTGGCGAAATTGGACAGTATAATTAGTGAGAACTTAGCAATTTCGCACCAGTCTTGGAGTAGAGTTTGAGAGCAGTCTTATGTGAGAGAACTTATGATCTAGCTATTAATAACTTTTGATAATTTGAGATCACGAGTAAACCTATATTAAGCTACATATGCCTCAGTGTTTAATTTCGTCAAAGGGTCTTAACCGTGAATTGAAGTGCAGATTATTTTGATATTCCCGAGATCAACATTGTATTGCAAATGTGAGTAAAAAATAAATACATTACTTTCTTATTTCTTATTCTTCATTTTAGTATTTCTCAAGAACAATTATTCCTTGTGGCTCCAACCGCTCTATAGGGAACCTGAATCCAAGTAGTCTGATTTCAACTCAGTATAGCCATTAACATATGCTCCCCACTTGAACCGCTGTCTTAATCCCCCGTCATACGAAGTCCCCCCTCAAACTATGGTATAAAATCTACTAAATCCCACCAAAAGAATTACACAAACCCAACTCCCCCCATTAGATTTGCAGTCGACGCCAGCACCCGGCACTGGCGCAAAAAATTCAAACTACCGTATTAATACATGGCAAAATTGGCAAACAAATGTAAATCAATTAGCTAGAGATTCCATGGGCATATTTGAATCTTTATTGCAGACACCGACGTATGAAATAAATCCACAAGGCAACGTGTCAGGCACCTCAGAACAATAAATTGGGCCCAGAAGGGGCCTAGAATATTTTATAGGTCCAACCCAATAGTAGTACCGTCTTTTAGTGATAGTAATAATATGTTACCTATATTTAATGATTTTTGTGTGGCAAATGCTTACTTTAATGCACAAATTGACTCTGGTGCAACAGTTAATATCAAAAACTCTTGCGTATTTAATAAGTTGCCTCCGCATATTAGGCGGCAGAGGAATTTTAATAGTCCCAACTTAATTAGCGTAACAGGGCATAAATTGGATGCAAAAGGTTCAATCCGCCTAGATGTAAAAAGGGATAATAGAATTTTTCCGACAAACTTTATAAGGTGCAACAATTTTGTGTATGAAGCCATCATCGGCTCAATTTTTCTAAGGTCTAATAGAGTATTATTAGACGTAGCGAACGAAAGGCGTGTGTACCCGTCAAATACCCCTTCCCTTGCCTTAAGAAATTGTAACAGAAGTTACACAGAGAATGTAACAGTAAATAAATTTCTGGCGGTATAATGTCGCAATCTTTTGAACCTCATGTCTCGCTACAAAGAGGACATGGCATAATCAGAAATTTGTTTACTTATTCTGGAAGACATTGCAGAAATGAAGTAGATTTAAATAATAAGTGGATTGAATCTGCAAAAATAAAAATAGGAGGTATGCGACGATATAGGTCGAATGAAATCAAGGAATTATGGATTATAGTGGAATTATGGAAAAAAGTAAGGAACCCCAATGCGGTTCAGGCGCAGCCAATGTTATTGGCGTATAGCGCCAGTCTAAATTTAATAGACAATGAAAATAAAGAAAAATATTATGGATTCACAATACGGAAAACAAAAGTCCCTCCCAAAACGATACAAAGAATTCAAATATCACAGATGATTCAACCAGTGGATAGCAAATCCGAAATCTGGTTCTTGATCCCGTCGAATGAAATTACTGAAAATATGTTATGCGAATAATAGATTATATCTTACTACGAAGGAGAAGGTTTTATTTGGGTAACTAATAACCACGAAAAGGCTACTACTACAATAAAAAGGGGAACATGTGTAGTTCAAATCCAAGTTATCTCGGAGAATGATTTAGATACGTGGGACAATTCCGAAAGAAACCTAGTTAACGGCATTAGAACCTCAATTAACAAATACCCTCTAACTAAATCGCAATTTTTAAACAAAGTTGAATTGAAGTTATCAAGTATTTTGTAATAGGTTGCATAGGTTGCATCAAGACGCTGGGTAATTGTAGACAGAGAAAAGCCAAGACAGATAGTCCATGTAATTGAGAGGCAAATGTTTAAATGGCAGGGGCACGGGTAAATGGCAGGAGTATGCATGACTCTCTTATTGGACACATACTTGTCAGGTTAGTTTTTCAAAAGGCATGCCTGCCTAGAGTCTTAGGCATGCTGATCAAGAATTCAAAAAGAGGCAAACAAGGCACACCTGCCTATGGTCTTAGGAAGGTTGACCAAGAATTTAAAATTGACATAGGACCATAAATTTGCTTGAAATAACAGGCAAACAATCGTTTAAAGCCATCTTTATCTTTCAAATAGTACCTATTCGTTGCCTAAGCTTAGCCCCACATTCTGAAAAAAATTTGAGTTTTTCCCAAATTTTTTAAATTTTTGGGTCACTTGCCCGAGACTCTGTGCGGGTGGGCGCCCCCAAATATTCTCCCAAATTCCTCTCTCAATTTAGCACTTATAAAGTTCCTTTACCAAGAATAGATGAAATCCTTGACTCTATCTAAAGCAAAAACAAAATTTTTACTTCTCAAAAACAAAACTTTTTTGGATCTTACCCAAGGCTACCACCAAGTGAAAATAGCCGAAAAAGATGTTCATAAAACTGCATTTTCTACAACTGAATGCGGTTCCTATGAATACTTAAGAGTACCTTTTGAACTTAAAGACAAGTTCAATCGCGCTATGTAGACCCTTATCGCATCTATTAAGAGGATTAAAGAATATCATTCACTTTTTTGATGATGTCATATGTGTAGGAGAAAATGCTGAACAACACTTAGCAACACTTGCTAGTGTTCGAGAAATTCAGAGAGGGCAATTTAAAATGCCGGGCCGAAAAAGTAAATCTATTACGACCTAAAATTAAATTTTTAGGAGTTGTAGTGACGCAAGGAGAGATATCCCCAGACCCAGACAAAATAAAATGTGTTGAAACCTCAAACCCCCTAGAACTATGAAAGAATTAAGAGGAATTCTAGGTCTTACTGCTTACTTCAGAAAATTCGTGCGCAATTATGCCCAAATTGCGAAACCCCTCACGGAGTTAACTAAACGGAA
Organism: Artemia sp. Qi Xiang Cuo; assembly: GCF_049724085.1. Classification (NCBI taxonomy): domain Eukaryota; kingdom Metazoa; phylum Arthropoda; class Branchiopoda; order Anostraca; family Artemiidae; genus Artemia; species Artemia sp. Qi Xiang Cuo. Next base: position 57,246,992 of record NC_142795.1, on the reverse strand, counting down.
CTCCCAAAATGTTACCTGGTCCCAGGAAGCTCAAACTTCCCTAAACCGTCTCAAAAAGGCACTGTCTTCGGAACCCATATTATCGTTTCCTGATTTAGAGAATTGAAAATTCTTAATTACGACTGACGTCAGCTCGAAGGGCATTGTCGCTATTCTTCTGCAAATAATCCCGATAGAAAACCCTAATCCTCTAGAGGGAACGCCTAAACAAAAAAAAATAGAAAAAGTTATATGCAATTCGAGTAGAACTTTATCAAAAGGCGAAAGTACTTATTCCGCCACAAACTTAAATTATTATATATAATCCACCACTTGGACAAATTTAGACACTATTTAATTGGTATAAAATTTATGCTACGATCAGACCATAAAAGCTTGCAGTACCTGCGCACTTTCAAAAACGCCACGGGAATTCTAGCTAGATGGATTATGAAAATCCAAGACCTAGATTACGAATTTGTATATTTAAAAGGCAAACAAAATGCAGCTTATGACTTCTTGAGTAGATTCCCAGACAATATGCCGTCGGAAGCCGAGGAAAACGAAATTAACGATATCAATACTAAGAGTAAACTTAAATATAAGAAAAACAAAGTCAAAGACACAGTAAAAGAAAATAAGGATAACTATTGTCCCTTGTCTTTGGAAAATATAAAAAGAAATAAAAAAACGATGAAATGTGTTTATCACTTATTAATTATTTTGTGAATGATGATGCGTAACCAGATAAATTCCAAACTCTTAGAAAAGAAATAGATAATTTTTACTATGATCTTGATGAAGAAATATTATGTAGAATTGTGACTGCTGAGGCAAATAGAAACCAAACTTCAATAATACCTGTATTACCCCAAAACTTAATGATACCTGCCTCTGAATATTTTCATTCAGATATAGGTGGACATTTAGGAATAAGTAAAACCTTCCATAAATTAAAACAATATTTTTACGTGCTGTCAGCATTAACAAAACTTAAAGAATTTGTGAGTACATGCTAAGCGTGTAACTTATTAAAGAATTTGTGAGTACATGCTAAGCGTGTAACGTGTAAACATGCTAAGCGTGAAAATACCCCCAAGCCTCTCCTAACCCCCCAATGGGACGAATCCCGGTAGCGAGGTTCCCCTTCGATATCGTCTCATTTGATTTGACGGAACCCGTGGAGGCTTACCTGTTTCCAACGGAGACCACAGTTGTATTCTTTGAGTTATAGATCACTTTTCTGGTTTTACTTTTGCTAAAACATTTAAAAATCAAGGCACGTACGCCACGAGTAAGGAGTTAGCGAAATTAGTTTTAAAGTTTGGCATTCCAAACAAGGATATAAGTGATAACAGAAGCAATTTTGGTTCAAAAGTAACAAAGACTCAATGTGTTTTCTTAGCATAGAGAAATCGGTAACGTCCCCTTATCTCCAAAAAGCAACTGTTAAAATAGTAAATTGGAATAAATTTTCTCTGAACGTATTAGAATTTATAGAAAAAACACCAGGCACGGTTGGGATCAATTCTTACCCTATTTAACCAACATGATCAGTATTGATTGTCCAAAATAACCAAAGAGAACCCTTTTTATTTATTATTTAACCGCAATTTGAGAATACCGTATTAGTATATTATTGAACCCTGGAAGTACTATAGTAAAACAGAGATTTACACACAAGAGTTCATAAATAGTATGAGAAAAACCTACAAAATAGTTAAACAAAAGTTGGAAAAATGTAAAATAAGTCAACAGCTAAGAAACCTACCCAAAGTCAAAGGGAATATAGATTTTAAGATAGGAAATTGCGTCTACCTAAGGAACGAGGCAAAGACGGAAGGCAAAAAAATTTCCAATAAATATTCTGGACCGTATAGAATAGTCAAAAAGTATGATAACGATTTTACTTCTAAAATGGCGAACCCCGATAATGGAAGAATCTATAAGGCACATGTATGCTGAATAAAAACAGCCAAATTCCCGGAAAGATGGGTATCGCGTCCCTCTTCTACCGAATCGTCAGACGCGGAAGACGAACCCCCTAAATCAAGATTGGCAGAGCTAAAACCCTTTAATTTCAAGCAAGACTATTTTGAGAATGATAGTGATGAGGAAAACTTTGAAGAATTTTTAGCTATGAAAAATCTAGTTTTTCCCAAAAGAAAATCCTTAGTACATGCGAGAATAAAACTGCCAAAAAGTCCAGAAAACTCATCATCAGAGAGCGCAGGAGAATTATATTATACGATATCTCCAAAACCTCAATTTTTTCCTGATAGAATTTCGACACCTTGTCCCCCCAAAAGATTTCCAGATGATATGGTTTCCCCAGCAACCCCAATAGAGAGACCCCTGTCACTACAGGAGGAATTAAACGGAGCTGTAGAAACTCCGGGTATTACTGTTAAGAAAACTGCTCCCAAACATTCAATTAAAATAAACCTGCGAGAAGCTATGGATTTAAAAGCTTTTCCCAAAAAAAGGAGGTAAAGTGCTTTGCCTTGGAATCAAATACCCAAGGATACCCAGGAATGACAGTATCATGATATAACCGTGTCTGAGACCAAACCCAAGCCATTAACTTCATGGAGGGACACACTGGTGAAAAAAATGCTCTATCCCCCTTAAAACAAAGCATTTAAACAATGAAGGAGCCCCGCAAAAACTTTTAATTCCTCTCAGAGTTCTCAAGAGTCTTTCAAATCTTCCGAATTAAAAACTCAAAGCGAGGACGTATAAAATAAACCCTCTACTTCCAGAGTAGAAATATACGAAGGAAGGGCAGGTGATACCTCATAAACGCAAAGTGCCACTTCTAAGAGTTCTAATGCGGAATTCAGTTCCGAAGAATCTGACGGCGAATCAGACCACATGGTAGTTAAGTAATAGGGAAATCAAAACCGATTTCAGCGGCCGCGCACGCGAAGGAAACAAAATTAAAGGGAAAGAATTTTTGAAAAAACAATACAAAAATTTTGATCTTATATCCCTAGCAAAACCGAAAAAGAAAAAGCCGCAAGAAGTCGAGGAGAAAGTAACGACACAATCGGGTAGAACGGTTAAAAAACCTGATAGATGGAATTACCCTTAGTCAGTACAGGATTAAGAGATTTTTAATGGATGGGCGTCATAAAGGAATAATAATTTAAAAACTTGTAGCTCACAAGTAAAAATTATACAACTATAAAAATGCTATAGAAAAATTTTTCTCAACATATACCAGTTCTCGAAAACAAATTCTAATTAAAAAGTCACATTGCCCATAATTAATTCGAATAATTTTCCTTAATATAAAAAGTCTACCCGTACTATTCCAGTACGATGTATCCAGTCCAACTGAAAGAAGCCGGGGAGTTGCCTGACGGTTTGGAGTGTAGTGGAGAATATTACTGAAGTTTCCCGGGCCGAACCCCGAGCCGGTAGACTGGCTCCAGAATCTCCCAATTCCAGGACAATTCCCAATTCCAAAGAACATTTCAAGTGAAATTATATTGAAAAATTGTGGAGGCACTGTTAACTATAGGAAAAACCCAAAGGTCAGGCTAAGAGTTTTCATATAAATGAGAGTGTCTCATATGGTACTCCCCAAAGCAGTATTATCAACCGTAATGCAATATAGTTTAACTCAAAATATAACTGGCTAACGAAAAAGGCCTGATGTAGGAAGTTCGTGGTCAACTGATGACTACAAGTGGTGTTTAAAGTTCTATTTGGCACATTATGCCTACTGAGTAGCTCCCTTACGAAAGACAACCGCATCTCTAGAAAAATGAACCCATCAATCGAAACAACCAAAATGAACCCAGTTATTGGGATTAAAGACGGATTCTTTAACGTGGGAAGTTTGGGCTCTGTTTAGCCTGCGAACGGTGTTTTGTTCAGTTCGTTGGTGAAACGGTGACTATACTCCCCTACGACAGTCAACTTGTATTCCTATAAAACCGACGAGCCGACAAAAGAAGGTATCGAACCATTACCTAATCTAAATGAGAAAAACGCCCAAAAAGTTTCAACTCATCAATCCTTCTTAATATTATACAGACAAAGACTAAAAGCCTTATTAGAACTATTTAATACGGAAATACAAAAATTAAAACAAAGTACCACGAAGATTTTTGAAGTATTTTTTCGAAGAAATAAATACCGTAGGTCTACAAGCCTAATTCCCATCATCGGAGAACTCGCCTCTCGCCTTTTTGGTTTGACAACGGAGGAAGACTTAAACATCCTAAGGGGAAATGTAAAAAATTTGAATAATGCCATGAACGTAACGTTACACATCCAGAAGATACAAGCCAGTATAGCAAATTACCAGAGGGATAAAGTTGAAATGATACCTAAGAAAAGCTCAAAAACTGTAAACGTAATGAATTATTTAAGGAACGAAGTGGATCGCGTGGTGACAGACGCGAGCCTTACCATGGTATCACTCGATATAATTACCATGTCACTACTAAATCTGGCGACAGACGTTAGTAAGTTTGAATTCGCATTATTTGCCCTCTCGGGAGGAACCCTGTCTTAAGACCTGGTAGACCCTTCTAACCTAAAAGGTATTCTAGATGAAATAAAAACGCACCTAACGTTTGGTTTACATTTACTCATAAAGCCAGAAGTATCAAATTTATTCCTTTATTATACAAAATTAAAAGTCCACATCACGGAAATAAATGAACAATTATTCGCAGTAGTAACAATTCCATTGATAAACCAACAATCCGTACACGACTTGTACAAAATTTCGACCTTCCCTGCTAATATAAAGAAGACAAATTCATTTATGACTATCACACCGGAAGCAGAGTATTTACTTGTTGATCAAGAAAGACGAAAATACGCCGTAGCTAATCCACAAGACTTAAAAGGGTGTGTATCATTCAAAAACCTAGTATGCTAGGCTACGTTACCTGTATTTAACGTCGTATCTGGATTTTGTATGTTAGACATATTTTTAAAAGACACACAATAGGAAGAAATACCTGATTCGTTCAAGGCCTTGGTAGGAAGTACTAAACGAGAAATATTCATACACCTTAGATATGATCTTTGGTTATTTTCTGTTCCAAAAGAAACTATTGGAACTTTGTCTTGTTATAATAATGCTGAAAGAATCGATCCAAGTTACAGGACCGATTTACTATTACAAGATGTGGGTACGATAACCATAAAACAAGGATGTCAACTTGTAACTAAAGAATCAACAGTTCAAACGCCGTTAATTACCACGAGCACGAATATAATAAGTCCTAAAATAATCAAAATTAAGGCAATCAACCTGTCTTCCCAATATAGAAAGTGAGGAAAGAAAATTCTCGTTATGGTCCAAATGAGAAAAGAAGAAAGAAACATGAGGGTTTACAAAAATAATAGAGCCGTTAGATTTACATGTTCCCCTATTTACTAATGAAGAATGAAGATTTACGTATGTGGATAATAGATACGAAATATTCTCAACCAATTTTTGGTGTAACATACTACTGACCGTATGTTTCGTATTCGCGATTTCCCTGACTATGAGAGCCTTAGTAACTTTTAATTATGGAAGAACTTTGAGACTAAGAAGGCAAAACTCAAAGGAAGAACACGGGGAAACGGCTGAAATGCAGAAGTTAAACCCGGAACCACACGAAAACGTCGTTCTAACGATGTAGCGTAACTTATGTTTAAATGGTTATTTTAAATCTAATGTAGAATTAAATAAGTGTTGAAGGAAATTAAAATAAAGTGTGTGTGATAGCGTATACTAAGGAACATAATAAGAGACCTTAAGGAATTAATCTCTTATATCGTCGTTATTCTATAGCAACTTAGAAGAAATTCCTATGTTATAGGTTTCCCAATGGAAATTCTATATATTTGAAACCCAACCAGCACTTCGTCCAAGATGAACCCAACCATGTTCGAACTATTCCGTGAAGAAACTATATTGTAAGTGTTTTAAAATTTTTTGCCAAGACGAAAAGAGTGAAGGACAATAATTTACAACAGAAGGAGTGAGTACGCTAAGAGACACGTAAGGTGGTGAAGTAGGTGTGAATTTACAAATTTCACATTTTAATACTTTTGATAATTTAACAACTTCGATAACTTATTATCAGAATTATATAACGAACAAACCCAGTGAAAGTGTTTTAATGATTACCAGTGAATGTATTGAATATATTATTATATGCTTTAAGTCGTTCTTATATATATATATATATATATATATATATATATATATATATATATATATATATATATATATATATATATATATATATATATATATATATATATATATATATATATATATATATATATATATATATATATATATATATATATATATATATATATATATATATATATATATATATATATATATATATATATATATATATATATATATATATATATATATATATATATATATATATATATATATATATATATATATATATATATATATATATATATATATATATATATATATATATATATATATATATATATATTGCTAGTTACTTAGACAGGGTTAATGTAAAATCGATGTATTTACCCATTAATTTAGCGTAGATAGGAAGCATAATTATTCTATAGTTAGCAAAGGATAAAAACTTGTAAAAGGTGAATTTTAAAAAAAAATCTTGTAGTAATAGTAGAATAGTCCCAACCACATAAAACATTTCCCATGATAATGTTTGATACAGTTGGAAATGTAGGAGTCATCAGTGTTAGATGTAAAAAAACAAAAAAAATATTTAGTAGAGAAGCTAGGCTATAGCCATAGATAATCTTAGTCCGGTAGAGGAACTTTAGAAAGGGATATATAATAAATTAAGAAAAGTAATAGAGAAAATTTTAAGCACCCCTGATTAAGCTTAAATAAAAGCATAAAATAATAGAATGTCAATTAAAATGACGTAAGACAAATAGTAAATAAATCGAGAATATTTCAAAAACCCAAGAGTAAGCAAATCCTAATGACGGAATGTCACTATATAATGGGAAAGATAATATATAGGGCCTACCATTAGTAATATGTGATATATTTAATATACAAAAAAATAAAATTGTTTTTTCATTAGGAGGCTTCTGATACAAATGCCTCGTAGAATCTTACACATTTTACTTTTCAGATATAAAGTGTTGAAAAGCTACCGGTCAAATCACGACGCTAATCAAGGTATAGGGTTTTGAGATTCGTGAAAATGCTTGGCAATAAAAATCGTGATATACACAGTTCACAGGATGTTTTAAGTCATCATAGGAATATGAATGTCTAATCATCAGAATATTGAAAATAAATTATTGGGCGCTCAGTTAGCATAATGAGTTTAGTTTGTAACCATAATGAAAAAGTAGCGGGCCCTCCTCAGGAGTTGGGCCAGTCATGTAATAGTTCTTAGGGCGCAGAATCAGGACTGGAAATATATAGTGATGAAAAGTGTTTTTCGCAGGACTATTATTATTATGATTAACTTTGCCTCTATTGTCGTCAATTGAAGTGAAGCCTTGCTCATATACATACATTGTTGCATACCTGAAATGTAAGTTTCAATAAATCCATTACTTTTCTATTTGTGTTTGTTCTTATTATAGGCCTGTATCTCACCGTATAGTAGATAACTAGTTCAATTGTCTCCATCGGAAACGCTCCCAGTAAATCTGATAACCCTAAGAAGAATGATTACGCTCCTGGATTGACGGCTCCCCAGCCTAATTAATCACCTCGCAAGAAAATTCAAATTTATTTTAGTCTATTTTATTTTCTTTCATAGGGATTAGTATGGCTATTTACCTACCTCGGCATTGTACTCATCCCTCCTTCCTGCACAATGAGTACGGTCTGTAGTAGAACAAGTTTACATTGACTCAGCGGATCAAGGCCAAACATAAGTGTCACGAGTAAAACACTTTCATAACGGCAAAGTTGGCGCGATCCTTGATAATACTAAATAAAAAAGTGTTTTAAACTGAAAGTAAGGAGCGACATTAAAACTTATAACGAACAGAAATTATTCCGTATTTGAAAGGGGTTGTCCCCTCCTCAACGCTTCGCTCTTTACGCTAAAGTTTTTTATTGTTTTAAAAAATAAAGTTGTGAGACAAAGTCAAACTTTAGCGTAAAGAGCGAGACGTTGAGGAGGGGATAGCCCCTTTCATATACGGAATAATTTCTGTTCGTTTTAAGCTTTAATGTCGCTCCTTACTTTCAGTTTAAAAAACTTGTTTTTTTATTTAATTTCTGATCGCTTTTTAGTTAATGAAGCTTTTATTTTGGGTCACCCTCATTGAATAAGTAAACAAAATTTGCATACAAATTTTACTTTTCTTTTGCTAAATGGATGTCTCTAAATTTGGTTATGACGTAATTTACAAATTAACTTACGTAACTAACTTCTATATTCGTATTTTTTTCTTCTGGCAAAAAATACAAAGTTGCAGATTTTTGCAGATATGAGCTTGAAACCTATGTAATAGGGTTTTCTGATACGCTGAATCTGACGGTGTGATTTTCATTAAAATTCTTTCACTTGTAGGGGATGTTTACCCCCCTTTAAAAAATCGGGTAAATTTTCTCAGGCTCTTAGCCTTTGATGAGTAATACTAAACTTAATAAAATTTATATATTTAGCATCAGCATTATAAGCCCATTCTTTTGATACATTTATTGACATCAAAATTCCGTTTTTAAGAGTTTCGTTTACTATTGAGGCGTATCGCTTGTTTTTTTATTGTTTTTTTTATTACGTATATGTTATTACGTATATGAGGGGGTTCTCTCTTTAGTCAATACCACGCTCTTTACGTTAAAAGTTAAAAAAATTTTGATTCACAAACCCCTGGATCACAAAGGCCGTTTAATTAGAATAGATAGCTCTTTTGATACCACTAAAAAAAACTGTAGCGTAAAGAGCGAGGTATTGACTTGGGGGAGAACCCCCTAACATACGTTATAATTTCTGTTCGTTTTAAGTTCTAATCTTGCTTCTTACTTTCAGTTAAAAAAACTTTTTTTTTAAATAATGCTTGGAAAATCCAGCGCCCCCTTCATAGAAATGTCCCTTACCCCAAAGAAACATCCTCCGCGGAAAGATTCTCCAGAGTAATCCCCTCCTCTATCCCCCCCCCCTCCAGAAACAAATCCTTCCTGAAAATGTCTGTATACTTCTCAATAACCAATAAATCATGCTGGCAAGTCCGGCACCCCCGTCATGGCAATTTCTCTTCCCCCATGAAAACTTCCTTCATGGAAAGAACCTCCAACATAACCCCCGACCCCCCCCCCCCCACTACCAGAAGGAAACCTCCTGAAAACTTCTGTATACTTCCCAATAACCAATACTATATGTTAACATTGGGTAAAGTTCATAACTTTTAGCCCTCTATCTGGGGACTTCGGGGGATTAGGTCATCCTAAAAGACATATTTATCATATTTTCGACCATGCTGAACAAAATGGGTATCTCAAAATTTTGATCGGGTAACTTTGGGAAAAAAATAAGCGTGGGAGGGGGCCTAGTTGCCCTCCATTTTTTTTGGTCACTTAAAAAGGGCACTAGAACTTTTAATTTCCGTTCCAATGAGCCCTCCTACGATATTCTAGGACCACTGGGTTTGATATGATCACCCCTGGAGAAAACAAAATGAATACGCATCCGTGATCTTTCTTCTGGCAAAAAATGCAAAATTCCACATTTTTTGTAGATAGGAGCTTGAAACGTCTACAGTAGGGTTCTCTGATACGTTGAATATGATGCTGTGATTTTCATTAAGCTTCTATATTTTTAGGGGGTCTTTCCCCCTTTTTTTAAAATCAGCCAAATTTTCTTAGGCGCGTAACTTTTAATGGGTAGCGCCAAGTTTGATGAAAATTATCTATTTGAAATCAGCATTGAAATCTGATTATTTTGATGTATCTATTGGTATCAAAACCCGTTTCCTAGAGTTTCGGTTACCATTGAGCCGGGTCGCTTCTTACTTACAGTTCGTTACCACGAACTGTTTAACAGCTTAAATCCTTAATGGCACAAGTGACACGGTCACAAGTGGTACAGGGCCGACATCCATTGACATTCACCAGCCACACAAAATTCCCCCGGCAGAATATTGTCTGTAAAAACACGGATAAAATTTATGAAAAATTTGGTTTGGATACAGGGTATAATTTTTCAACTCTTCCTCTGGTGATGAATTAAATTCTTAAAATTAGTAAAATAGTTCTGATCACTGAAGTGGATCAGCACTTATTTGTAGAGAAATACATGCTGGGAGGGTATGTTTTCAACGGGGATCGTATCCTTGATACCGACCCGACTGGACAGCGCACCGGTGAAACGTTAAATGCGGTGTTCTTGCATACGATTTGCTTTTTTTGTCGGCAGTGTCTCACTTTTATTGGCCGTGTGGGAACTACCAATGGCTTGAGTCCTTACAATTCATCTTTGTTAGAGGAAAGGGATATGCACTTGACACCTTCAAAGTAAAAGCTAATTGCCGACCTTGAACCGAAACAGAATATTCCTGTACGTCACGTTCTTTTGTGGTGGATGCTGGCCAACTGTTTCAAGTTCACAAAGATTCATAGAGCCCTTCAATTCGATCAAAAGACTTATACGAAGACGTTTGCTGACACCTTTTTCAAGAAACGATCTGAAGCGAAAACAAAGGCAGAAAAAGAGATATTTAAACTTATTTTGAACTTGGCCTTTGGTAACATGTGCGAGAGTGTGCGCAATAGGAGTCGTTGTGGCGTTGTAACTGACCCAAAAGAATGTGCCCGAATCATTGCAGATCCAAACTTCACATCGTGCAAGATAATAGAGTCTAATATGGTTCTTTTACATAGAAAAAAAGAAATATAGTTTTAAATAAAAACATTGCCGCTGGCAATGCCTTTCTAGAAATTTCAAAGAAAATCATGTTGGGCTTTTAGTACAATGTGTGTAAGCTTCAATGGCCGAGGGAGGGGCAAGTTCAAGTTTATTACGGGGATACAGACTTACTATTGCTGAATTTTGAAAAATGGAAAATGGTGACGATTTTGACGATTTGAAAAATGGTGAGCACATTGGCTCCCAAATGTACTACACCAACTTGGATGAGGCTTTTTATCCCGAGCTAGTGAGGCGCCAGACCCGACATCAATTTTGGGGTCTGACTTTCCAAACGGGCAGTGACTTTGTATCCAAATGTGTGTTTCGGTCGAAGGTGTACTGTGTGCAAACCCAAAATGAGATTATCAGACAAGTTTGCAAGGGGGTACCTTCGCACTATATAAAGGGAATTCAACATGAGTGTTTATAGCAACTATATAAAGAATAATCTAGTTCCAAGAGAGAGTTTCATGGCTATTCACTCTTTAAAATAAAAAACTCTACAGTTCCAGTAGAAAAAATGCCATGCCCACCATATCGGACAAAGTCTATGTCCATGCGGACGGTGTGAGGGTACTACCACAAGGTCACTATCTTACTGCAGATCAAATTAATTGTGTACATTACAGAAAAAACTAGGTTTGGAGAAACCCTTATAGTTGGGTGGGGGGGGGCATTTTTTCCGTCAGTGGAGGGAGGGTTATTGTTTTTCTGTCTTCAGGTCAGTAGTGTGTATTTTTTTACTTGTTTATATATAAATATATGTATATATATATATATATATATATATATATATATATATATATATATATATATATATATATATATATATATATATATATATATATATATATATATATATATATATATATATATATATATATATATATATATATATATACTTATCTATTTTTGTGCTGGGCAAAGCGGTAAGTTTAAAGTGTTTTATGTTACCACCCAGTCCTGCCGTGGGCCCTTGCCCCACCACGGCACCTTTCGGAAACTGGTCACCACATCCTCTGGAGGAGGGACCAGCCCTCCGAGGGGGGGGGACCTATTTTCTAAGTTCTTTTTAAAATGTTCCACTGCCATTATAAGCATATAAATGTGTTTTAAATATGCTTGACTGCCATTGTAAATATATTTATATTTATTTATGAATTAAAGAAAACATGTATATTCTATTTCTTTGAGTATTTATTCAACAGATTGAGTTAACTTTGTATTCTGACATTGGAGGAGTATGTATCAATTATAAAAAACACCATTCAGATTCTTTATTTGCGGACCAACAATGTGGGGAAAAACAACACTATTAACGGAAAAATTCAAACTCATGATAAAAATTTTTTAGAGAATCCGAAAAATATCTATTATTACTAGATTGTATGGCAACAGTACTATGACAAAATAAAGAGTATTGCACCAAGCATAAAATTCATGCAAGGACTTGGCGTGTTTAATAGTATTGCGCTATACTCATGGTTGATTATTGAAGATTTAGCTGAATCTATTGAAGAATGGTCTAGGAGATGCCACAATTATTCACGGTCCGGTCACATACTGAAAAAATCTCCGTAAGAATTTTTCTTCATAATCTTTTTCATCAGAGTAAATGTATGAGAACACTTGCTTAGAATTATACTTACTATATTATCTATAGTGTTGTTCGCGATTCAAGTTCTTTTATAACGCTAAGCACACAAATCTACCCTGGGGCAGCAAAATTATTACTTTCCGCGTACAATCAAGCTACTAATAAAGCTTATGGATATTGGATCTTAATCAAAAGACGCCTGATCAGTTGGGAGTAGTCACTGATAATTTTTATAATACAATTACTGTATATCTACCCGTGAATAGTAAAAAAGGTGATTAGTTGCCATCATGACGCCGGAGAAGCTAAATTAAAACAGACATTTATTTTCCGTCCTAGCTAATTCAAAGCCACGGCTTAGGACAGCTATACTGAAACTTGGAATTAACAACGAATTCATTAATCTCCTATCTGAACTCTATTTAAATTTAACTAAAGGCAATATTTAACTGTCAGAAGTTTAGACAACAGAAAAAGCCACATCGTTCGCTTGTACGTGCCCTAGCCATAAAAAAGAAAGGAATTATCAAAAGAAAACAACTTATATAAGCAGTTAGTAGCTTATTTTCATTGTTACTGCAGATAATCGACGGACTTATAAACACTATTCTCTAGAAATGGCTAATACCTATAAATTGATTCCAATTGAACTTGCTCTTTCACCAAAAGAGCACTTTGAAGATAATCTTGACAAATTTATTAACAATGAAACAGTTGCAGATGATGAAAAAATTAATGTTGCTTCAAAATGCCCTTCGACGTGTCAACAAACATAAACCTTACTGTGAAAGATCATTTAAAGTAAATGTCGTTGATCAACCTACTGAAAGTACTGAAAGTTTTGAAAGTTTGAAAAAGCCAAAAAAGAAGACGGAGATTTATTAACAAGTGTTGTAGACATGTTACCCCCATCCTATCGTGAGCAAAGTAAAATACTCTTGACTTATCTAGCTGAAAATGAACAAATAAACGAGAAAAAGAAAGAAGTTATAATCCAGGGCAAACCCTACAATTTAATTGATTTGTTATCAGATTTGATTGTGAATCGTAAAAGACTTGTACCCTTTTATAGTCATTTATATAAACTTTTAAAATCATCAAATTTTACAAAAAGTCTTAATGGGAATAAACATGTTTTAAAACGATTAAGGGAATTTGAAAAATACAAAGAGATATATCATTAGATAGCGCGCCAAGTGGGTCTGGTAAGGGTATTTAGCGAACGCGTCTTTCCACCTCATTTAGTTCGCGAGAGAGTTGCTAAAGTCGTTGGAGTTGAAAAGAAGATGACAAGCGAGTATTTACAGAAGGAACCCAGCTAAACTCTTCACCAAAATCATAGGACCAGAGGTCGTGACTATCAAAAAACTAAAGCCTTTTACCCTCTGCATATATTACATACAGATTTATTGACTCTAGACAAGATTCAAAGACGTGATAATAGACCGTATAAGTATACTTTACTTGTAATAAGTGCTATTAGTCGCTATGCATATGCAGTTCCACTGCACTAAAAGAGAGGTGAGGAAGTTGTTAAAGCTCTTGAAAGTATTCTTGAAAAGGGTTGCTACAAGAAGATTCAAACAGATCGGGGATTGTGAATTTGTTAATCCACGTGTAAAATGGTTTTACTGAAATATAATAGAGTACTCTATCATACTCATAGTTCAATAAAGGCGGCATTGGCTAAAAGTTTGATAAGAGCTGTTCAACTTTTAATTTCAAGATATCGTACATTGAAAAATACTGCTGCTTTTACTCATGATTTAGATAGAATCATGATGATTGATAATCAACGTCCTCATCGATCCTCGTCCAATGTTAGTCCTCTTGAAGTTCATCATAGTGACAATACACTTGACATTTACCTTAAACAGTATTTTAATGTAAAGGCTGGGAAGAAAAAAATTAATGTTGACGATACTGTTCGAATCAATCGAACAAGAAATGTTTTTGAAAAGGGGTCCACTGAACTTTTTAAAGTGTCAAAGGTCTTAGACACTAAACCTGTAATGTATTGTCCTCGTGATATGAAAGATGACGAGATTCTTGACAGTTTTTATGGTTATGAAATGCAAAAAGTTGGAAATAATGGAATGTATCAAATTGAAAAGGTATTAAAGACTCGTACTCGCAAGGGTAAGAGATAGTTGCTTGTTTTCTGGCTAGGATACAACTCTGATCTTTATTCCTGAATTGTCGTTGAAGACGTCCATAATGTTTAGCGATTTTTATGTGACATTCATATCCAATATTTCTGACCCCCTCAACGACGATTTGAATAAAGCAAGGGATTTTTGGAAAAAACTCTCCCCTGTCATTAAATTCGAGGGAAGGTATAAAGTTACTCTTGTTGATTGTATTCTTAGAAATGCATATGGTATCCTAAGAAAGGAGCATACATATGAGATTAAAGTAAGACGCTTCGGCTTTTCTGACGAGGTTGCAGTGTCAAATTTCGGCTCTGATGATTACCCCTATGCAATTATACCTTATGGTTAATACAGCAATATAAGTGATTTGTGTTGAGTAAACAAAAACACTGCATGTCGAACAAAGGGTGGCTTCATATTCAACTATTCACCAGAACAGAGGAGAATTTGCATTAATGTCTGGTTACGGTCTCGGCACTTGGATTGCTGAGCTTGTTCTGCACTATCCCTGGCTAAAAAACATATTTCATCGGTTGCTGCGGATTTTTGCGTCCTCTACACTACATGATTGGGGCTCTGAAAAGGATTTTCAAGAAAGTGTTTCACAAAAGCTCAGGTTCAGTTACCGATCCCTCGGCGAAATTGAAATCATGACAAGGCAGGAAAGGTTTAAAAAGGGCAAGAAAGACCTCATCAGCCTTCAGTCTCAAGTCAGCGCGGAAGCGTAAAGCATCAAACAAGAAAGTAAAAACTGTTAGATAAAAAAAAATTATTTTCCTAGGAATGGCCTATCTACCCCATAAGGAGTCTCATCCCACAGTCGCCTTACCTCTGAATCTTTTCAATACAGAAAATTTAAATGTCAGTATAAAACATGGTAACTATGAACAATTTTATACACAACAGCCACTCTCTGAAAACGCCCATTTTCAAATTTGTTTCAGTGAAGATTATTTTATAGATTTAACTTCATCATTTATAGATTTACGTGTCAATGCTAAAAGATCTAACAATGAAAAACCAAGTGCAGCCGAAAAGTTATACTATGAAAATCGTGTACTACACAATTTATTTAGACACATAAGCGTCTACATAAATGGAACGTTGGTGAGGACGAGCAACAATCTTTAACAACATACAAGCGCACAAACAATTCATGATGATGACTCCAGTGTCCTATAAGCTATTGGAAGGTATGGCTATTGGATATGAAAATAAAACGGACCCTGAAACTACCAATATACTTGGAGCTGTGACAACTAAAGATTTACACTTGGTCGGGAAACTAAATCTTAAGATATTTAATATACCGCAAAGGTAGGCTCCCAATGTTGAGGTTGATATAAAGCTACAGCTTGCACCGTCCAATTTAGTTTTGTGAAAAGTACTTGGCACTGCACCCGGTGTAACAGTCTCTCTCTCCTCGGCAATACTTCAAGTACAAAAACAACAAGTTAGGAGTTGTTGCCCTGGCAATTGAAAAATTAATAGCCTCTGGAAATAATATCAAATTGCTTGTTCCTCATACGGGCACGAAGCGGTGGGATATCGCTACTGTTTCACGAAGCTAAAATGCGTCATCATTTATAATCAGTGATCCCCCTTCCCAACCTAATTTAGCTTTTGTAACAAGTGCTGTTACCACCTGTTGGATCATGGGTAGATTCTCCATATAAATTTGAACTGCTCGGAATCTCATCTCTTGTATGTAAAAGACATGGAATTTTACTCTACAATTTATCCTTTGATAAATCCTACAGGACCTTATATGAATTGACAATAAAATCCCTAGATCGAGATTCAAAATTATATGAAAATGGCATAACCGAAGAAATGTTTGCCAAAGCTCATGGTATCATTGTATTGAATTTGTCCGGTACTCAAGATATGACTATTGTCCGAGCAAGTACTCTACATTTAGAGTGTACCTTTGCTGAGCCGTTGGCGGAGAATATTGCGCTAATCTCACTAAATGAATTTGAGACCTATTGGGTAACTACCCCTTGTGCCCGTGTTCTATTATACGTGGTGCCTGGAACACGGATCAAATAATCAATGTATTAAATTTGGATCCATAAATATCCAAATGCAATTACTATTGCATACCTTCGGATATACTTGAGCATATTCAACGCGTTAACAATACCCTTATCATTGTTAACAGTAACCCATCAAGTGTAAAAACGGGGCATTGTTTATGCATCTCAAACAAAAAAGAATATAGACTTTATTGATCTTCTTGGTTTACCGTATGTTTTACACGCCTCACATTTAAAAATTTCTTGAGCATAGTGGAAACTCTACTGTTCAAAATCGGAAGCGAGTACAAGATTTATCTACCGAAAGCTGGGGGTTTCTTGCACTATTATACTTTGTTTTTCGATGTTGTGGACATACTTACAGTGAATTCTTCATCATTTATTGTGACAGACCTCGATTGAACGACTTTCTAGTTGAAAATACTCTTTCCTACCTCTGTGATATAAATTTCGATGCCTCAAGACTAAAAAGCTTGAAAAATGTATGTAAATTTGTTAATTAATAAAATTTATTTGTACAAAAACACTGTGTCATTTCAGATATCTTCTTCTACGTAAAGGTAATCACCAGAAACGATAAGTGGCGGCAGCTCTTCGGGATTCAACTTGTACTCATTTTGACATACAAAGTCAGGGTCACATTTTCTACAACATAATGTAACTTCACTTTAATTATATCTGTTTGTAAAGTCAATAATGCTATTCTGACTCATACTAGAAAATTCACGTGTTTGAATTTGTTTATTTGGAGCAATGTCACATTCAAAATTATCATATGAAGAGTCACTTTCTTTAACAGCCAAATAAAAGTCTGTAGGTTTATAATCATAGTGACCAGTGTCTTCCCAGCGACGACGTAAAAACTCGACTCTTTTATTATTCCAGCAATTGAAGCGTAGTCCAGATTCTTCTTCCCAAAAAAATTTAAAACCACGACGATACCAGTCTCTTAAAAATAAACTAAACTCGCGCTTAGGGTTTTTCGCAATCATGCCAGGGTAGAGATTTTCACATTCAACGTATTTTTCACAGCAGTAGTTTGAACATAGAAAACCTCTAGGATCTCAGTTACAAATTTTTTCAAGACAGGAATTACAGTCTTTAATTTGCAAAGTATATCCTCTATGTAATTTAAATGCCTTGCATAATCTATACTTTTCCTTATAGTCATCAACAAAAGTCCAGTTCTCACAGGATGACCAGCAGCCGAATGTATACAAGCATAATGGACATGTGTAAAACATTTTTCGATGTTTACTGTCTCACCGCCGAAAAGAAACTGACTGGAGAAAATGAATGTTCTTTGCTAACAGTTTTAACTTATTGGGTCACTAGAGAAATAGGAGGAGTAACTAAAACTCTGGGTGGTCTTCAAACAGATGTGCAATATAATTTTGTTTCGTTTCAACTAATATATTTATACATTGAGTAAATGCCTGGGAGCCACGACACATAAGTCTCAGACAATAGTCCAAAGATGGAGAATCATTTCGTATTATGTCTTCAATCATTCTCTTAGTGAATATTCTTTTCTGCACCGACAATCTTTGAAAATTATCTTCTAGAATTGCCCATTTATGCAAAGTAACAAGATTTCCTACAATTTTCTTTTTGTCCACTTTATTCATTTTAATCCTGACACTCTCACTGCCAATTATAGACTAAGATTGCGTCATCTATATTACACCTGGAAACAGGGGTGTGACGTGGGAATCTTCCCGGCTGGCCGGTTGTATTCCAGGGGTACTGACCGGTTGAATCCTATGGGCTGCGCTGGTATTGCGCAGGTGTGACGTCTTGAGGTACTAGTTGCTCGACTTATACACCCCCTATCTGTGCGTTTAAAATAGCAGCTATCTGTGCGCTTAAAATACCGGCTAGCTATGCGTTTAAAGTGCCTTTGGGGATACTACTTGTCACCTGTAGCACGAAAGTGCTATTTTAGCACTATTTTATCATGAATAGCGCTATAGCACGTGCTATATTAGTGCTATATTAGTTAAAATTGTAGCACTTTCGTGCTACAATTTTTCCTTTTTGCCTTGGACGAAATAATAAAGATTCTGAAAAAAGGCAGAGAAATTAACAAAAAGTGCGCAGCGCCTTTTACCCGTATTTTTGAAAGATTGGCACAAAGTTGATAGAACCTTGACCGACTTTTTGTCGTATTTGTTTTGAAAGATTAGCGCTATGTTTGAAATGACCAGACGAAAATTTATATCCTAAACTAATGTAAGTATACTTTAACGGACCATGCGCGTGTCGCAGCGCAGGCCGCGACATGCACAAGTATTTTTTTTTTTACTGTATCACCGAGAATCGCTGTGTAGCACGTAAATTTGGAGCAATTTCAGCACTTTTGGAACTGACCGGGGTGGCAACCCTGCTGCGGAGCCTGGTTAGGTTCAATTTTATCTGTTGAGTTTGGTATGGGTTGAATTCTGCGTATGCCAATTAAAGTCGCATCCTGTTTTAACTTTTAAGAGTTTTGTAGGAAGTATACGTATGAATCAAGTTTCCATTTTAAGCTACAGGGAGTAATCGCATATAATTCAAAACATGGTACAAATAAGCATGCCTGTCAAATGATAACACCCATAAGCGAATGAATCATCGCTTAGACAATAATCTGAGGCAGATTATCTAATTCAGCGCCTATCTTTTGATAGGAATAGCCCTAAGAAAAAATGCCAGAGTAATTTACAGTGTGCTTATTTACATCAGCCATATACGGATTGGGAGATGTTTCGTTTGAGAATATGCAAGGCTCACCGATTCTTCAAAGCAGTAGATCTTCTTCTTTTTGGGTGGAAACATTAAAGAATTAGGAATGGCAGGGAAACCCCGTTGGCAGGTAATGAGATATTGTACACCTTCCATTTGAAACTTGAGAAATTTAAAAAAAAGGTTAGGCGTTCATTAATAGTTCAAATAGGTAAAAATATAGGCTAATTTGCAGTAGATTTTTAACCTTTCAAGAAGCTGAGGGCCGTATACGATAACTATGGAGAGGTTTTGAAATATTTACTCCAATAAGACGCTAAAAATGACATATTCAAATAAAAATTCAGAGTTTATACGCAATTTTTAGGGGGCCTAGCCTATCAGAAGGCATTTAATATTAGGCCTGCTTCCCGTGGTTTTATTTTTAGAAATTGCTTTAATTGTTGAACTAAGGTATAATAGGTTCTCTGGTACCAGTCTAGGATGGGTCCGGTAAAGTTCTACGAAATCATATTATTGAGTTAGGACTAAAGTGAATACAACACTCGATGCCTTTTGTTATGCTGTCTAAGAATGTAATAATCATTTCTATAGGAAATGAATTTAGGCCCCCCCCCTATATATGACAATTCAGGGGTAGGTTGGGGTGGGTTAGGTATAGCCTATATAGGGGGGGGGCTGAAATTAATTTCCGATAGAAATGCTTATTATATTCGTAATCAGCATAAAAAAGGCATCGAATGGTGTATTCACTTTAGTCCTAACTCAATAATATGATTTCGTAGAACTTTACCATGGATCCTTCTCTGAACTAAACACTCATTAAGAGTGCAGTGTATCCAGTCTTCTGAAGTAATCACAATAAAAAAAAATAGCTTGCTTCATTGCATTCAGAAGATTTATATGAATTCGACTTTTACCTCCAGTCACTTCCATATTAATTCGATTTTGAAATAACTTCCAGTTTAACTCTATCATAAGACCCCCTCACCGAATAGGCCTCTCTTTATACAGTCCCATGTTCAGGGATGTCAAGTCGCGTAAATTTAAGAAGGGGGAAATGTACTTATAAATATAGGTTGAGGGGGGGGGTAAATTAATTAATTTAGATTAGGTGCCATTAGTGGTTGCCCACTTTTAAGGAAAACGTTCTAATAAAATAAAAGTATTACCATAAGATTTCCTATTTTATGTTCTTTCCAAATATCGTAGTTACATTAATGACAATAGCATACACCATGGGCGCCCATAAGCTGAATTCCAGGGGGGCAAACCTCATCTAATTGGCACTTTTAATGATATATAATAGAAATCTCAGAACAAAAATATAAAAATAAGGCAGCATCATTCAGCCAGGGGGGCGGGAGCCCCCCCAGCCCCCCATATGGGCGCCCATGGCCTACACCCCACCCCTCCTGATGGTGCCAAATATAGTCCTAAGAATATATGAAAAAATAAAAGAAAATAATAAAACAATGAAATTGTTACTTTATAATATTTAGCAATATTCTATTAATCAGAGTAATTTAAAAAAAACAACGTTTTTCCGATGGAAGTAAAAAGCGAAGATGAAACTTCAAAGAAACAAGAATTATTGCTTCGCAGTTTATGCGTCATATTTGTGCAAGACTGGTTTATAGAATAGATATTTATTTCAAAAAAAAAAAACTCAATAAAACACACAGAGATCCCACATAGGCTCCATGGCCCGTAAAGGAGAAGAATCACGAATTAAAGCATTCATATATCAAACTATTAATCAATTAAGCACATAAAATTTAAAAACATTTACTGACAAAATAAAAAGGAAAAAGATAAATAGAAAGAAAAAAAGAAGTAAAAAGATTTCATTAAAAAAACAAAAGCCACAACTGAACTCAGGCGAAGCGGGATTCCACAGACCTGGCGAAAAAAAAACTGACTCAAGATACTTCTCAATATTTTTAAGCGGCGTTCACAAGCGTGTTTAGCTAGAATCCCATGTTTAGACACGTGTCTAGCCAGAATCCCCTGTCTAGGCAACGACCGTTCACATGTAAAATTCGGTGCTTAGCTAAAACTACAAATCTAGTTTCAAATTGTCATTTCTAGCCAATCAACAGAGCTTATGTGGCCTTATAATCAACAGAGCTTATATATATATATATATATATATATATATATATATATATATATATATATATATATATATATATATATATATATATATAAGTATGCGGAGGATATCATAACACCTCTCTCCCCCCTCCTCACATTTTCACTGAAAATTAGGAGATATTGGGCTCTAAAAACACTTTTTTCAAATTCCAGGGACCCTTTATCTCCTTACAAAAAGATCCACTGACCCTCTTTTCCAATAACTGAGTCACGACAAAAAACTGTCATAGCTAAATTCCATGAAACCGGACATGTATCAAACTCAGTTGAACGCGTTCATTTTTATAAACTGCTTATAGCTTGGGGAATACATTCAATACCACGCGATATTATTGCTTGGGAAGCTGAAAAGATGAATGTATAAATTCTCAATATTTCTAAATCGATGGACTGTCTCATAATTTCCTCTTGATTGTATGTTCACCATCTGCGTGCCAAAGTTGTTATAGTAACCGGGAACTGCTTGGCTTTAGATTCTCGCAAAGAGAAAAATGTATGGTAAAAATGCTTCCAATCCAACAGAAATGGGGAAGTTAAATTAAAATGAAATAGGACTAACCTCTGTGTCGATCAGGAGTCGAATTGCTGAATGTCCCATTCTTCGAAACTGGTTAAAATAGTCTGCTGACAGGACACTTACCTTCTTTACAGATGATCGAAGGTTCGCGTCTCGTTGGATGCAGATTCTTTTTTATAGGCTATTTCGTTTTCTATGTGGATTCAGGCGATATGAATTTTTTTTGAATGATAGAAAGAATTTTGTTTACGAAATTCGGTAAAAACATCCTAAATCATTGTCCACGTAAGACCAGAAAGTGGGCTTATTTATTTCTCAAATATTAAGCGTTGAATTAAAAGTTATTTATTAATCTTTGAATTTGAGAGTTTTATACTGTTTTCAGTGTCATTGAAAACTTTAGTGGAAGAGGTCGAAGTGTTGGGCGAAGTGAGACTAAGAACTAAACTCATTTTCCGGCTTTTACGAATAGGACCCTTCTGCGTAATAGCGAAGCACAATTAGCCGTCGGAACTGTTGTACTGAGTTCTGGTTGGAAAGTTTAGGGAAAAGAGTGGGAGCACGAGCTCTTTTCCAACTTGATCAGCTAATTATAACTTTAGAAAATGAGCAGAGACTCGACAAACTTTTTATGTTTCTCCGGAATAAACCAAAGGAATGTTTTGTTACGGCCACCTTAAGCAAACATTTGCTTAGTTTTTTTTTATGCAGAAAGAAACGGCAAGAGACGATCTCTGCATAGCGGGTACTTTTGAGGAAGACTTATCTTTTGGGCGGTGTCGTTTTTCGGACACAGAAAAAGGTATAATGAAGAGGGACTAGTCAACTCTGGATATTGTTCATGGGCGTGAAGAAACTAAGCTTCCTGACAAGAGTATGGGGAACTGGTAAGAGTGGAAACTTGCACTAGCGTAGAAGAAAAAATCACCAGCACCAGCTACCTTAGATGTTTCTTTCCACTAAAGTCATAATTCATTTGAACACGAAAAGAATTTCTCGGTGCATATTTTAGCTCTAGTCAACACCAGTTTCTAGTTCCCGAGCACTTTGCGGCGTACTGCCGTTAACTAATTAGTCGAGAAACCTGTTCTTTTTATTCGAAACACCATATCGAATCTTGGCTCATGCTCTGTGAAAAGATGTGGCCCCCTAGTACGTTCCGTGACGATGCACGGGAGTTCAGCGATTAGGTATATGCTTTGTTAAAGAATATGGTGGCAGAAAATGGATCTGAAGTTGAGGAGTATACTGGCAACAGAGAAGATATTGGATATAAAACAGACAATGTATATATAGAAGTTCTATTAGCAATAAAAGCCACCAAATTAATAACAGTGATAACTTTCAAGGAAGACTAGGATATTTAATCGAGGAGTGATTTTAGAAAAAAACTGCGCTATTTGATTCAAATATCTAAATGATTGCTAAATATTAAAGCGACCAGCACAGGATCTCCTTCTGAGTCCTCGGATCATCTTTGATGGAATTTCGAAGTTCCTCAGTTTAGCATATATGGATTATGTTTGAAACTATTCGAAAGAAAGTAATTTTTATAAGTCATTCTTTCTGCCTTTATTAGCTATTTCAGCAGTCTACGTCATAGAAGTTTACAGCTCTTTAGGGAGAGAAGTCGACTTTCTCAAAACAATACGTAGAAGTATTTCGTGCCTCTTTCCAATGGTTGCGAACAATTTCTTAAATACAGGATTTATGTCTTTCCCTAAACTTTATTGGCAATCGGGAATCATCAATTTTTTGAAAAATAATGGCTCTTTTTGATACAAAAAAGCTAAAATTTACTGCTGTACCTTCGCATCAGTCAATGTGATTGGTGCTGAGGCTATCAAACAGTTCGTGGTAACGAACTGTAAGTAAGGAGCGACCCGGCTCAAAAGTAACCAAAACTCGAAAAAACGGAATATTGATACCAATAAATACATCAAAGAAATGAGATTTTTATTCTGATTTCAAATAAATAAGTTTCACGAAGTTTAGTCTTACCCATCCAAACCTACGCGCCTGAGAAAATTTGCCTTATTTTCGAAAAAAGAAGGAAACAACCCCCTAAAAGTCATAGAACTTTAATGAAAATCACACCATCAGATTCAGCGTATCCAAGAACCCTACTATAGAAGTTTCAAGCTCCTATCTGCAAAAATGTGGAATTTTGTATTTTTTGCCAGAAGAAAGATCACGGATGCGTGTTTATTTGTTTGTTTGTTTGTTTTTTTGTTTTTTTTTTTTTTTTTTCCCTGGGGTGATCGTATCGATCCAGTAGCCCTAGAATATTGTGAGAGGGCTCATTCGAACCGAAATTAAAAGTTCTAGTGTTCTTTTTAAGTGACCAAAAATAGAAGGGCAACTTGGCCCCCTCCCACGCTCATTTTTTTTCCAACGTCACCCAATCAAAATTTTTAGATAGTCATTTTGTTCAGCATAGTCGAAAATCTAATTAATAAGTCTTTAAGAATGACTTAATCCCCCAAAGTTCCTGGGGGTAGGGCTGCAAGTAATAAACATTGCCCATTGTTTTAAATATTGTTTTGTTTATTGGGAAGTATACAGCCGTTTTCAGGAGGAATTTTTTCTGGGGGGTGGGCGGGGGGTCGGCGTCGGGGTTACGGGGGAGAATCTTTCCATGGAGGATGTTTCCTTGGGGGAAGGGACATTCCTATGAAGGGGGCGCCATATTTCCCAGCGTTATTTAAAAAACGATCAGAAATTAAATAAGAAAACAAGTTTTTTCAATTGAAAGTAAGGAGCAACATTAAAACTTAAAACGAACAGAAATGATTAAGTACATGAGGGGGTTCGCCTAGTCAATACCTCGCTCTTTACGCTAAATTTTTTTTTAGAACTTTCAAAAGAGCTATCTATTCTAATTAACCGGGCTTGTGATTCAGAGGTTTGTGATTCGAGCAAAATTCGAACTTTAGCGTAAAGAGTGATGTATTGACTAGGGAGCAAACTCCCTAATATACGTAATGAAAACATACGAATATAGAAATTCGTTACGTAAGTTAATTCGTAAGTTACGTCAGAATAAAATTTCGAAAAAGCCATTTAGCCAAAAAAGTGAAAATGAATATGCGAATTTCGTTTTAATTATTCATGTACGGTGAGCCATTTCAAAGCTGCATTTATTCAAAAACGTTCAGAAATTAAATAAAAAAACAAGTTTTTTTAACTGAAAGTAAGGAACGGCATTTAAACTTAAAAAGTAAAGAAAATATTCCGTATATGAAAGGGGCTGTCCCCGCCTCAACGCCTCGCTCTTTGCGCTAAAGTTTGACTCTGTCTTACAACTTTTTTTTTTAACAATAAAAAACTTTATCGTAAAGAGCGAGGCGTTGAGAAGGGGACAGCCCCTTTCATATACGTAATAATTTCTGTTCGTTTTATGTTTTATTGCCGCTCCTTACTATCAGTTAAAAAAACTTGTTTTTTCATTTAATTAGCACACTAAGACATTACAAGCAATGACAACTATAGTCGTCGAATTCTACAGCATTGCTTTATTCAGTTTTAGTCAGCATTGCTTTATTCATTGCTTATTTAGTTAGCTTTCTTGTTGTCCTCCATAACCCCTGTGAGTTTGTCCTTCATAGATTTGCTTGAGGCGATTTTAATTGATATTCGATATTCCCAGAAATTCACGTTATTATTAAAATGTCGTGTTGCGTATCGCTGATAGTTCGCAATAGTATATTGCGTATCGTCATTTTTCATTGTGTAGCAATTATTGAGTTCGCCACTATAGAATAGCTAATTAGGCTACACTAACGACAAATATCGTGCTAATTTTTGTATTCAGTTGAGCTGTTGATCACATTTTTGAACGGAGATAATGCCACTAGAGCATTAAAATGTCCGGCATGTGATTTCACAGAGACCGCCTAGCTCTAGAATATAGCTAAAGAATATAGCTGTAGCTGTAGAATATAGCTAAATATAGCGTCAAAAAGTTTTCACTAAAAAAAAAAAAAAAAAAAAAAAAAAAAAAAAAAAATCAATTTGTGGGGAGGCTGATGAAAAATATCACCAGGGCCTTATGAAAACCATACAAGCTTCTTGGGGTATTTCGTCGGGTGATGTTCCTTTGCAGGCAAGTTATAGGTCATTGGATAATCAAAATAATTTTGCTAGGGATCAGTTTTGAGAGATTGAAACGTATCAGTCTATAATATCTAAGGCTAACACATGTGCGACTTCTATGACAATGGGGATGGACGTGGTATTTCGTAGGAGAGTTAAAGAGACGGAAACGACAAGGCCTGTTCAGCGGAGCTATTTTATTTCATAGGCAAAAGTAAAGAAAACTGAAAGAGAGAAAAAGGATGTGGAACGAAATTACAATATAAGAATTCAGTCTGTGGCAAACACTAGAATCGAATTCGCATTTGATGATGATTTATTTTTCCTGACAGAGAAAATGAAGAAATGTAGAAGAGAAAAAATAAACGCAAAAATGTGACATAATTTGAAAATTCAGTCTGCAATAGTAGCGGACAATAATATTTCTGGCAATATTCATTTGTTAACACAGCAATTTTTGATAGGAGAAAAGAGCTTAAGAGGAAGAAGGAGGAGGTCATTGTCCTCTTGGCGAAAAATAGAGATAATCGGGAGATGGAATCGGAAAGACTACAATGGATCTCGGAAAGTTTGGATGATATCGAAGATAGGGCTGGATTAGGAAAGCCTGTGAAGGAGATTGAGATCTGTCTTATCAATTTTTTGGGGCCCTCTTGGGGAAAAGCCTCCTCGGAGGCTTAGAGAAGATTGTCAGTTCCCTCAAATAGCAGTTTTTAGACCAGCTGTGAATACCCTGCCGAGAAAAAGTCTTCCCAAAGTATAATTCCTTGGAGATATTCTATCCCGTTTCCAGTCACTACCAAATTCCCCTAAACCGCTATCCTGTATAGGCCATTGCTACTTTCATTAGTATCAACACTTGTTCTGTATTTGATCATCCCAAGGGGTGGGATCTGGACAAAGCTTATTCACATTCCTTCAGATTGGTACCCCATTTCCCACCTTAAACGTCACTACGAACCTTTAAATTTTGTGCCACGGGCAATTTAAAGCTTTGCCATGAGACAAGTCTTGTTTTAATCCATGTTTGGATTTGTTTGTACCGACGTAAGTTAAGGGGCTAGTTAAGTCCTTTTGACTCCTGGTATCGTCTCATATAGCAAAACTCTATATTTCGTTTTTTCTGAAATACGATTTCGAGAGAGCGGAAACATTCCTTAATTAATCGTAATACAAATCCCTGATAAGCGATGACCCAGAATCCGAGAGATGATTTTCCCTTTTTAGCTTTTCCATTTTGCTGGTTGCTATGTGATTCCCCCCCTCCCTCAGGCAAGGCCCGATACTAGATAACTATATCAAGTGGATTCCCTTATTCAAAATACCAAACCTGGTTGCAATGGCTATAGAATCCATTATCCTAATTGTTCTCCATTGAAGACATGTTGCATGGCAGCAGAACTTGCGGCCGAGCTGCTAAAAAGCTGAAGTGGATAATGGCCAGAGATGGAAAACTTTGTGTTTTCTTTTTGGAAATGCTAGCTAGTGTCGGACGGTGGTGGTCATTATATTATATATATATATATATATATATATATATATATATATATATATATATATATATATATATATATATATATATATATATATATATATATATATATATATATATATATATATATATATATATATATATATATATATATATATACTATCTTTTATAAGCGAGCAATAATTGTGTATTTATTTATCTATGTATGTATGTATTTTTTCTCGAAAACGGCTCCATATTCTTTTCGGAAAAATCTGCATCCTGGTATATTCTGCCCTTAAGAAAAACGATTTAGTTAGGTCAGACATTTGAGAAAATTCGTCAAGAGCCTTAATTTAAAAAAAAGCTATTTTTATGAGTGACGTCATTTTTATATACATCAATATTGCAATGACTTTGTCGCACTTGTCGCACTTATGTGGACAAATTGAAGATTGTCATGTATGAAGAAGTACATTAAATCGAGGAAAGAGCAAAAAACGGGTAGTTACAAAAATATTTGTATATGTTTTAACGAGGGATTACAACAATTCAAAAACATTAAAAAACAAAAGCAAAACTTTGAAGTTTAGTAGAAATCGTTGTTAGAAATCGGACTTGCTATAATAATCAAATATATTTGAATAGAATTCAGTATTAAATGACATTTAATTGCGTAAAAAGCAAAAATACTGGTAATTGCAAAAATATTTGATTATATTTTAACAAGGGATTACAACCATTCAAAAACCTTGAAAAATAAAACCAAAAGTTTGAAGCTTAGTAGAAATTGTTGTTATAAATCGGACATGCTGTAATAATCAAATATCTTTGAACAGACTGCAGTATGAAAAGAAATTTAGTTGCGTAAAGAGCAAAAAAACTGGTAATTACAAAAACATTTCTATATATTTTAACAATGGATTGCAACAATTCCAAAACCTTAAAAAATAAAATCAAAAGTTTGAAGCTTAGTAGAAATCGTTTTTAGAAATCGGACCTGTTGTAGTAATCAAATATCTTTGAATAGGTTGCAGTATGAGAAGACATTTAATTGAGTAAAGAGCAAAAAAACTGAGAATTCCAAAAATATTTGTATTTTTATATATGTTATATTTTCAAAGCTCGCTACAAATGAGTTATATTTTCTAAGCTCGCTTTTGGCTATTCCCCCTAACCCGATTAGTTTTTGGGGAGAGAGTTTTAGGCGGGTTCGTATTATATGTTGAAGGGTGGCATCATTTACTTTCAATAGTGCAATCTTCATGAGAACCATACAGTGAAGTTGAAAGTCTATGAGAAACCTAAAGCTACTATTCACAAAAATACAAAAACAGTAATTTTGACCCGCGGAATGCCGATTGTCGATATGTTATCGAGCAAAAAATCGTCTATTTAGCCTACCAGTTACAGAAATCTTGCTGACATCAAGTACGACTACAAGGCCGCCCCTAAACATACATGCAGCATAGGTTATCTATTAGGTTTCACCAGATATCTCACTCCTAGCAAAATGCATGGACCGACGCGTTCCTCAATTACGTTGGCTATCTAACAAAACTAGCCCGCCCGTGTAATGTCATTGGATATCATCAACCTTTAGTAAGGCAAATAATCTGATCGGATGACTTTTGAGGTTTGCAAAAATATTGAAGTTAAAAATCTATATATGCATCATTAATCTGTGCATGCAGTCCAAAAATAACGTGCCGTACTTATAGACCGTTTATCCAATAAAACTAACGGTTAAAGAGTTTTGCGCCGTTACTCACAAGCTATTTGGGAGGGGACTGTTTATGGAGAGAGGAGGTACCTAAGGCCCCAAAAAGTATCTAGGACCAAAATTTTAAAACTTTTCAGGAGAGATGCTTTGGATGAATTAAATCATTAATTAGATGAATACGAACCGAGTTGAATTTTATTCATGCACATTCCTACTTTTTGGAGGATATATTGAATTAAGTGGCATATGTCTGAAGGGACAATTTTCTAGCACTTTGAGAAAGAAGAAAATATTTAGAAAGGATAATTACGACATTTGGACCTTAATCATGTCCATGTGTGGAGAAACTGACAAGGATGTGCTTCACTTTATGGCCCTTCCCCCAGAATCAATAAAAACAAGTTTTTTTCAACTTAAAGTAAGGAGCAACTTTAAAACTCAAGTAGAACAGAAATTATTCCGTATGTGAAGGGTTTGCCCTTCTTCTCAATATCTTGCTCTTTATGCTAAAGCTTTTAGGACTTTTATAAAAGCTTCCTATTCTAATTAGACGGCCCTTGTGTTTTAGGAGCCGTTCTTAGGAAATTAGGACAATCAGTCAAACTTTAGCGTAAAGAGGAAGGTATTGAGAAGGGGGCAACCCTTTCACATACGGAATAATTGTTGTTCCTTTTTGTTTATTTTTTTATATTTAATTTCTGATCCTTTTCCAACTAATATTGGTAAATCTGGCTTACCCTCCATGAAAAATACCCCCCCCCCCTCACGGGAAACCACTCCGTATAAATTTTCTCCCACGTAAAATACACACCCTTCCCTATAAAAGTTCCTCCAGACAATCCCATTCTTTCTGAAAATTCCCCTTCCCCGTAAAATTTCTTGAGGAGGATTCAGCCAAAAAAATTGTCCTTAGCATACTTTCATTTGAAAAAGACTTTAATTGCTAATCGTTTTCCGATAACTCTGGAAATCTCCTCTTCCGTAAAAATTTTTCCCGGAAAACCAAACACACTGAAAATAGCCCCCGGAAATCTCCGCCGCAGAAAATTCACCCTCCCCCCTCCCCCAAGAAAATGTCTGTGTACTTATTATTACTTACCAATAAAAAATACTATACGTAAACAAATGGAAAATTTCATGACTTCGAAACCTTTCCCTAGGGGTTGTGGTGAGTCATGTTTTCCCCAAAGGCATATTTACCTGGCATTAAAACCATGTTAAGCAAAATGGCTATCTCAAAATCTTGATCTGACGACTTTGAGGAAAAAAGGGGTGGGAGGGAGGCTAGATACCCTTCAATCTTTTTGACCACTTTAAAAGGGCACTAAAGCTATTAATTTCCGTTCGAGTGAGTCCATTCCCGATATTCTAGGACTATTGGTTCGATGCTATCACCCTGAAAAAAACAACAACAAATAAACACGCATCAGTGATCTTTCTTCTGGCAAAAAATACAAAATTCTACATTTTTGTAGACGGGAGCTTGAAACTTCTACAATAGGGTTCCCGGGTACGTTCAACCTGGTGATGTGACTTACATTAATATCCCTTGACTTTTAGGGGGTGTTTTTCCTCTTTTTTGAAAATCAGGCAAATTTTCTCAGGCTCGTAGATTTTGACGGGCAACACTAAACTTAATGAATCTTATGTATTTGGAATCAACATAATAAGACGATTCTTTTGATATATCGATTTATACCAAAATTCCGTTTTTCAGAGTTTCAGTTACTATTTAGCCGTGTCGCTCCTTACTTACAGTTCGTTACCATGAACTGTTTGATTACAGGATGAAAGAAAAAAAAAATTGTTTTTTAGTAATATAGGGTCAAATGAGCTGTATGTTTCATTAATGAGATAAAAAAACAAGTTTTCGTAAATGAAAATGAAGAATAACATTAAAATTTTTAGAAATATAAACTGTGTGTGTACGATGGGAGTTGGACCCTTCTTTACCCGCACTCATTATGCTAAAGTCTTATAGTGTTTTAAATGTATTCTCTGTTCCAATCATCTGCTCTTGTGTTTGAGTAGTCGTTCGTAAACAATTTAGAATAAGGGATTACGGAGGGGGTAGCCATCCCTCTTCTACATTATAATTTCTGTTTGTTTTAGGTTTTAATGTCGCACTTTATTTTCATCTGGAATTTTTTCTAACTTCTTTTTGTTTTTTAATATCATGTTTAGGGTTACTCTAAATGCGAGAAGGGCTCCCGCTCCCTCAAACCCGACTATTTAAATAAAAATTTAGCTCCCGTACAGCAATGCTTCGAAAAAAGAAATAATTTAGTGCATGGGACATGGTGCTTTCATACATGTTGAATTTCATTGCATAAATCCCATCAAGAACGCGTCCCTTTTTATGGGAGGTTAATTCCTATTTCTAAAATCATGGAAAATTTTAATATGCTAATGATTCTAAAATCAACTTAATAAACAACTTTAAAATCAATATCCTTTGAATATTTAGAATCAGCATGAATGATAGTAAAGCCTTCGATGCTGCTTATAGTTTAAGCAAAATTTCTTTTTTTGGAGTTTGCGCTTCTATTGACAACGGTCTCTCTTCACTTACAGTTTGTCAGTACGAGCTGTTTGAACCAGGGCCCTTTTAAATGCAAAGTAGAGTTGCTACTTCTTCCTTCAATCCCATGTTTTACATTGAAGTTCAGGGAAGTTCCTTGCAGCACCCAGTATCAACCCCCCTCACCTCTCCACCTAAGCACGTGAAAATAATCTTTTATGTTACATAGAAGAAGATTATCTTCCACAAGAGGGCACCGTCCAATGCGTCGCTAGAGCTGAAAAAAAAAAAATAACACATAAGTGTTTTAAGCTCTTTTTCGAAATTCTTAAAAATATGTTTTTGTAATTAACTTTTACTTTTAAGCTAGACACAAGTAGAGTTTATTACTATTCTTGAACCAGCTTTAAATTTGAGCGAAAGTTTTTTTTTTCTTTAGGCTTTTTTTTTTTTTTTTTTTTTTTTTTTTTTTTTTCACTTACTAAGGGGACTAGGAGGGAAAATTTTAAGAAACAAGTTATTGATTATCGACTAAGGAGATTTGAGCATACACTGTTGATCCTTCCAAGCCCATCCGCTTTAGAAACGACAAACAAAGTCCCATTTAGGTGCCATATCCCAGTGTACGATGGCATTGTCAAGACGCAGTTAGCTGTGAGCATTAGCTTTCAAGTGAGTTCTTAAACATATTTCCTCGACGTTCCAGTGCCTCAGCAGTGCAGCAGAAATAGAAAAGGAAAGAGAAAGTCCGATCAATCTTTCATGCTTTTTTATAAATTACTGGTAACTTGTTTTTCTAATTAACTTTTATTGTCGACATAAACATAAATAAGAGTTGTTATTCCTGAATCAAATTGACCTGATTTTTTTTCATTAGGCTGTTTTTTTTTTCAAACCACGTTTTTAGTTTCCACTTGAGAAGGGGGGGGGGTTGGGACGAGAACAGAACACGGGAGATTGTAAATCACCAGTTAAGGATTCTCGACAATGGAGATTATAATGGGGCCCTTGTTACGCTTCCAAGCCTTTCAACTCCAAAAATGGTCCCGAAAAGTAGAATTCGTGCCATATGGCGCTTTGCGATTGCGTCATCAAGGCGAATTTACGAGAAGCACGTAGATAGAATCAAGAGCTGTTAAATGAACCATTAAATATATCTCTATGATCCTGTAGTAGCATGCTAGCCCCGGCGGAAAAAAGAAGGAATATCACTGCAATAAAGCATTTTTCCTTGTTTTTCAAGATTAGTCCAGGACTTTTAGGGTTTGACCCGGACAAAATTGCAATATAAACGAAAATGGTACCAAAATGATCAGAAAAAAATTCTGTACAACATACTAAAAGTCCCCATAAATCCGAGTGGGGCGAGTACCCGAAAAACAGGGGAAAAGGGGGAAATACGGGGGAAATTGGGAAAAATGCCGAACATGCCCAGAAAATAGTTCAAAGTGAGTTTTATTGGGGTTTTCCATACGCTGATCACGAAACTGACATCTAAAATTCAGTATAGAATAAAAGTACTACGGAAAACGGAGAGAACTGGGGGAAGAGAGGAAAAAATTTATAAATACAGGGTAGAAAGCACTTTGAAATATGTTTTCTGGGGTCTTTCTATCTGCTGATCCCGAAACTTACATCTAAAATGAGATAAAGAACATGAGCCCCACCATAACGGGGGAAAAGGGGAAAGAGGGGAAGAAAAGGGACAATTGAAGTCAGGGGTAGAAATCAGTTTTAAATGTGTTTTCTGGGGTTTTCCTATCTGCTGATCACGAAACTGACACCTAAAATGAAGGAAAGAAAACGAGAACCATGAAAACCGAACAAAACTGGAGGAAATAACGGAAAAGGGGAAGGGAAGCCTGACTCCTGAGCCAGCTACTAATGGCTAATAAGTAGGCCTATGGACAAAATAACTCGCTTAAGTATCAAACTTTTACTTTCTTGAATCACAGACATTTCTTACAACCATTTGAATTACTAAACATAAAGAAAACAACCTCTTGGCAGTGATCACAGTATAAAACTTCAGCTATTATAGGTAAAATTTGTACTTTCGAAGGTAATATCGTTGAATAAAAAACTAAAAAAAGAACTTCAGTAACTATAGGTAAAATCTGCACTTTTTAAGGCAGTAGAGTTGACTTGAAAAACATAGCATTGATGTCACTAGTCGAGCTCCTCGTCTTCGACAATCTCGTTGTCCCTGTTCAAACAGTTGATACCCTGACATTCTCTGCACACGAACGTACACGCTAATCCATTTTTCATGCAGCTGCATCGCGAGTTCTCGCAGCCTGTCATACAGTTGCATGTCACGACACTCAAAAGAGTCTGAGGTGCGGGCAACAAATCGGTCATCACAGTTGAGTATTTATGGTCTCTGAGGACCCAACCCCAGTCAGCCGGGTCGAGGTCAGTTGGTTCCCCTTTCCAACGGGATACCTGGAGGCGCACTCCCTGGGAGTGGAATGAAGCTGCAGCTTCGGTTGGCGGAAGCCTTTCAGGCTTAACAAACGCCGTAGTATTTGACGAAGAAACTTTTTCCAAGAAAATTCGATGTCGCAGCTTAGTGAGATCTTTGTTTGGTCGTGCTTTATACAAGCTGAGGAGAAGATATTCACCCGCTTTCACAATTTCATCTTTAGACGATGATTCATCCAGAAACACTTCGCATTTTTTTCTGAACACTTCGCTTTTCATCAAAAGAGATAGCACAGCTTGCTCTCCAAGTCTGAAAACTCGTGAGGTCTTGTCATATCCCAAAGGTTGTGTGCCCTACCAGAAGTAGCCTTAATACGTCCTCCCTTATATTTAAACTTAGTCGAGGCACAAGAACCGTGTTAGCGCTTCTTTTAAGTTTGTTGACAATTGAAAGTAAAGTGTTTTTGCATTATGCGGGAGGTGATCCAAGAGTAGAATCAGAAGGTCATTGTCGTTGCCAAGAACTATTGTTTCAGATTTTTCTGCTTTCGTTACGGCAGTCTCCACGATTAGATAGTCAGCATCGTCCTTCGCATGGACGACTTCAAATCCTTGGGCTCTGAGTTTTTTCCCGATATAGCTTATAATTTACTGTTTGTTCTGAGAGCTGCTAAAAAACTATTCCTTCTTTTTCTGGAGCTTCATCCCTAAACTGAAATCGATCACTTGATGCTGGTTTCCCTTATACCGTTGATTGTAGGTAGCATAATTAGTGGGTGGACCAGCGCTGTATACATAGAAGACCACAGTAGGGGAGGTACAGCGTCGAGTAACGAAACTAACATAGCTGTCACAGATTGAATCATAAGTATCACCAATCTTCCAAGGTACTTGCTGAAGCAGCCAACCTCCGTCAACTACAGTGACACGATCTGACACTGGCAGGTGGTGAATCGAGTCTGTTTTCGCTTCTTTCCATATTGCTTTCGCTAGTGCAGGTTTGTCTGGCTGACGCATTATGCCAGAATTCTCAAACCAAGCGGGCGGATAACTGCACAGTTCGTAACGTAGAGTTTCTGCCATGTCATTTTCAGATGCATGGGCAGCAGTCGAAAGACGTTGAAAAAGCAGTGCAGGGTCGATATGCAAAATCTCGCCATCTATCCTTATGTTCCCATCGGATGCCAGTGTAACGACTTTGTCTTTCTTCCTGAATGAAAATTTTTCGACGGATTGGCCATCCATGCGCTGGAGGATCAGCTCACCTACAGCTTTAGCATCACCTACAGCTTTAGTTGCCGATACGCAAAATTATGCTTGACTTAACAAAAAAATCTCGTCGTACCTTGGTTTATCCTGCTACCATGTCACATTGTGTAAGCATCCACGCATACTGGGGACTATTGGATCCGCTAGATGTCATTCCGTCAGGATGGGTTTTGTCGTCGGCACTGGAACTCCGCGTTGACTAGTCTACCTTGCTTCTTTTACTGAATGTCGAATTAGAACAGGATTATGTTGACGAACCCACGCACGTGTTGATAACGGCGAGGAATACGGAATAAAATAATTTCAGTATCTTTCCGTATTTCTTTCTCGAGTTTTTTTTTGCCTTTTCCGAACATAAGTAGTAACCTATTAAGCACTTTCAACTATACATTCAACTATACAGTCAACCATACATGGAAACGGTACAAGATAATAGTGTATACAATATGAACGATACATTGGAATTGCGCAAGAAAAACCCATGTCATTGACACTGTATTTACACGTGAACATTTTGAAAAGCTGCCAAAGTTTTTGTTTTTGATCAGAATTGCACAATGAATGTATCGTTTGAAGTGGGCATTTTTTATGAGCCAATCAGAGGTTGTTCAATATACGATAACTTGATTTGTGGTTGGGATTTGAATAAAGTGAATGGTTTTCACTACAATTCATATTAGTAAGAGAATTGAATTCAGTGAGAATAGTTTATTTGAGAGGATATTAGTAGAGAAAAAAATGAGTGGTGCAATTACATTACTGGAGATTAATGACGGAGCTAACAGCAGCAGCAACGATATATGAGTACCCAATGTGGCTGTGGAAATAACCGCTGGCTGTAGACTATGCCTTGAATGGGACACTATGTTTGCTAGATATGTGATATCATTAAGCAAGTTTAAACAGGAGGAGCAACTATGTTTTGCTGGAAAAGTGAATATTCTCCATCTAAATAGACTTCGGTCAGCATTGATGTCTTATAGAATTATACTGATGAAAATAAACCGTATTAGTAAATATTACTATTGTAATTGCGCTAAATATATGTGTTTGTAAACAAATACCATTTTCATTTATATTGCATACTGCTATTTATTTTTTTAGTTTACAAAAAGAAATTCTTTATGTTCTGAAGTTGGTTGTGAGAGAGTTAGGAATAAAAAAATGGATTAATATAAGAAGGAGCTAATCATGGAGGATCTAGTGTTTATGGAAAAACATTTGATTGTAGATGACGATTTTCTAGAGCTGTCTATTCAAAGGAAGATATTTTCTCGGGGAATGCTTGTCGATATAATGAAAACTGATTCTCCATCATTAGACTATTGTATGAAGCTTCTACACCGTGGTCCAAACGCATTTACACAATTTATTGATATATTGATCACGACATGGCAAAATGATATTGTATATATACTTTTAAACATTAGTTCTGGAATTTGGGACTTTTTTTTCAAGAGAAAGATGGCGATCAAGGATTATTTACTCCTCTCTCTATCTCAGAAAATTTTTGTTGTTGCTAGCTCAGTTTCATTGTGGCAGTGAGAGTGTCAAAACATGAAAAAAGTTCCATACACGCCTGATAGGCTTTCGCACATTGCACAGTAAGCCGCCAGACGAAACGTACGCAAGGGTCGCCCTGTGAGTCGAAAATCGCGTTCTGCTCGGCTCATGTGATTTGCGTAGGGGATATTTTGTAAAGACTTCAGACTACGACACTCTCCAGGAAAGGGTGTTTGACTTTCATTTTTGTGGGCACCTATATTCCATTAGTTTTATGGATGGTATGGAAAAAAAAAATGAACATGATTTTTCAACTTTATGAAATAATGCTTATTTCACATAGAAAATAAAACCATTTTTCTATAGATTAATGATATAGCACCACCATTGAGTGATGAGACATCAGCATTTACTGGACCAATTCTATCACCACCAACAGAGTTCAGTGACGAACCTACATTAGTTCTAGAGAATATGGAGTGGCATAGAGGTTTTCTTAATGATGTTTTTAGGGATATGGCTAGCCTAGACGACTTGACTAGTGATATTGACATGCTTGAGGATCCGGAGTGGGCATATGGTCTTATGCATTAGCCTTTAAGGGGTGTTACTTGTGCATCTGAATCGGGGCCTCATAATGAAATTCCGAAAAATGACAACACCAGGCTGGCTCGATCAATGCTCCTCAAATGCCCTGGTATATATGCTATCAGACTTAGGAGACCTCAAGCCACCTCCAACCAATGTAATTGAACAGACTGGGGATGGTGTTATTGACAATTCTGTGTCACCCCCCACCATTCTGCTTAATGATATAGCTAGTAGTAGTGCTAGTAGTAGTAATGCAACGCCATAAGTATCCCCTCTTCCAGGTTTTCTTCTCTCCAATTCTGCCTTGCACAACAAAAAGGTATAAAGTGCCAAATTCGGTGACCCCTTTAACTCTCTAGTGTCGGGGAATATAATAACAGATCCCTCGACCATTACACATTTATATACTAATAAGATTCGAGCCATTCTTGAACAACAGATGGGGGCGTGGGGGGTGGGGGTCAGTTTAAAAGCATCAATAGCACTAAAAATATTTTTTAAATGAGAATGCGAGCGAGATGTATTCAAAATACTTGCACACAGAGATGTTGGCAATTTACCCGCATTTATCAAACTACAGGGATTTATTTATTAATTAGGCTAATAGTATTCAAAGTAAGTGAGAAAACTATAACAAAGGGGTAGTGGTTGGGTGGTTTTATATATTGAAAGTTTATATTTTAATATTTGTAGGTTTAAAACGGATTTTATTGTAAGAGGTGGGGCGGGGGAGAGGGCAATTGAATTAAAATATCATTCAGATTTAGAGGGGTGTAGGGGGATACAACGAATCTGTTTCGATACGAGGCTACAGTGTTTCAAGTATGCATTTTTAATTGCAGCATACAGACCTCTGCGCAATGATGCCACTAAGAAAAAGTTGGATGAAATGGCAGTTAATGGTAGGGAGGGTTCAAAGTTCCCAAAAGTAGATTTTAATTGTTTAAATGGTCAATTTCCCGTGACACTAAAAAGAATAGATATTTTTGAGCGGGCTAATGCACATTTAAAGTTTGGTGTCACGGAGTTACAGTATGAAACAGAATTTGAAGAGGGTCAGCGTTCCAATAAGAAGGGTGTATTATTTCCAGTGCGAGCTCCTTCAATTGAATCAGTAGAACATTGGGTGTGGCTTCTATACACCCCACCCAGAGACTTCGATTAAATTGGTCATTTCAATCCAATTACGGATATTAGTAGGGTTCTAAGTGAGGGTAAAAAGCGTGGTGGTGTGTGTTATTACTGTCCAAGATGTCTCTCAAGATTTCGCTCTGATTTAAAGTTAAAGCATCACATGAAACACTGTAAACGTCACCGATTCCAGGCTGTGGAGACGGTAAGCGGAGATAGAGTGATCTTACGCTTTGAAAATATCCAAAGTACGCTTCGGCATAGCAGTAAAATCGCCTCGGAATGTAAGGCTAAACTTACAGACGTGTGTGATCCGTCAAATTCAATTCTTGGTAAAATACATGAAGCCATAGGGGTCTCTTACGCTCATACGCAACGGGATTCCAATAATACCTTGCAAGTGCTGAAGGTAGTTGCAATTTTGAGCGACGAAAACTGCAAGTGCTTGGTATTGGCGAGTAATCAAAACAGCGAACGGTGCAATTTTGCACCTTCTTTACGCAAAATATATTATGCTCCTATCACCAGATGACATAGTGGCCATTAAAATTCGTAAAATGTGTTGGGTTTGCAAGGGAGAATTTGATGATGGTGTTGTGAATGTGGGGAGGAGGAAGGTGATCGATCATGATCATTTGTGGCAGGAAATTACATCGGGTGGGAGTAACTTTAGAGGAGTAGCCCATCAGTCATGCAATTTAAACGTTAGACAACAAGATTTCGTACCTGTTTTTATACACAATTCCAATTACGACTTAAAGTTTGTTCTTCCGGCGTTGGCTTGTACTGCCAAGGGTGGAGTTTTAGATGACGCATGGATATATTGTTTCTTTTTCATATAATATCCTACCCACATCATTGGAGAAGTTACTGCTGCTAGAATTCATTAGGAAAACTGTTGAAAAGGGTGACACGTGCCTGAATAAAACTCGTTTTTTAGTCTCTTTCAGCTTCTTCCCCAAATCTTTAAGTCAATTGATTCAGGTGCAGAAAAGTGACAATTTTGATAGCTTCCCCTCCTCAAACAGCGCTTCCCCGATGATGAAATGTATGATTTATTAACGTGTAAGGGTATATATCCATATGAATATTACAACTCTGGATCGAGGCTAGATTAGATGTCACTACCGGCCATCTAAGCGTTTTACAATTATATTAGTGAGTGTGTGTGCATCACTAATTACAACGATTTTTTTAAGTAGGTTCGGGAAAAGGGTGGGCGTAACAAAGGGTGGGATTATTGTAAACTATACTTGGCCAGTGACGTACTCACTCTTCTGGACATTGTGTGCAAAAATAATAAAAGTGATATTATTTTAAGTGCTTTATTCTAATAAATGTTGTATTTTTTTATAAATAAACAAAAAAAAGTGTATTTATTTAAGTGTTTTATTTTTTTCTCTGTTCCTATGTAAATGTTGTATTTTTTACTATAAATAAATTAAAAAAAAAGTTTATTTATTTAAGTGTTTTTTTTTCTCTGTACCTATGTAAATGTTGTATTTTTTATTATAAATAAATTTAGAAGGTGTATTTATTCATGTTTAATGTGCATTTATTTTCAAACTTATATTTTTTTTTAAGTGTTGTTGCTTTATTTTGAGTATCAAATAGAAGATGTTATTCTTTATTCGTCTTCTTCTTCTTCTTCTCATTCTTGAGCGAAGTAGTAGTAAGAAAATTATTTAGTCATTAGACAGCCATAGTCTACAGTTAGTTGTCTAGGTGAACTGTTGAAGGGAACATGTATCAATTTAAAACACCATACAGATCGCTACTGTGTGGGCCGTCAATGTCAGGCAAAACAACACCCTTAATTAAAATAATTAAAAATTGCGACAAAATGTTTGTGGAAAAGCCGAAAAAAATCTACTATTGTTACAGTATTTGACA
Source organism: Artemia sp. Qi Xiang Cuo (assembly GCF_049724085.1). NCBI lineage: Eukaryota > Metazoa > Arthropoda > Branchiopoda > Anostraca > Artemiidae > Artemia > Artemia sp. Qi Xiang Cuo. The sequence goes on along the minus strand of NC_142795.1, from coordinate 57,206,340 downwards.
GGAGTCATATAAAAAAATAAAAACAATTGGCACGACGGGATTGGTGCAGATACAATTCATACAGGGACTTGATGTTTTCAGCATTATTGAACCAAACTCTTGGCTGATCATTGACGATCTGGCTGAATCTGTCGAACAATTGCCCCAGAAAATGCTACAACTATTCACTGTTCAGTCTCATCGTGAAAAGATTTCCGTAACTCTGGTTCTACGCAATCTCTTTCTTCAGAACAAATTCATGCGAACACTTTAATTGAGCTGCACCTACTATATCATCTAAAGAGTTGTTCTTGATTCTAGCTCGATAATAAATCTCAATAAACAAATCTATCCAGGCTCACCCAAATTTCTGCTCTCAGCATACAATCAGGCAACTAATAAACCATACGGCTACATCCTATTGTATCTTAATCAAAATACACCCGAGGATCTGAGTGTAGTCACAGATATTTTTGACTATGAAATTACAGTATATCTCCCAGTGAATACTAAAAATACCTATTAGTTGCAATCGTGACACTGAAGACACTACATGAAAATATACATGTATTTTTAGTTCTAGGCTCTTCAAACCCCTTGCTTAGGAAATTAATGCTCATGCTCGGTATTGGCAATGATTTCTTTAATCTAATATCTGCAATGTATTGAAATTTAACAGAGGGTAATGTTCAACTTCTAGAAGTATTTAAGCAACAGACGGAGTAACATTGTTCCATTTTACTCGTATTGGCTTCTAAAAAGAAATGAAAGAATTTTAAAAAGAAAATACTTCTTCAGGTGGGCGTTAGCTTTTTCACACTTTTACTGCCAATAATTACAGGACTTGTAAACAATTTTCTCTAGAGAATTGCAAAACCCTATAAATTGACTCCAATAGAACTTGCTCTCTTAACCATGGAAGACTTTGAGAACAATCTAATTGAATTCCTTGAAATTGGGAATATTATTTAAATTAAGAAACTACTTTTACTTCAAGATTCCTTTTATGAACTTGAAAAACATAAACCGTGTCATCTGAAAGATACTGCTGCTGATGGTATTAAGCACAAAAAAAGAATCATATCCTCAAGATTCTGCTGGAACACAATTATAGAAGGAGGATTTGGAATCGATTGTATTGAAAATTGGAAATCTAATGCCCTACTAATAGTGGGAACAATTTACACAACCCCTAACCTATCTCGCGGAGAGTGGTCAAGATCAGATTCAAGTTGAGGACAATGGGAAAGGGATTATAATTCAGGGCAAGAGCTATAATCTGCTTGATTTAATCTTTGATATGGTTTCAAATTGTAAAGGACTATTATCATTTGACGCTCATCTATACAACTTTCTAAATACATTAAACTTCCCCAAAAGTCTTATTAGCAAAAGACAAATTCTAAAAAATTAAATGAACATGCACCGTCAACAGCATCAACAACAACACCATTAAAACATGAAGAAGAAGAAGAAGAAGATTTTAAATCAATCTTGGAAAATACTAGCACACCTAGTGGAAAAAACTTGACAATGGTGGCGAGGAAAAAACGAAAACGTATTATGTCACCATCACCATCCAGTATACAAAAGGGTAGCGGACTTTACACAACGTGTTTACATTTATAAGGGCAAAAGAACTAAACGATGCCTTGGAGAAAATAGGTGAAACATTGGGTTTAAGTTTCCCCGCCAATCTTCCAAAATTCACGAGTGCACGCACCAAAAATGTAAGATAATACCTCCTAAGTGAATTAATTCACTCTATGCCTAGGAATCTTAGACTTTGTAATAATCTTTGTTAAAAAAATGAAGTCTTTTTCACATTACAATATAATGCAAACAGATCTCCTAACTCTAGATGAGCTTCAACGACGTCACAATACACCGTACAAGTACATTCTACTTGCAATCAGTGTTTTTAGTCGTTATGCAAATGTAATTCCATTGTGAACAAAGAGAGGATTTGAAGTCGCTCAGGCCATTGAAAGTGTTCTCGGACAGGATTCGTATAAAAAAATTCAAACGGATCGTGGTAGTGAATTTGTTAATCCTCATGTTGCAAAATTAATAGAGAAATATAGTACACTGCTCTATCATAGTTATAGTCCTATAAAGGCTGCATTGGCCAAACGATTGATAAGAACTATTCGAATTTTAATTTCAAGATAATGTATATTGAAAAATACACCGGCTTTTATTCATGATTTATATAAAATAATGTTGATTTATAATCAACGACCCCATCGATCATTGTCAAACTTCACCAACGGAAGTTCATCATTCTGATCATGATACAATTGACACTTTTCTTAAACAATATTCCAATGACTTGATTGTCAAGAAGAAAAATAAATTCAACTTTAGTGTTACTTTTCTAATTAATAGAATAACTAATTTTTTTGAAAAGAGGAATTACTTGTGGTCCACAAAACTTTTTAAAGTGGCAAAAACCGTAGACACTAAACCCATAACTTATCGTCTGCTTGATACCAAAGATGAAGAGATTCTCGGTGGCTTTTATGACTATGAACTGAGAAAATTTTGAAATAAAAGTGAAATCTACCGAAATGGGAAGATCTTAAAGACTCGGACTTATATGGGTAGGAAAGAGGTATTTGTTTAGTGGCACGGATGTAACTTTGGTATGGTTTCCCGGTCTAGTGTTGAAGTCACTTACAATGCCCGAAGCGCACCAGGTAAAAGTTAAGCCCAACGTGCCCATCCCTCTCTATAGTAAATTGTATGTAACAGTGACTTTTGGACAAAACTTTCTCCCGCCATCGTATTTTTAGGTACATATGAAGTGGCCCTTGTCGACTGTATTCTCAAAAATACCTATTACATCCTGAGAAAGGATCGAGTGTATGATATAAAAGATACCATTCGATTGGACACTCTTTTTCGACTATGAATGATTTGAAGCACTTAAATCTAGCGAATATCCACATGCCAAATTGAAATATATTGAATACGATAATATGACAGATTTGTGTCGTACAATCAATAGAAAAATATCATATCGTAGGAATGGTAAATTCTATTTTAATTATTCATGAAAAAATGATTAAAATTACGTTACTTCAACTGGTGACACGGAAATCATTATTTTTAAAGAGAATTCTAGAGACGTTATTGGATTTAAAAGGAATTTGATCGATAGGAAAAATGCTGTCGCCGATTAATGTACGGATCAAGTTATTTTTTCTGATTATACTCAAGGTTTTGACTTAGAATCTTGCATATTTTTATATGAGTCCCTTGTGGAAAAATCGAGCTTCGGCAATTCAAATGTCCCCCTCCTACGTGTTCTTGAACGAAAAACAACTCATGAACTTGTTCATCACTATAATATAGAGCATCTTCAGTATGTTCCTATAAACACTTCATATTTGGAACTGTATCAGTTATCACTACGAAGTGAATTGGGGGATCCTCTAGCAATACAAAAAGGCTTAGCAGTGATAATATGGAATTTTTAAGCCATTGTCGGCGATAGCATAATCATCTAATATGAAAAATAGGAGATTCCATTTGTCTGTCCCGATATCGATTGCTATGTTGGTGCTTTGAGTCCACGTCAAATAGGCAATGGATTGGAATACTACAAGGGGCGTACTACAATGTCTGGCTATTGCCTTGGTAGCTGGTTTGCTAGGCTATTTCGTTCTGCACTACCCCTTGCCAGAAAATATATTTTTCCTGCTGCATCGAATCTTTCTGCCTCCACACTACAGGACTGGAGGTCGGGCAAAAATTTCAATGAGAGTGTTAAAGAATATATTGGATCTTCAGAAAGAACCTTTGGTAAGCACATAAAAACTTAGTTAAATGTGGAAGGATTGAAAATGATACTTTCGTGTCATTCACTCATCAGTCTCCACCCAGGTAGGAAGTAAAGAACATCAACAAGGACTGTGAGGAATAAAGCAAGGACGACCAATAAGCGGAAGATGGAAAAGAAAAAGATTGTTAGATACCAGAAGGATTTCTTCTCGTAAGATGACTTATCTCCCCCACAAGGAAGCATATCCATCAATTAGTTCCTCATTGAATCTATTCAATGCTGAAAATGTTGATGTCAGTGTCAAGTATGGCTACTATGAACAATTTCATCCCCAACAACCCCTCTCGGGAAATATACACTTTCAAATATTTTCCAATGAAGACTATTTCATTGATTTGTCATCAACATTTATTGATTTAAATGTTGCGGTGATGAAAAAGTCAGATAATACAACACCAAATGCTGGCGATGGTCTCTCCTATGAAAACTGTATTCTACTCAACCTATTCAAACAAATTAATGTATTTATTAATGGTACTTTGGTGAGCACTAGCAATAATTTATCCAACTATGCAAGCTACATACAATTTATGATGATGACACCAAAGGCATACAAGGAGTTGAGAGGACAAATATTGGGCTATGAATATCGATCAGGTGTTGATAATGACGGTGAGTTGACTACTGCAGTGACCCAAGAGTATCATCTGGTTGGAAAACTAAATCATGAGATATTCAATATATCCCAATGGTTACCCCCAAATGTCAAGATTGACATAAAGTTACAGATGGCCCCATCGAATTTCATTTTGAGAAAAACGCTTCCTGCAGCACCCGATACAAATGTCATTATCACATCGGCAATTCTCCACGTCAGAAAACAACAGGTTATGAGCTCTGTTGCATTGGCAGTGGAAAAGCTAAGAGCCAATGGCAACAACATTAAACTTCTCGTCCCCCATACGATCACCAATCAACGTCACATTGCCACCGGCTCTCGTAGCTATAGCGATTCATCATTTATCAATGGAGAAATCCCATCAAAATTGGCTTTGGACTTTGTGAAGAGTGGTAGTGCCGTTGGATCCTGGAGAGAATCCCTCCATGATTTTAATTTTTTCGGTCTATCTAGCCTTGTGTGTAAATTGAATGGTATCCCACTGTACACTCTATCATTTGTCAAAAAACCTATAGAACTCTGTACGAGTCGACCATGCAATCCCTAGATCATGACTCTCAATTATTTGAAAATGGAATAGCCAACTCGAGATTTTCAAACCGTCCGGGGGCAATTTATTATAGCGTGTCAGCACCCCAGAATGTAAAGTAATCGCGAGCAGGGAATGTACGTTTAGTATGTGCATTTGCCGACATTCTGGCAGTGAGCATCATGTCAATATAATTGAGTCAATTTGAAGCCTATTGGTAAATCCCTCCTTCGACGGCAGTGTTCTACTAGACCTAGCACCATGAACACAACCCAAATAATCAACGTATTTAGTATGAATCCATACATGTCCCAGTACAAGTCATATTGCATACCTTCGGACTTCATTGAAAAAATTCCAAGTGTTAACAATACCTTAATCATTGTTAATAGCAGTCCATCGACTTTGAAGACCGTCCACTGGCTATGCATCTTTTAAATATCGAAGAATATTTAATTTTTTGATCTTTTTGGCCTATGGTATAAATTATACATGCAATACATCAGCAACTTCATTGAAAGCATGAGGGAAACCATGGTTTAAAATCAAAAAAGGGTACACCATATAATGAATAGGACATGTGGCTTTCATGCACTACTCTTTTTAATTTTCAGATGTCGTTGCTACACCTATAAGGAGTTTCTTGAAAGCTACGTTGACTTACTTTAATTTGATGACTATCTAATATAGAATATACTTACAATTGTACTTAAAATTGATTTTCGTGCCCTACTGATAAAATGTTCTAAAACTATATGTTAAATTGTTTATTAATAAACATTCATATACCTGGTAAAACGGCTCTTGTGCACTTTAGACTTCATATTCTACTCTGTCAAGGTATTGGTCTACAACGAATAGTGTATGTCGATTATCCGAATTCACAGTGTACCGATGCCCATGTATTGCAATGTCAGGGTCAAATTTTCTACAATAGAGTGTGACTTCACTCTTGTCATATCTCTTTGTATAGTCAATGATACTATTCTCTTTCATTCTATAGAATTCACGTGTTTCAATTTGCTTATTTGAAGCAATTTCACAAACAGTTGTCAAGTGTCGAATCTCATTCCGTCACAGCCAAATAAAAATCAGTGGGCGTATAATCATAAGACCCATTGTCTTCACAACGATGACGTAGAAGTCATATTCTTTTGCTGTTCCAGTAGTTGAATCTATGACCCGGTTCCTCCTTCCAGAACAATCTAAAACCACGACACCAATCTCGTAGCAATAAACTAAAATCACGCTTAGGATTCTATCCAATCATAGCTGGATATGTATTCTCCCACTAACTACATTTATCATAATGGCAATTGGAGCATAGGTGGCCTCTAGGATGAGAGTCATACACCTCTTCAAGACAGGAATTACAACCTTTAATTTGTACAGCATATCCTTTATGCAATTTACACGGGTTGCATAATCTACACTTTTCATCATACTCATCAATCATTGTGCAATTCTCACATGATGACCCGCTGCCCAGTGTGTACATACATATGGGACATGTATGGAACATTTTTTCATGTGTTGACAATCTCACTGCCACAATGAAACTGAGCTAGCAACAAAAAAAATTTTCTGAGATAGAGAGAGGAGTAAATCATCCTTGAGCATCATCTTTCTCATGAAAAAAAAGTCCTAAATTTTTAAACTAATGTTTAAAAGCATATCCACAATATCATTTTGCCGTGTCGTGATCAATATATCAATAAATTGTGTAAATGCGTTTGAACCACGATGTAGATGCTTCATACAATAGTCTAATGATGGAGAATCAGTTTACATTATATCGATAAGCATTCCCCGAGAAAATATCTTCCTTTGAATAGACAGCTCTAGAAAATCGTCATCTAGAATCAAGTTTTTTCCATAAACACTAGATTCCCCAAGATTCGCTCTTTCTCAAATTTATCCATTTTTTAGTCCTAACACTCTCACAACCAACTTCAGACTAACCAGAATTTCTTTTTGTACTCTAAAAAATATACGCTAGTCTACTATAGAAAGAAAAATACCTTTGATTTAGAAACAATTTTATTGAACATAATTACAATAATAGTATTCACTGATGCATTTTATTCTGTAATTCTGATTGAAGTTTATTTATATGGAGAAAATTCACTTTTCCAGCAAAACATATTTTCTCCTCCTGCTTAAACTTGCTTAATGATATCACGTATCTAGCATACATAATGTCCCATTCAAGGCATATTCTACAGCCAGCGGTTATTTCCACAGCCACATTGGGTACTCTTATATCGTTGCTGCTACTGTCGGCTCCATCATTAATCTCCAATAATGTAAATGCACCACTCTTTTTTTTTCTCTGCTAATATCCTCTCAAATAAACTATTCACTCTGATTTCAATTATCTTACTTATATTAATTGTAGAGAAAACTATTTCCTATATTCAAACCCCAACCTCAGCTCAATTTAACGTGTATGGAATAACCTCTAATTGGCTCATAAAAAATGCGCACGTCAAACGATGCATTAACTATACAATTCCGAAAAATAACAAAAAGTTTGGCAAATTTTAAAATATTCACATGTAAATACAATGTCAAAAGCATCTGTTTTTCTTGCGCAATTCCAATGTATCGTTCATATTGTATACACTATTATCTTGTATCGTTTCCATGTACGGTTGAATGTATGGTTGAATGTATAGTTGAAAGTGCTTAATAGGTTACTACTAACCTATGGGGTAGCCGAACCTCTATAGATCTCCTGTATTAACATTTGTAAACATTTCCACATGCTTTCTACCCCTACCCTGTATATTTCCCTTTTTCCCCTCCCTCCCCCCCATTTCGCCGTTTTATGTTAATCAATTTTTTATATCATTTTTGTTCTCAATTTCGTAATCACCAGATAGGAATACCCCAGAAAATATCTTTCAAACCGCTTTCTACCCCGACCCTGTATTCTTCTCTTTTCTCCCCTCTTTCCCCTGTTCCCCCGTTTTCCGTAGTACTCTTTTTCTATACTGAATTTTAGATGTCAATTTTGTAATCAGGGTATATTAAAACCCCAGAAAACTCACTATAAAATATTTTCTGGGCATGTTCGGCATTTTTCCCATTTTCCCGCGCATTTCCCCCTTCTCCCCTGTTTTTCGGGTACTCGCCTCACTCGGATTTATGAGGACTTTTAGTATGTTGTACAGAATTTTTTTTTTGATCATTTTGGTACCATTTTCGTCTATATTCCAATTTTGTCCGGGTTCGACACTTTTTTGAGCTAAAAGTCCTGGACTAGATGGGGATTCAAAACGTCCAGTAAAGAGCTTTCGATAACGGCTCCCTTAGCGGTGCACTGTTCATTTCAATCTATCGCCATTTTCGTAGAGTTTCAAGAGTTTTTTTTTCAAAATTCCCGAAAATTTGTTCACACAATGACCTTATTACTACTAAGAGGAACTTATATAGCAGTTGTCATTCTTAAATCTTGCTTAGATGAATCAATTTCTCTCTAGACAGTTCATTTTTTCAAATATATTTTTAAATTCTGATTACTGTGCGGTCCGCTCTTTTCTAGGTTGCGACTGTTGCTGCATCCATGATAAAGCGGTTTTCTTGTATAGTCCCTCTGCGTTATTAAAAAAAAAAACAAGTTTTTTTTTTAACTGAAAGTAAGGAGCGAAATTAAAACCTAAAACTAACAGAAATTATTCCGTATATGAAAGAAGCTGTCCCCTCCTCAGTGCCTCACTCATTATGCTAAAGTTTTTTTTTCATTTTTAAATTAGAGTTGTGAGAAAGTCAAACCTTAGCGTAAAGAGCGAGGCACTGAGGAGGAGACAGCCCTTTTCATTTTTGGAATAATTTCTGTTCGTTTTAAGCTTTGATGTCGTTCCTTACTTTCAGTTAAAAAAAGAAAAAAAAATTATTTAATTTCTGAACGTTTTTGAATTAATCCAGATTTTGAATTTGGCTCACCATACATGAATAATTAAAACAGAATTTGCACACTAATTTTACCTTTTTTTTTGCTAAATGGCTATCTCAAAACTCTGATCGGATGATTTTGAGAAAAAAGGGGCCGGGGAGTAAACACGTATCCGGGATCTTTCTTCTGGAAAAAAATACAAAATTCCACATTTTGGCAGATAGGATGTTGAAACCTTTACAGTAGGGTTCTCTAATGCGCTGAATCTGATGGTGTGATTTTCATTAAGATTCTATGACTTTTAGGGGACCTTTCTCCTTTTTTTCGAAAATAAGGCAAATTTTCTCAGGCTTCTAACTTTTGATGGGTAAGATAAACTTGATGGAACTTATATATTTAAAATCAACATAAAAATATAATTCTTTTGATGTATCTATTGGTATCAAAATTCTGTTTTTTAGAGTTTCGGTTACTATTGAGCCGGGTCGCTCCTTACTTACAGTTCGTTACCACGAGCTGTTTGCTTGAATAGCTAATTCTTTTCATGTGTCTTTTTTCTGGGAAAGCTAGTGAATATGTATTGCAGGTGTAGTTGAAAGTAGAAAACACGGAACCTTGGAACTTGGAACAGCAGGGATGACTGAAAGTCATTTGGTAAAGTGTAAATGGAAAATGCTGCGGGAATTTAGTCTGTATCCTGAGAAAAATATGAATAACATGAGGAAATATCCAGCGCCAAAACCCTGTAGATCAGGTGGTATGTGCTATGTGGGGTGTAAGTTCACTACGAATGGCGGTACAAGTGGCTCTCCGAGATACACATCAACTGGTGGTGAGATGGAAACTCTTCCAACTTACCAATTGGGTGGTGAAACAAAATGCGACATAAGTTCAATATTGTACAATTGACATGGACTGGCTTTTTCAGTGAACTAAATATTTTTCAGCAATCCAATCTGAGCAACAGAAACGGAAGGAAACCGTGCAAATAGAGGCATCCCAAGGGTTACTGATTCTTGACTCGTATACTGTAATTTCGAATGTAACCCAAATGTTACATTCGTAACCCAAATTGTATGTTATTTGAAATGAATAATAATTGGATAAATTCCTATAACATTTGCTTATGATGAGTGATAGGTCCGATTCTCTCTTCTTGTGCCAAAATATCTGACACATATTGTCTTCTAGCAACTATAATGAACTTCCTAGCCGCACCCCCTTGGCACAAGTCCATTTTCAAAGGAAGCGAGCTTAATTATTCGTGGCAGAGAAAGTTTCATTTTGAGGAGAAAAAAGAGATGGCCTCCGCTAAATTAATTATTGTCTGACTGTTTTTAATCTGTAATTTCTTTAACATTTGTAGCAGGTCATAAATCGATTAAACTTTATTGAATTAATTGTCAAACAGACAACGAAAAATTAGAAAAATATGTGAGTGGAAAGAAAACGAGATGAAACAAACAAGAAGCACTTCGAGCATTTACATATGCCGTGTGTTGCCAAAACCACCAAGACCAGACTGAGATGCTCCTTTGTTGTATCCAGCCTAAACAAAAAAGTTTAGCTTTAAGTTATTAAACTTTAAAGGTTTATAGCTTTTATCAGTCTAGGATCGCCATCCTACATTTAGGAATTTATTTGCGGATACACTAAGATATTATTCCAAGGACGTATCCAGGGGGGAGGGCTATTGGGCTTACCACCACCCCTCCTCCCAAAATTTGTGTCCGACTCGTAAAAAAGTAACGAAATGCCTATAAACAAGTTTTGAAGCGTTTTGTAAAGTTTTCTGTACCCCCTCCCTCGACCAAAAAGCCTGGATACGCCCTTGGAAGAGTCAATTGATTGGTTTGTCACTAAACTTTCTCAAAAGGAGATGTAAATCGATGTCGTTTCTGATTGGGTCAGCTGCTTACTTGCCATTTTATGTCGAAAGGCTACGGTTGGTCGTGCAATTAATATTTATGCTGTGTGAATATTACCTATCCTGCATAGTCGTAAGCATTTTTATGTTCTCTTATATCTTTAAGCTATTAAGCCGAGGGACACTGATACGTAGGCAAAAAAAAACTTCAAAAAATTGTTTCACCTGAAAATTAGTCAGTAATTTCCTTTTTTGATCAGCTAGACCTTGCATTACTTTTGTTCAGTACAGTTGCTTGACGTTGAATACTTTGGATGATTCCAGACTAAAATACTAAATAGCTCAGCATCCCCCCCCCTAAAAAAACGGGCCTTCAATTTCATCTATCGAATCGCCTTGAAAATTAAAGTCATAACCATCTGGGTTTGGTGGACCTCTGTGCACAAGACTGAACCAACGGGATCTTAAGAGGATTTTAAGTTCTGGAAGAAAAATGTGGTTATATCCGTTCTTAGCTTTAAAAAGTTTTTTTGTTTACGCTGATCTACTTTAAATTTCAAGCCGTGCAGACACCTCAATTAGAATTTATGCGGCAGAGGGGGCGTTAATTAAGACAGCAAAGATCGGGTTACATTGATTCATTATGCCCATTTTTTTCACCATAATAATTCCAATGGTAAACTTTTTGTTCCGATCTATAACATAATTCGAAGCTTTCAAATGTTTTGAAGCTCTTTTTCAAAACTCTCTTAAATGGGTTTTGGTCATTTTATTCTATTTTGAAGTTTAAGATGGAAAATCGTTACCATTCCTGAATAATTGTTAAGCGACAATTTTTCTTATGTGAAAGTTTATGTAAAAATATATTTTTTGGTTTTCAGTGAGTATAGGCTTTGGCTCACTCTTTACTATTTTCCAGCTATTGCTGCAACGATGGTTGTCTTTCCTTTTCTAGAGGATTTGTCCTTTTTTAAGTATGACTATCGAAGCTGGGTTAATCGAAGCACACTACTGAATAGAAGAGTTTTCTTTTTCAGTCTAGTATGCTGGTATGCAGTCACGTTTATTTCATGCCTTTATTTAGTTAGGTGGATTTGAATTCAAAATACTGTAGCTATCTAGTCTATGGATTAACGGCGCTCCTTGACTACAAACGTCCTTCTGTCGGCCGCGCGGCAGCTAGGATTGAACCCCGGGCTTCATATTGCAAAGTAGACATCAATCTTCTTTGTCACCAGAGGAATAGTAGCCCACAATTGTTGCATGTTTTCTTAATTTTGTTTCTTGTCTTATTTTATGTGCTCCTAAAGGAGAATTCACAATCTGCCATCTTTCATTGCTTTGGAAATTATTTTCTGGAATTTCGGGAAAAGGTTAGAGTTTACAAACTTTGTCAGGTTGTTTTTAAACAGAAAGAGAAGAATGGATTTGAAAGCAGCGTAATAAGTTTTCTGACTCCTACCTTGTTCTTTGAAAGGGGAGTATTTTTCAACTTTGTTCGTTTTTGTAGCTGTATCGAATTACTTTGAAAGCTGGATAATTTTAAATTCCTTCCCTACTGACATTTCTGGTATGTAGCATCGAATGATGAAATATAAATGATGGTATGTAGCATCGAATGATGAAATATAAATGATGGTATGTAGCATCGAATGATGAAATATCTAAAAATTACACTGCTGTTGATTATCGTAACAATCTCATTAAAACTGGGAAAAATAAACTACGAGGCGTGTTTTTTAAGTAAGGTCCGTCTGAACATAAGTACACAACGAAAGGTTATTTCAGAAAAGTATATTTATTTTCAGAAAGTACATACGTTACTCTATTTGTCAGCATACTTACCAAGTTTTTTCAAACATTGATCATACCTCCCAACTAATTTTAAAGTAAACTCTACGTTAGAACTTGCCGCCGGCTCCAATAACCATGAGTTTACTACCGTTTTTACGTCGTGTTCATCATTGTAACGGTTGCCACTGAGGTGGCAACCGGTTGAACTGGAGACAAAACATGGATTTTGCATATGGTGCCCAAAACGGGGCAACAGAACATGGAATGGAAACACATACACACCCTTGAAAATTTGAAGGTCGAACAGACTCTCTCCCAGCTCAAAATCATGGCGTCAGTGTTTTGGAAAAAGCATGGTGTTTTTCGGTCGACTTCATGCAACGAGGAACCACTATCAATGCAGAAGCATGCTGTCTAACCCTCAGAAAGCATCGCAGAGCGATTAAAAAACAAAACAAAAACAAACTTGGCATGCTGACAAAGGGAAGATCCTTCTTCGTAAAGAAAAAAGGGAGGGTCCTTCTTCGTGACAATGCAAGATCTCAGACTGCTTGTTAGACCCGCAATTTGTTCGACAGTTTTGACTGGGAAGTTTTAGAACACCCACTATACAGTCCTGATCTTGCGCCGAGTGATTACTATCCGCTTCTCCACCTCACACAGTACCTCGGTGGCAACCGTTACATTGATGATGACGACGTAAAAAGAGAAGTGAATTCTTGGTTATCAGAGCAAGCGGGAAGTTTTTATACAGAGGTTACTTTAACATTAGTTGAGATGCATGATAAGTGTTTGAAAAAACTTGGCAACTATGCTGTTAAATAGAGTAAAATGTGTAGTTTCTGAAAATAAATTTAATTTTTTGAAATAATCTTTCGTTGGGTACTAATGTTCAAACGGACCTTACTTAAAAAACACGCCTCGTATTTCCAACTACTTTAAACAGTGCTGTCAGTTAAGCCATGGCTTGTCTGCTTTGCAGAATTGCGAAAATATAGCTTCAATTCTAATTAAAGGGAACATTTTTTCTTAAGTGTGTTTCTTATCCTGTAACTTTGAGGTGGATCTGATAACATGTACATGGTCAACTAAATCAAAGTAATGTTGATCAGATGATTACGCCACAAGATCAAAGACTCCCTTTTATATGGATTTATATTGTGCAGTATTTCCTATTGAACGTTAAAAAGTAACATTGCAAATATTTCTCATTTCCAGTAAATCAGTGAAGACAATTTAGCGTTAAAAGTGTAGGGTTTTGCATATTCGTTTACGAGAAAAACAAATAACAATGTTTACATGAAAAAAAAAAACAACATAAATTAAGTTTAGATACCAAATTGATTCTTACAAGTTAGGAGTGAAATAAGAACTTAAGCTGAGAAATAACTTAGAATTGGCTTTGATACTTTTAACTCAATTTTGTTTCAATTAATGAGCTGAATGTTTTCTCTGTAACTACTCTCTTCATATGATAAACTTTTTTTTGTTTGATTGAATTTTTACTTTAAAGCATATTAGAAATATTCACATTTTGACTTGCGTATAACAGAAATATAAATCCTAAAATAGTATCCAGTATTTTGCCTGTGGTCACATAAATTTTGGATTATTTTGTAATATTTATAATCACTTAGATATTACTATTTGTTCTATCCCATCCCTCTAGGAATTAAAAATAAGCAAAATAATATCTACAGTTTACTGCTCTTCTACTCCAAATAATGGGAAAACAGGCCTATCTCGAGAACTTTTCTAGTCCTAATGGTGAATCAAAAGACCGTCAATTATACTCACTTGTAAGGATAAGTGCCCTTCGGACGCTCGCAGTTGTTCTTCTGTGAAAGTTCTTTCAACTTTCTCTGCCATTTTTGGTCCTAATGTCGGGCCAGTATATTCTGGATGCTTTTGGGTCTAAAAATGCAAATAAGAAATTTTATTTAAGATAGATTTCTAGCTCAGTTTTCCGGAAGTTGCAATGGCTAGTGCCCTTTTTAATTGTCGAAAGTGATTGGAAGGCAACTAACACCCCTTTCACGCCCACCATTTCCCCAAAACACATTCAATCAAAATTTTGAGATAGCCATTTTGTTCAACGTAGGTGATTTCAAAATAGAAATTATGTTTTTGAGGAGGACACTCCCCCCATAGCCCTCAGGGTAAGGGTTAAAAGTTATGCCCTGGGGGCATATAAGTTTTTTTTAGAAAGCTTTATCGTAGAAATTTCAAAAATGGCTCATCCGATTGGAAATTCAAAGGGTTAGTGCCCTTTTTAATAGTCGAAAGTGATTGAAGGGCAACTAACCCCCCCTCTCACGCCCAAATTTTCCCCAAACACATCCAATCAAAATTTTGAGATAGCCATTTTGTTCAACGTAATTGAAAGTTCTGGAAATTAGGTCTTTGAGGATTACAACCCCCCCCCAGCCCTCAGGGCAATGATTACAAGTCATACCCAGGGGGATATAGGATTTTTATTGAAAGTGTTGTCGTAGAAACTTCAAAAAGGGCTCGTTCGATTGGAAATTGAAATGGCTAGTACCCTTTTTAATAGTTAAAACTGATTGGAAGGCAACTAACACCCCTCTCACGCCCACCATTTAACCAAACACATCCAATCAAAATTTTGAGAGCCATTTTATTCAACGTAGTTGAAAGTTCTGGAAATTACGTCTTTGAGGATGATAGAGCCCCTTAGAGCCCTCAGGAAAGGGTTATAAGTTATGCCTTGGGAGCATATAAATTTTTTATTGAAAGCTTTGTCGTAGAAACTTGAAAAAGGGCTCATTCGATTGGAACTTCAAAGAGCTAGTGTCCTTTTAATAGTCGAAAGTGATTGGAGGGCAACTAACCCCCCTCTCATGCCCAGCTTTTCCTCAAACACTTCCAATCAAAATTTTTAGATAGCCATTTTGTTCAACGTAGTTGAAAGTTTTGGAAATTAGGTCTTTGAGGATGACACCCCCCCCCTCCGACAGACCTCAGGGCAAAGTTTGTAAGTTATGCGCTGGGTGCATATAAGGTTTTAATAGAAAAAGTTGTCATAGAAACTTCAAACATGGTTCATTCGATTGGAAATTGAAATTGCTAGTGCCCTTTTTAATAGTCGAAAGTGATTGAAAGGCAACTAACCCCCTTCTCACCCCCACCATTTCCCCAAACACGTCCAATCAAAGTTTTGAGATATTCATTTTGTTCAACGTAGTTGAAGAAAATGAATGTCTTTACTGAAAAAATTCTTTTAAATTGTTTTCTCTTTTATAACTTTAAGAAATAAAAAATTAACTTAGACTTTAATGAACAAATATAAACATATGTATACTAAATCGACAATGCACATTCTCTTCAGTAAATTCATTTGAATTTTTTCAATAAAGTACAAACTATATTCTGGCTTTTAGAAAGCAAAGGGGTTTAGAACCCTACTCATATCAATTTCTACTCGTTTTGAGTTTAACTTTTTTAAATTTCTGTTTGTTTTGGGTTTCATTTATTTATTGATACTGTTTTGTGGTAGTTGTATGCTTGGTAGATTATTTGGATATATTTTTTTTTATTTTCGGTTTAATGGAGTTCTTTATTTTTATTTTTTTGAAAAACTTATTTTGTGCAAAAAGTTTTTTTGATTAATTCTGCTAAAAAAGCAAGACTTGGAAAGTTTATGCCAACTATTTATTTAGATCAAACAGTTCATGTTAACGAACTGTAAGTAAGGAGCGACTCGGCCCAATAGTAGCCAAAACTCTAAAAAACAGCATTTTAATAACAGTAGATACGTTGGAAGAATTGGCTTTTTAGGGTGATTCAAAATATATAACATTATTTAAGTTTAATGTTACTCATCAAAAGCTAGGAGCCCGAGAAAATTTGCCTGATTTTTGAAAAAGAGGAATAACACCCCCTAAAAGTAAAAGATTCTTTATGAAAACCACGCCATCAGATGCAGCGTATCAGAGAATCCTACTGTAGAGGTTCCAAGCTCCTGTCTAAATAATGTGGACAAGCAAAAATAAAGAATTTCGAGTTTTTTACCGGAAGAAAGATGACAAATTCGTGTTTACTTGTTTTTTTAAGAAAGATCGCTCAACAGCACAAGGGCCGTTGAATTTGAATGGAGTATTTTTAAAGAATTTTGAGACTTTAGCATAAGGTAGGGTTGAGGGAGGGGCAGTCCCCCTCATACGAAGTAATTGCTGTTTTTTTTACAGTTTTAATGATGCTCGGTACTTTGAGCTGAAAAAACTTTCTTTCTTTAGTTATTGTCCTTCAAGGACGCCTTAAAACATGCCGCCTTTTTTCATTCACTTAATTCAAAGACTTGATTTTAATGATAGATGGGCCCTGGCTGACTTATGGGGCAACGAGGAAAGGTACCAAATGTTATATGCTATAATATCAATGTGATGGCAGCTGTTCTTTGATGACTTCCCTCAATCCTTATTTAACGCAGCCTACATCAGTTGAACCTCATGTGACTCAATTTGAGTTACATACCACTCAACCACTGTTTAATTCAACCCCGGTTTATCTGAGCGCAATGTGACTCAACCCCCTTCAATTCAATTCAACCATCCCATCAATTGTTTATATACCAATAGGTTAAGATACCAATAATTTGAATTTGTCTAATTGAGGCGCCAGTTTGAGCTTTTTAGTAAACGTTCAAAAAGTATTAAATCTGTTTTCTCAGTAAAAAACTCCTGATAAGATGTAATCAATAGTGCATATCATATAGTTTTGATTAGTAATGCTAGAAATGGAAAGCTTACAATTCTGCCAAGGGCGTAAAGAGACAGGGTAACTTGAGGAATGTTTCGTCTCTCAAATAAATCAGCTGTCTGGAATATTTCTTCTTCTGGAACTCCATATTTCTTCACGGCGGCTTGAAATCTGGAACACAATGTGGTGCGTCAAGATAATTTGAGCACAAAGTTTTTTTTTAACAGAATATAAACTCGAGCTGTTGATTAGGGATTGAACGATTTTATTGGAAATAATTTTTATTCCATCTATTTGACATTGAGGATGGGAAAATTGTCAAATGTCTTACGGTAGCGTTTTTAGACATTTAATGAATATGATTATACCAAAAGGAATCCTGGACACATCCAACTATTTTCTTCTTTTTTTTGCTTCATAAATACCTGTTACGAGGAAGAACATGAATCTTTTGCTTTAAGTATTGTACCGTATTATGTTTTGGGCCAGTTAAAGTAATAACGTAGAGAAAATCCAGCTAATACTTTCTTTATTCAACAAAAGAAAAAAGAAAGAGAGTGGAAGTGAGAGACAGAAAAATTGTATATAGGTGGAAAATTCTCCAGAATTCTGAAAAACTAGATGTTTATTGAAACACAAAACCAACGCAACAAAACAGGAGTAGAAAATGAAAAATCCTTGAATGAACAAGAAAAAATGAAAGAATAATTCTTAAAGCTCTCAATAGTCTTTTCCCACCCATAAAATTAATAATTGTTACGATACGATTTTAACTCTTTCTAGAAAAAAAAAATCAAGAACTTTGTTTTGAGTAGAGCACTAGTTTTTTAGAATTCTAAAAATGTAGGGGAGTATCACGAGCCAATTTGTTTACCAGGCCAAAGCCCGTTGTTGATACCGAAATGTTTTCGACAGAAAACATTTTATCAGTGCAGGATGCGGCTTTTTAATGCTCTTTTCAAATTTAAATCTACAAAAGTATGCTAAAATGATGTAGTAATTTTGAATTCGACTTTTAAACATTTCTTTACATGTTGGATGGGTTCTAGTTCTATTGGCGGCAATTGAAGGGAAGGGGCTGCCCATGCCCCCTAGTTTTTGCCGTCAATATTTTAAAAATTTCATGATGGCGTTATCAAGTGGACTTTAAAAAAACTGATTAGATATAAAAACTTAGCTTTTAAATGAGCCTTTAAACAGCTCTCTATCATGTTGTAATGGCCTTCTAGTTCTTTTAGTCAGTAGACGATTTAGGGATAATATTAAGCAGGCTAGGTGGGGGAAATAGAAGAAGGAGGATTATAAACCTGTGGATTAGTGTTTTCAACCTTTGAGATTATGATAGTACCCTTTTCATTCATCCCAGCCTTTCCATTCTAGAAATGACACCCAAAGTGCACTTTTTGGTGCCACATAGCCCTTTGTGCTATCGTTATCTAGTCGATTTTATAAAAAAGCGTATAGCTATAAAAACTAACTTTTACATAATTCATTAAACAGCTATTTATGCTGTTCCAGTACCAGCCTTTCCATATCGGAAATGACACACAGATTTTACTTGTTCGGTGCAGCCTTTTTTAAATGATGTTATCAACTTTGATTTATAAAAAACGGTTAGATATGCAACAAGCT
Organism: Artemia sp. Qi Xiang Cuo; assembly: GCF_049724085.1. Taxonomy (NCBI): domain Eukaryota; kingdom Metazoa; phylum Arthropoda; class Branchiopoda; order Anostraca; family Artemiidae; genus Artemia; species Artemia sp. Qi Xiang Cuo. Next base: position 57,187,456 of record NC_142795.1, on the reverse strand, counting down.
TTTAAATGATCCCTTGAAAAGATCTATGATACTCTAGTAGCCCGTGAGCTGCGAAGAAAAAAAAAAGGAAAAAAAGAAGACACATCAGTGCTACCCATCAAAAAAACGATTTTTCTTGTTCAGGCTCTTTTTCAAAATTCTTGTGAATTACAATCAAAATAAAAGTTAGTATCGCTGAATCAGCTACAAAGGACACTTTTTTTTCACTAAACAGGTATTAAAAAAAGACAAATTTAAACTTTTGGTTAATATGGACTGTGGTTAGCATTTTACTTGGTTGTAGCTTTTGCTGCAACCATTATATTATGCAAGCATACGGCCAAAATTTTCAGGTACACATTTTAGTTTTTACTTTTTTTGTTTTGTTTAAACGCCTGAACACAATAAATTGCTTCTGCAAAAAGGTTGAAAACCTTATTTTCGCTGTCCTTTTGAAGTATGTATGTCTTTTTGTTAAATATCAGATAATTTATGATAAAAACAGGAAAATTCGATCTGATATTTATCGGATTTGGTTTCACGAATAAATGTTGCTAAACTCCAAGTTAAATTTGCTGCCCATTAATGACAATTCGAAGCATAATCAGCCGTCAAATGTTAATGCTAGTGGATGTAATAGTTATTTCAAGTGTTTGCAGCGCTTTGGGACCTAGGCTATGTTTATTGAGTTAATGCCACAGGACGAAAAAATCCCTTAAGGCCTTTAGAAACTAGGACTATTTTTCCCTGTATAATTGTACATGTCGAGAAACCCCAGCCAATCATTAATCTTCAGGTCTAAAAACAATCGTGGTGTTGCACAACCGGTACCTTCGGCCATATAACTTCACAGTCAAATCGTTTGCGACCCGCAGAAGAAAATATACACTACAATTGCTTTTTCTTTTTTACACTTGTTGTTTGACATGCTCTATTGGTAGTATTTAAAGAAAACAAAAGCTACTTGTTAAGAATCCAGTAAACACACGATAAGTGAAGTTTCGTTAATGCTAATGAAATAAAACAAAATAGGAAGAAAATATACCGTAATAGTTTAGGAACAAATTTGGGCTATATATTTGCACATTAGGGGGGAGATGGGGGTAAAGGATATTATATATTAAATACGTAATCTAAACTAACCTAACCTAACCTAGGTACCTTTTTTTCCCTTTAACCCCCAAAAACTAAAGTTTAAATCTTTTTCACGAAGTGAGCAATACCTCACTATGCAGCGGAAACCTGTTTTTCATAAAGCATCTTTGAGATTTCGCTGCGGTTCTTCTCGCGTGTTTACTAAATTCTTAACAAGTACCAAACAAAATTACAAACATGCTCACCGGATTTGTTCCTGGTACTATTAAATAAAAAAAAACAAGTTTTTTAAACTGAAAGTAAGGAGCGACATTAAAACTTAAAACGAACAGTAATTATTCCTTATATGAAAGGGGCTGTCCCCTCCTCAACGCCTCGCTCTTTACACTAAAGTTTTTTATTGTTTTAAAAAATAAAGTTGTGAGACAGAGTCAAACTTTAGCGTAAAGAGCGATGCGTTGAGGAGGGGACAGCCCCTTTCATATACGGAATAATTTCTGTTCGTTTTCAGTTTTAATGTCGCTCCTTAATTTAAGTTTAAAAAACTTGTTTTTTTTTATTTAATTTCTGATTGTTTTTTAGTTAATGCAGCTTTTATTTTGGCTAACCGTCATTGAATAAGTAAAGAGAATTTGCATAAAAATTTTACTTTTCTTTTGCTAAATGGATGTCTTTACAAATTAACTTACGTAACTAACTTCTATATTCGTATATTTTTCTTCTGGCAAAAAATACAAAGTTGCAGATTTTTGCAGATATGACCTTGAAACCTATGTAATACGGTTTTCTGATACGCTGAATCTGATGGTGTGATTTTCATTAAAATTCTTTCACTTGCATGGGATGTTTCCTCCCTCTTTAAAAAATCGGGTAAATTTTCTCAGGCTCGTAGCCTTTGATGAGTAATACTAAACTTAATAAAATTTATATATTTAGAATCAGCATTATAAACACATTCTTTTGATACATTTATTGACATCAAAATTCCGTTTTTAAAAGTTTCGATTACTATTGAGCCGTATCTCTTGTTTTTTTATTGTTTTTTTTTATTACGTATATGTTATTACGTATATGAGGGGGTTCTCCCCTTAGTCAATACCACGCTTTTTACGTTAAAAGTAAAAAAAAATTTTGATTCACAAACCCCTGAATCACAAAGGCAGTTTAATTAGAATAGATAGCTCTTTTGAAACCACTAAAAAAAATGTAGCGTAAAGAGCAAGATATTGAATTGGGGGAGAACCCCCTCATATACGTAATAATTTCTGTTCGTTTTAAGCTCTAATGTTGCTTCTTACTTTCAGTTGAAAAAACTTGTTTTTTTTCATTTAATTTCTGATCGTTTTTTAAATAATGCTTGGACATCCGGCGCCCTCTTCATAGAAATATCCCTTACCCCAAAGAAACATCCTCCACGGAAATATTCTCCAGAGTAACCCCCTCCTCTAGCCCCCCCCCCTCCATAAAAAAATCCTTCCTGAAAATGTCTTTATATTTCCCAATAACCACTAAATAATGCTGGAAAGTCCGGCACCCCCTTCATGGTAATTTCCCTTCCCCCATGAAAACTTCATTCATGGACAGATCCTCCAAAATAACCCCTGACCCACCCATCCCACCCCCAACCCGAAAAAAAACCCTCCTGAAAACTTCTGTATACGTCCCAATAACCAATACTAGGCCTATATGTTAACATTGGGTAAAGTTCATAACTTTTAGCCCTCCCCCTGGGGACTTCGGGGGATTAAGTCATCATAAAAGACACATTTATCATATTTTCGACCATGCTGAACAAAATGACTATCTCAAAATTTTGATCGGGTGACTTTGGGAAAAAAATGAGCATGGGAGGGGGCCTAGGTGCCCTCCAATTTTTTTGTTAACTTAAAAAGGGCACTAGAACTTTTAATTTTTATTCGAATGAGTCCTCCCAAGATATTCTAGGACCACTGGGTCGATACGATCACCCCTGGAGAAAAAAAACAAAAAAATAAAAAAACAAATAAACCCGCTTCCGTGATCTTTCTTCTGGCAAAAAATGCAAAATTCCACATTCTTGTAAATAGGAGCTTGAAACCTCTACAATAGGGTTCTCTGATACGCTGAATATGATGATGTGATTTTCATTAAAGTTCTATAACTTTTAAGGGGTATTTCCCTTTTTTTCGAAAATCAGCCAAATTTTCTCAGGAGCTTAACTTTTGATGGGTAGGACTAAACTTGATAAAAATTATATATTTGAATTCAGCATTGAAATATGATTCTTTTTATATATCTATTGGTATCAAAAACCCGTTTTCTAGAGTTTCGGTTACCATTGAGCCGGGTCGCTCCTTACTTACAGTTCGTTACCACGAACTGTTTGATAAGCTAAAATCCTATGCAGTATTATATGAGGACTATGAAAAAAAAAATTACAGATATTCAATTGTTTCTCGTTCTACTGCGATCGTAAATCCTTTCAATCCATAGTTTATAGGGCGACCAAAATGTTCTGATCCGAAAAAGAGGGCGACACATAAATCTTACACTGAAGTACCTGAATTTACTGAAGTCCGCTGTGGGATAATGTTGTAAATTCTTTTATCAATGGCAGTGCCATGAATAGACTTTTTTTTTAACTGCTCCTAAATTTGACAAGCGATCTGTAGCCCGTGTTCTTCAAACTTCACAACAAATGAAATTCTGTCTCTATGCTCAGTTTTGCTAGGATTGACTACAATCTTAGCACTATTGATATTTTATCACCTAAAAAAAGATGAAATATGCAAGACTTGCCTTTGGATGTTTTCCATTAATTTAAAACTGCCTCCAGATGTTTGTATTTTCGTAACAGAGCCGGGTGCCAACTTGTTAATGAGTTTACATAAAACAACACCGTCTTTTAGCACATCTTCGTAGGGTCCTGCTGGTAGTTTTTCTCCAATGACTTCTTGAATCCATTGTAAAACCTCCGTCTCTTGTTGTTTGTTTCTTCCCTGAAAATTCTCAGCCTTAATTCCTTGTTTTATCTTTTAGAACTTCAAACATGGCTTAATGTAAGCAATCCTCTTAATGTATGGATCAATGGAAATATGGTGAAGAGAATGTCCTTAAGCAAAAATTTCAAGCCATCCCTACCCAAAAAATAAGAGGTTATTACCAGAATCATCCCAAAATCTACAGATTATTTTATGGGGATTCGAACAAACCCGCCGTAGAAATAAGGAACGACTCGGCTTTAAGTAACCAAAATAGTAAAAAACGGAATTTTGATTCAGTTTATATATCAATAGAATTAGCTTTTAATCCCGATTCCAAATATATAAAAATCCTTATGTTGAATGTTACCCATCAAAAGCATGAAAATTTGCTTAATTTAAAAAAATGGAGTGATACCCCCAAAAAGTCAAGCAATCTTAACGAAAATCACACATTCAGATTCAGGATACCAGAGAACCTTGGTGCAGATGTTTCAAGCTCCCATCTACAAAATAGGCAATTTTGTATTTTTTTTTTGGGCCGAAGAAAGATCACGGATGCCTGTTTATCTATTTCTTTTTCCCCCTAGGGTTGACCGTATCGAACCAATGATAATAGAAGATCGGGAGATAGCTCAATGGAATGAAAATCAAAATTTTCAGTGCCCTTTCTAAGTTGTCAAAAAGATAGAAGGACAACTACCCTCCCCCTCAAACGCCCCTTCTTTCCCCAAAGACAACCGATCAAATTTTGAGATAGGCATTTGATTCAGTATACAGTAGTTAAAAAGTCTATCAGCTATACCTTCGGGGATAACATGAGCCCCACAGCCCCTGGGGAAAGGGGCTGTAAGTTTTACAATTTGTCCATTATTTACATATAGTGTTAGTTATTGGAAAAAAATCCTATTTTTCTTTGGGACGGGGGATTATCCACGGGAAAAATTTTTCGTGTGGAGGAAAGTTTCTAGGGGTAATTTTCCAGAAAAAATTTTACACGCGTGGAGTGGAAGAGTATTTCTTGGCATGATTTAAAGGAACGGTCAGAAATTAAATTTAAAAGAAACAAGTAAGGAAGAATATCAAAACTTAAAATGGACAGTAGTTATTGTCTATATGAGGGGGCCTCCCCTTCCTCAAACCTAGCTTTTTACGTTAAAGTTTGACTTTTTGTCTCAATTCTTTAAGAAAGGCTGCTCAAACAAGGGCCGTTGAATTTGAATGAGAAGTATTTTAAACAACTTTAAGACTTTAGCACAACAAGCAAGGGATTGACAAGGGGGTATCCCCCCTCATATAGGGAATAATTTCTGTTGGTTTTAGGCTTTAACGTTGCTTCTTACTTTCAGTAAAAAATGTTGTTTTTTGTTTAATCACCAAAATGATCCTTTGAAAGATTTCTTTGAAATTAAATTAAAAAAAACAAGTTTCTTCAACTGAAAGTAAAGAGCAACATTAAAACTCAAAACTAACAGAAATTATTCCATATATGAAGTGATTGCCCCCTCTTCAATACCTTGCTCTTCACGCTATGTTTTTAGCACTTTTAAAAAAGCTTCCTATTCTAATTAAACGGCCTTTGTATTTCAGGAGTCGTTTTTTAAAAATTGGGACAAACAGTCAAACTTCAGCGTACAGAGTAATGTATTAAGAGGGGGCCCTTCATATACAGAATAATTTTTGTTCGTTTTGAGTTTTAATGTTGCTCCTTAGTTTCAGCCTGTTTTTTCATTTAACTTCTGATCGTATTTTAAATGAAGCTGGTAAATCTGGCTGATCCTCCATGAAAAATTATATCGGTGTATGTCTAGGAGCAGTCCAGTACATAAGGAAACATGTAAAGAAAACAATTCTTTCTTCATAATATGCAGAATAATCCTATTTAACATATTTTGCAGGGGGAGAACCTTTATCTTCACTTCTTTCCTTATATTTCCTGTTTTTCTGTCACATTTTAAATATTTGTTTCTATTCTCTAAGTTTTGAAAATCCTTTATAAACAGACGCCCATGTGCCATCTACCTAATCTAACCTGACCTTACTTAACTTAAATTATCAGTATTTGTCTATCGATATGTTTTTAGTAGGTGGTAGTGATGGTGTCTACTACGAAATTACTACTGAATACTACTGAAAACTACGAATTTAGATTATTTGAAAACGGAAAATGCAGTCGAATTCATGTTTATTTTTCAGAATTTTGTTTAAAAAAAGTTGTACAACAGTGAAAGAAGTGAAGATAAAGATTCTCCCCCTGCAAAATATATTAACTAGGATTAATATGCAGATTATCAAGTAGAATTGTTTTCTTAACATGTTTCCTTGTGTACTCTACTGCTCCTAGACTTACACCATTTTCTCGTCTCACGGGAAACTCTTCCGTGGAAAGTTCCTCCTAAGTAAAATACACCCGGCCCCGTATAATTCCCTCCAGACAATTCTATCCTCGCTAAAAATTCCCCCTTCTTCAGTAAAATCTCTTGTGGGAGATTCAGCCTGAAAAATTATTCTTAGTATACTTTCACTTGAAAAAGATTTTAATTACTAATCGGTTTTTCGATCACTTCGAAAATCCCCCCTTCCTTGGAAATTTATTCCCGGAAATTCAAAGCAACTGAAAATTTTCCCCGGAACATCTCCGCATGCAAAATTGAGTTGCCAAAGAGAAAGCAAGACAAATAAAAATAATTTTGCATAGGAATTCTGTCAAATCCCCCCAGTTTAAAATTTCCCCTGGAAAGTTCGCTCCCAGAAATTTCCTTCCCCGCGATTTTGGCACTTTTGATCACTTTGTAATTATTTCTTATTTGCAAAAATTACTAATTTGCAAAAAAGCTAATTTTGTAAATTGTGATGGTCAAACCTAATTTTGATGTTGTCCGCTAGTTTGACTAAAATTTGGTCTTGGCCCTGTTTGCCATTATTTGGTAAGATTTTAATTTTTACATAACTTCGATTTGTACATTATCCAAAAGTAAAACATTTCAAATAATAATAATAATAAAATTGTCAAAAAATAACAGTAACTAATGCAATTCCTCTGTGCCCCTCCCCCTCCCTTAGGGATTGTTTTGATATCGAAAAATCATAATTTGAAGAGAAACATACCACCATGATTCGGCTGACTATCCTATATTTGCGTTTATCACCTTTCAAAAACAAATATGTTCTTTCCCCAAAGAAACTGTAAAGCTTTCTAATGCTGGTCAAACGATATTGGCTCTGGATACACGGGACGTCATGTCATGAGGAAGATGTCCTTAATTATGTTGGCCAAGGATGAAAGCGACGACTTATGAACTTACGCCAAAATAGAAATTCGCTTAATTTCTGATATATAGCTAACCGGCAATGAACTTTATGTATTCAAGAGTTTTCTTGTTGGCACATTATGGCTGCAGATGTAGCTGAAAACTAGTAAATTGTGACCTACACCACATAGTAGCGTAAAAAGAAGAAGACATTATAATAATTACAAATGGGCTTTACAGGTAAAACAATAATTTGTAATCATCAAAAATGTTCAAGGATTTAGAGTAAAGAAGCCTGAAATCCTTACAGATGACGTCATGTAAAATTAAAAACCCCACCATTGAAATCCCCATTGTCGAAAGCCCTTACATGGAGACTTTCAGTCTTACTCTTAAACAACAAGGAAAATTACACTTTAGCACTTTAGGGCCTAACTTTTATGTCTCCTCTTTTTCTTTTCTTCCCTGAGGTGATCGAAATGAATAAAAAATCATAGATAATTATCAAACAGTTCGTGGTAACGAACCGTAAGTAAGGAGCGATCCGGCTCAATAGTAACCGAAACTCTAAAAAACGGAATTTTGATACCAATAGATACATCAGAAGAATCAGATTTCTATCTGAAGGTCCCCTAAAAGTCATAGAACTCTAATGAAAATCACACCATCAGATTCAGCGTATCAGAGAACGCTACTATAGAAGTTTCGATCTCCTATCTGCAAAAATGTGGAATTTTGCATTTTTTTGCCAGAAGAAAGATCACGGATTCGTGCTTATTTGTTTTTTTTTGTATGTTTTTTTTCCTAGGTGTGATCTTATCGATCCAGTAGTTCTAAAATATCGTGAGAGGGCTCATTCGAAAGGAAATTAAAAGTTCTAGTGCCCTTTTTAAGTGGCCAAAAAAATTGGAGGGCAACTTGGCCTCCTCCCACGCTCATTTTTTTCCCGAGGTCACCCAATCAAAATTTTGAGATAGCCATTTTGTTCAGCATAGTCTAAAACCTAATTAATATGTCTTTGAGGATGACTTAATCCCCCACAGTTCCCGGGGGAAGGGCTGCAAGTTATAAACTTTGCCCATTGTTTACATAAGTATTGGTTATTGGGAAGTATATAGGTGTTTTCAGGAGGAATTTTTTTCTAGTGGGGGGTCGGGGTCGGAGTAGGGGTTACAGGGGAGGATCTTTTCATGGAGGATATTTCCTTGGGGGAAGGAACATTTCCATGAAGGGGGTGTCAGATTTCCCAGCATTATTTAAAAACTGATAAGAAATTTAATAAGAAAACAAGTTTTTTTTCAACTGAACATAAGGAGCAACATTAAAACTTAAAATAAGTTGAAATCGTTACGTATATGAGAGGGTTCACCTCCAGTCAATACCTCGCTCTTTACGCTAAAGTTTTTTAGTACTTTCAAAAGAGCTATCTATTCTAATTAACCGGCCTTTGTCATTTGGGGGTTTGTGATTCGAACAAAATTAGAACTTTAGCGTAAAGAGCGAGGCATTGACTAGGGAGCGAACTCCCTAATATACGTAATAAAACCATATGAATATAGAAATTCGTTACGTAAGTTAATTCGTAGGTTACGTCAGAACAAAATTTCGAGAAAGCCAATTAGCCAAAAAAAAAGGAAAATTAATATGCGAATTTCGTTTTAAACATTCATGTACGGTGAGCCAAAATCAAAGCTACATTAATTCAAAAACTTTCAGAAATTAACTAAAAAAACAAGTTTTTTTAACTGAAAGTAAGGAGCGACATTAAAACTTAAAACGAACAGAAATTATTCCGTATATGAAAGGGGCTGTCCCCTCCTCAACGCCTCGCTCTTTACGCTGAAGCTTGACTCTGTCTCACAACTTTATTTTTTAAAACAATAAAAAACTTTAGCGTAAAGAGCGAGGCGTTGAGGAGGGGACAGCCCCTTTCATATACGGAATAATTTCTGTTCGTTTTAAGTTTTTATGTAGCTCCTTACTTTCAGTTAAAAAAAGTTGTTTTCTTTAGTTAATCATGAGTAAGGAAGTAATCGGATAGTCAAGAAGCGACGCTTCTTGACTACCAAGGTCCCTGCGTCGGTCCCGTAGTTTGTTGCTACAGCAAAGGTTCGATATCTGGGTCCCGTATAACCAAACTAAGGTCAAACTCACTGCGCCACCGCAGGACAAATACCACAAGTTTGGGCTAACTTGAATGGAAACTAAAGGTTCTAGCATTTTTGTTTAAGTCATGAAAGAGATTAAACCGCAACAAACTGCCATTTTTAGCTACAAAACTGTGGTTTTCCCTGGCTTTAAAGCCACCACCCCTCGTACTAAAAAACGAGAAAATCTCTTTTTTGTATGGTTGTTATCACTTTTCTGTATCTCATTATTAGTTTCTATTATTTTTTCTGTCCGGACTAGTAGATTACCTTAATATCCCAAAGAGATGTTTAAGTAATCATTTTAAAGTTACAGCCTTTACGATTCTTCTAACGTGTATCTGATAAATGTTGTCGTTAGTTCATTGTTAAGTGCCAAATGCCAACTTCTGGTGTGAAAGAACTGAGAAGAGCAATTAACAGGAAGTGTATCATTATGTCTCCACGGTTGGAAACCTTTCAAAAGGGGGTTCACAATTCTCCTTCTTATATCTCTCCTCACACATCCCTTAGCAATTTAAAATAAAAAAAGTTCAATAATCGTTTTTAATAAATAATAGCCTAATCAGTATTTTATTTATTTATTTTCATGAAAATAATTGATTTTCTTATGTGCGAATTCTCAAAGTTACCGGCAACAACATACCCCTTGGACTCAAGTTGTATATATTTTTTTTTAGAAAATTCTAGGAAGATTGGAAGTAAAACCCATAGTTTAACAAAAATCATATTGAATTCTTTAGTTTCATCCCTAATAATAAGCAAATCTTTTTGAAGGTTTGTTGCTTATATTTGGAAAATAGGGAGAAAGCAAAATTTAATTTAAAAAAGTTTTCTTATGGAAGTAAAGAGCGAGGTTGAAAGTTCAAATGGACAAAAATTACTGATTTACATATTACGGAAGATGTCTAAGAAATTAGCTCGAATAAACTGGCTCGTCACATTTCGCAGTTGTTTTTTTTTTTTTTTTTTTTTTTTTTTTTTTTTTTTGCAGAACTCTTAAAACTAGCGCTTTAGTGAGAATGAATTTTGAAAAGCTTTTTTCACACAATCAGTTTTTCAAAGAAAAGTAAAGAGCTACATCAAACCAAAAATTAGAAAAAAAGACAAATCATTTTCTAAGGGTAAAACTACCACAAATCACCGTCAATAGTAAATGAAACCCAAAACGAACAGAAATTACAATTAATAACTGAGTCAAACTCAAAACGAGCAGGAACTAATGTGAGTAGGGCTGACGCCCCCCCAATTATTTCTGAATACCAGAATATTATTGAATTTAACTGAAAACAATACTTGGTTCGAGCTGAATATTTTTATTTCTCATAATATCGAAAAAAAAACACCATCGTATACAACATTACAAAAAAATAACAACAGCAGATGAATACTTCTTTGTCAGCTCAATTTTAAATGTGGAGATGTTAAGGGTAATATATTATTCATCCGGGGAGGGGGAAATTTTCGCCCGGTTGCAAGTGTCTAGAGGATCTATCTCTGGGGAACGGACTTTCCACAGGAGAAATTCTCCATGGGAGAACGTTCTGCGAGACTAAATTTCCACTGGGGGAAGAGTTTTCCGGGAAACCTTTCCCACGGAGGGGGATTTCTGGCACGATATAAAAAACAGTAATAAATTAAGGCCATTTCCAAATGAAAGGGTGCCGAGAAGAATTTTTTAGCGAAATCGTTCGCAAGAAAGGTATTGGTCTGTTGTGAATTTTCCTGGTGTGGGTATTTTAGGTGGAGGGAATTTCCGTGGAGGGAGGACATTTATATGAACGGGGAGCCAGACTTCCCGGCATTATTTAAAAAACGACCAGAACTTAAATTAAAAAAAAAACTATATTTCAACTGAAAGTAAGGAGTGACATTAAAACTTAAAACGGACAGAAATTATTGCATATAAGAGGGGTGCTGCTCTCTCCTCAATACCTCGCTCTTTGCAGTGAAGTTTGACTTTTTGTCACAATTCTCTAAGAACTACACCTGAAACACAAGGGCTGTTTAATTAGAACAATAAGAAGCTTTTTTAAAAGAACTAAAAAACTTTAGCTTGAAGACCGACGTATTGTGGAAATTTCTCCCGGAGAATTCCCTCTAAAGAAGAATTCCACCATGCACAAAATAGAGTAGACACATAGAAAGTACAAGATAGCTACCTCAAAATATCAATCAGATGTCCTAAGGGCTAATAAAAGGACCATATTTCAAATTGGCTGGACAGGGCTGGCTGGTCTTTAATCTCACTCAACTTTGAACAAAAAGAACTAGAACTGTCAATTTCCGATCAAAAGGGTATCCTCCGAAGTTTCTACGACCACAGGGGGGAGATTTGGGACGAGGAGGGGGCATCCCTTTACTATACAGAATAATACGTTTTGAAGTGTAATGTTACTCTTCACTTTCGTAATAATGGCGTAGACCAGAAAACTTCCCGGATATCAAAAGAGATTATGTATCAACATTTACCTTCACCCCCTTCTTAGTACTAATTCTGTATTTTCCTGACGGCTCAATGAAAGTTAGGGCGTTTTGGCATTAAATACACCTTTTTAGGCCTCCAGCCCCCCTCCCTAAGCAGCGAAGTGGTTGTCCTAAAAAAATATTGGTCTTGTTTCTTCCAGTATTTTCGTTAGCCTTATAAAAACCCCATTCTCAAATTTATTTTCCCTATTTTATCAAACTTTGTTAACTTAAACTATTGCTTGCTTATTTGGAATAAGGAGTCCTGTCCAGTTTCACATTTTCGCTCAAAAAATGTGAACATATTTTCTTGAGACTTTCTCCTATAGCGCTGAAAAAAGGAAGCGGTCTTCCTCACGAAATACAAATAAAAAAGCAGGTTCTTTCAACTGAAAGTAAGAACCAACATTAAAAATTAAAACGAACAGGAATTATTACGTATCTGAAAAAGGTTGCCTCCTCCTCAACACCTCGTTCTTTACGCTAAAGTTTTTAGTACTTTTAAAAATGCTTCTTATTGTTCTAAATAAACGACCCTTGTGTTTCAGGAGTCGTTCTTATAGAATTGGGACAGAGTTAAAACTTGAGCGTAAAGAGCGAGGTCTTGAGGAGGAGGCAATCCCCTTCATATACGTAATAATTTCTGTTTGTTTTAAGTTTTAATGTTGCTCCTTACTTTCAGTTGAAAAACTTTTTTTTAAATTTAATTTCTGATCGTTTTTTAAATAATCCCAGGAAATCTGGCCCCCTCCATGGAGAAATACCCTCCCCACGGATATATCCTCTACGAAATTTAATCCTGGTGAAAATTTACCCAGGACAGCTACTCTTAACAACTCCACGCGTAAAATTGAGACGGAAAAGAGAAAGAAAGACTTATAAAAAGAATTTTGCAAAGGGATTCTTGCAAATTCCACCAGTGTATAATATCTCCTGACAAGTTCACCCCCTGAAAATTTCCCTTCCCATGGAAAATTCCCCTGTGGAAAAACTACCAGCAGAGAATTTGTCCCCCCCTCCACACTAAAATGTATGCTTGCTTACCAATAACTAATACTATGCGTAAACAATGGGCAAATTTTATAACTAAAAGACCTTTCCCCTGGGGCTGTGTGTGGGGGGGGGGTATATTATATCCAAAGGCGTAGTTATTGGGCGTTTCAACTATAATGAACAAAATAGCTATCTCAAAATTTTGATCGGACGATTTTGGGAAAAGGGGGAGGGGAGGGGGCCTAGTTGTCCTCCAATCTTTTTGGTCACTTAAAAAGGGCACTAGAACTTTTAATTTTGTAGGCCCCCGTTCGAATGAGCCCTCTCAAGATATATTAGTACCACAGGATCGATATGATCACCCCTGAGGAAAAAACAACAAAAAAAAACAACCACAAAGAAACACGCATCCGTGATCTTTCTTCTGGCAAAAAACACAAAATTCCAAATTTTTGCAGATAGGAGGTTGAAACCTCTACCGTATGGTTTCCTGATACGCTGATCTGATTCTGCGATTTTCATTAAGATTATATGACCTTTAAGGGATGATTCTTTCTTTTTTCGAAAAACAAGGGAAATTTTCTCTAGCTTGTAGTCGTTAATGGTAAGACTAATCTTAATGAAGCTTATATATTTGAAATGAGCATAATAAGCCGATTCTTTTTATATATCTATTGGTATCAAAATTCCGTTTTTTTAGAGTTTCGGTTACTATTAAGCCGGGTCGCTTTTTACTTACAGTTCGTTACCTCAAACTGTTTGATTCGTCTTGTTTCTTCCAGTAGATGAACTATTGCTAGCTTATTCAAAATAAGGATTTCTGACCATTTTCGCATTTTGCTCAAAAAATGTTATGAAATGTTTGATTCCATTAATTTTTTCCAATTTTGTTACTGAAAAAACTTATTAAATTTCAGGGTGGGGAGGGGAACGCCAAGCACCGTTTAAAATAGTGCCTTTTAAGTTACAACAGTTAAAGTGAGATAGATTATCCTTCGCGTGAATTAAAATCTTCTTTATTCGTTAGCATCTTTGCAGTGTCTTGAGAAGAAAAGATGGAAATTCTGATATAAACCTTATTTTTTTTCCCCCAGACAAATGCCGAGTGACGATTTTGAATTCAAATATAAAATTAAAATCTATTTTAAATGACGTAAATGCAGTTCAAGAATATTTTATTTCAGAAACCAAAAATTTGCCAGGTGGAAACAGATTAGTAATTAGGATCCTTTTTCTTGGCATAAAGATTACCTCCAAGTCTGTGCACCGCCTACGCAAATTTATTATAAACAAATCATTTGTTCTAGAAGGCGGAAACTTCCGGGTGATGGTGAATGTATTCCATGCCAAATTAAGTGCCTATTATTATGGAATGCTTAGTATCTCCCTAGGAACTCTCTGTGAACCTAATAAAAAAAGATAGAATAAAAACTTTATGTGGTTTTAATTCTGCAGAAAAAACGATTTTCCATGAAAAAAAAAACCCCTCGATATTCGAAAAATACCGTTTTTTATTTGTTTTAAATAAGAAAATTCCTTACACACTATTTTAATTCTTCTGCGAGTGAATTCGTTTTGTTAGAACAGAGACAATTCGAATAACAGCAATGAACTTATTCAGGGAGTATAATAGTATTTTCTCTATGATTTAAAGCTTTTGAAATGATCTCAAGGTTTAGTGCAACATGTGTCTTGGAATTTTATTTATTGACAAATCTTGCCAGTCCTTTTAAGGTTTCCCTACTTCATGTTTTTTTTATATTTTTTTGTGATATTTGTCACAAATAATTTTGAAAGAATGAGCATATCAACGTGGCTTGACGCTGGGTCAAGCCAGCCAGCATGCAAAGCCAGCTTCAAAGCTGGCTTTGAAGTTGAACCTTGAAGTAACCTGAAAGAAATGAAGTTACCTCAAACCTTGGAGCAAACACAACACATTAGATTTGTAGACACAATAGTTATTAATGCTATGAGTGGTTTACTTAGAGGGCCAGAATAGGTATTGTCTAGTTTGTATGTATTTAGCAGGTATTTATGAAACTAAATTTTTTTTTATTTGTCATATTGAAACTTCTTTTTTTCGAGAGCCCAATAGTTAACTATCTCATGCATTATTTTGAAGGCAAAATAGAAGTAATGCTTGCACACACTTCATGTTACAAGCATTCATTGTTTCGTTTGAGGTTCGGTGATATGTTTGGCTCGGGGAGGTTTTTTTTCAGCGACTGCTAGTTCGACGATCAACAAACATTCTCAAAACTGCTGCAGTATAACCATATTCTCTGCAATCGCTAAGTGACTCCATGCCCGACTTACAGTAGGTAGTGTATTTTCTTTGGCCACTGATTTGTTTTGCAGTTCTTCGTCACTGCTTCGATATCCTCTTGTCAGGGTGTCATAGTATGTGGCGGAACCACTAGAGTTGTCTGCATTTGACAGTGCATCGTGAAGGAAGGCAGTTTCTACCTCAATTTCGGATGTGCCATAGCTGCTACGATCATATCACTTCCTCTTCAGAAAAAAATATCAAAGATGCTTGTGGCGTGTTTCCGGTTTCCACGATTAATAGAGATATTACTGAAACTGTGTTTCATTTAATTTCTCAAACGTTTGTTTTTGTAAGTAAACTTAAGTGATAATACTGGTAAAAAAAAAAGTAAAAATCGATGGTTTATATTCATGACTCTGAAGTTTAAAAGTTCACAATGGAAACAAATTTAGGCCAAATTTGAATTTCCTAGAAAGAAAATATAGATAATTTTTCTTAAAAAAATTATTTCTACTATTTTTTATTTATTTTATGATTAATCCAATGTCACGCACGAGTTGGGCTTTAGACAGTCGGAAATGTCATTTTTTTTTCACGCGTAATTTGGAAGCATGCTAATGAAATTTGAAAAAAATAAAAATTTCAGAAGCCTCTCTAGTGACTCCTCTTCTCAAAACGTGCAAATTTAAATCAACCGGCATTTTATTTCTATTCAAGTCTAGGCTAGACAGATCGTCCCCTTAGAGCGGTTTTGTCGTAACTAAGGTTTTCAAAATTCCAAGAAAAACGACATTGAAAATTTCACCTTTGCTGGAACTTACACGGTACAACCGATTTTCTTCGCAAATACATAAAAAAAAGAGAAAAAATAACAAGGAAGGTCTCCCCAATATGACATGGAAAAGGTAAAGTTTTCATTGTCGAAACTTGAAATGAAATACAGATACGACAATCCGCCCTTAACGAAATGGGAGTAAACTTAGATACGATAAAATGGTGTGGGCTGCCTATTCTTTTCACCATGAAGATACGACAAACGAGTTCTTATGCAGCAACACTATTTGAAAAAGTATAAAAATTACAAAAAACGTCAGAAACGTTTATTTTTTGTTGAGTTTCTTTGCCGGCCGCCGTTTTGCTTCAGTGGGATCCTCCTCTGGACAGGGATCTCGCGTAGACGGAGAGGCTTCCAAACGTTCAGCATCCCCTTGGCCTTGTATTACTGTTCAATCTTGGTTTCAAAATACTCCTTGTCTTGGTTGGGGATGAACTTCAAGAGATTCTTGACATCTTTGATTTTCGCCTCAGGTAGATCAATCTTTTTGCCACAAAGTTTGGGCAAAACAAGACGTTCAACAACACGGACAGCCGAAGTGTTGGGACATTTTTTAACCGAAGTACATTCTTGTGATATAGTAGCCATTTGCAAGTCTCCAGAGAAGGAAGTTTTGAACCAAACTCTCTTAGCGTTATCCTGACGGAACTCAAGTTGTTTTACCTTTGAATACGGTACCAACAAGTACTTGTACAGCTTTGCTGACTTTTGAAAGTCAAAGAACTTTGACTGGGTCATTTGCAGGACATTAAAAGGATGTATCCTTCTTACTTTCAGTAACTTCCTCGCCAGATCTAGTGGGGAAAACAAATCAAGATGCTTTACCCCCGCTCAATAGTGCTATTTACAGCATCAACCTCCTGTATACTCGAATGACCTGGTACACAATACTTCATAACCACTTGTTATAAGCGCGGAAATTTTCCTAGAACATCTTGGATGGTGAAGCCTATAATTGAGTTTCGGTTCTGGGACACGCAGGAGTCCGACCAAGTAATTAACTGGCGGATATCAGGGTAAGTATCAAGGACTTTTTCCAGTATGGCCACTAGTCCACTAGCTATTTCGTTTGCTCCACGTCCAGCCTCAAACTCGGACCAAATGCAACAGTATACCTCATTGATTTCCTTGCCAGTCCTTCTCTGGAATGAAAGAATTGCCGTAAGGTTGAATGTAGTTTTCTTCCTTTTATAGAAAAATGAAGAAACATTACCCCGGGGCAGCGGAAAAACATTCTCCAGATCAAAACAAAGTAGGGGAATAGATAGGTTTGACCTGTCCATGTAACGTTCAATCTTGGTCTCAATTTTACTTTTTACATGAGCCTCATACTTGTCTTTTACTTCCTGATCTATTTCATTTCGGTTTTCTTCACTTACACGTTTTTCCTCGCATACATCACATTGATCTGTTTTCGGAATATGAAATGACAAATTAAACTGCGTGTTGAAGATCTCACGATACTTGAACTCACTAACATCATTTCTTGCTAGTTCTCTGCAGTATTCCTGATACAGTTCATATATTTTGCGAATGTTTAGATTTGCCTCCAAGAATTTTCTGGTAGACTTGGCTCGAGTATAATGCGATTCAACGCACGGGAAAGATTCAATATGCTTTTTCACTAGTTCAGTGTCCTCGTTACTAGTTTTGTTTCGAGGTACCTGTACTGCCTTTGGATTTGGCATTCCTGTTGTAGCAACATTTGAATGTGCGTAGTAAACTCTTCTCTCTGAAATATCAAGAGTAGCCAAATAAAATGTCTTGCAAATCCGGACTGTTTTCGTGTTAACGACAAAATAATATCGCAGTGTGCAACTCCTGCGCGTCTCCACTTTCTTCTTGGTTTTAGTCTTGGTTGGAACGGTCTTAGTTGTTTTCAAGTAAAACATTTTCTTCATATCCTTACTTAGTCTCCAGAAATCATCAAAAATCTTTTGTCTCTCTTCAGAGGCAATAGCCTGACTGCAATTATAATGACAATCCTTATTACAAACAACATCCTTCACTGTCTTCTCTTTCCCATGAGTTTTCTGGTTGTTAGGATTCATATATACAATACCAGAGTTTACTGCTGCCTTGATCTTTGTCTTAACCCAGTTCTTCCTATCTGAAATTCGTTTTCTGGTCTTTTTACGTGAATTAGGATGATCCACTGTATTGCTTTGACTATTTAGATCTGGCTCGGTTGTTTCTTGTACAGGTTCAGCATTATTGGGAATCTTGAGGTGCTCCTGATTTTCCGCTGCCACTGAACCTGTTATGGCACTTTAACTAGAACCACAGCCAACACTGACATTAACCTCTGAAAAGAGATCATAATCCACATTTTCTTGAAGAGCCTCAGCTACTTCCTGATCAGATTCTCGGAAATTTAGTTCTGAAAGGCTGCTTGCATCTAGTTCGGGTCGATAGAGAGGATCACTGCCTTTTTCTGAATCAGAAGATAGATCTTCCTCGCTAGAAAAAACAAACAAAAAACTATAGCTCAAGTCTTGAGTACACCAGTCAGAAAAGTTCAAGGAGGCACACTTGTGCCTCTTTAAAGAGGCGACCCACCACAATGTTAAGCGATTTTCGGTCCTAGCGGTCGCATAGAGATGGCAGTGATCGCATTTTGTAGCCTAAGCTCAAACTAAGAAACATGTGAAATTTCACCCCCCTCCGACTTTATCTTCATGGGGGAAAGTGGGCCGGAAGTTTCGACCCTCCTTCCCTGTTTTCCAAAAACCAAATATAGCCACTTAATGTTCATCAAGTTATTTATTTTATCTGACACGCCTACAGGCCACAGTTGGCAACGGATCCAGGTGAATGAGGACTCATTCGAAACAGAATTCGACCTGTTAGGGCCTTTTGATATTTTCAGACCAAAAAAATTATCCCCCAAATTTACATTTACGAAAAACCTCGTTTTCCCATAAGAGCCCATGTTAATTTTTGAAATTCCTAAAAGCATAGTATTTCATTATTAAATTAGATCAAAATAGTCCTCTTAACCTGACAAGACCAACTGCAAGCTTTCAGTTGTACCTCATATTCCCTGTGCGTGTTAAGGTTCGAACTTTTGACTCAGCCTCTTTAACTCTTTAGAAAACGTAGTTTTTTTTTCAAATAATACTACACAGGGCCGGATCCTGGGCGGATCCAGCCTTCCAATCCAGGGGGGGGGGGGAAATCGCGACAAAAAGGGAGGGTGTGTACAGAAAATTTTCGGTACTTTTTAAACACATCTTTCGATCTTTTTCAAAGCTTACAGATTCTATCTCATAAAATCCCTAAAACAGTATTAAAAGTGGAGTTTATAGTCCGTCTAGGGGAGGGGGGGATCTTCATAATATTGTAATTGCAACACACATTAAAGGAGAAGCACTCAAAGATCATTTCTGTAGTTAGATGGTTGTCAAGCTCCTGTATGTTGTGTGTGGGTCAGATCACTTAGATCTTTAAGGGTGTGTCCAAGCTTGGCAGCTAAAGCTACAGGAAGATCCAGAGCTGTAAATTGCTTAACAGACAGGCTGCTGCATTACAAGGCAACACTACCAAAATATGACCATAGCCAAGATTTATTCTGACCACTGATATGCACCAAAAACCATAACAAATCAGGTAGCCTATTAAATAGGCTACCTGATTTGTAGCCTATTTAATATTTTGTTTCAAGAGTATATCAAATTTTGATATACTCTTGGAACAAAATCTTAGTCAATTCCACAAAAATGAGGTACCTGGATTCCTGCAAATATTGTGCAGCTTGTGCGGATGTAAACAATGTCCGTTTGGGTCTCATTTTGAAACTTTAACCAAATCTTTTCTTCTTCAAAAGTATACGTTGACGGAGTTACGACAAAAATGCCCATGTAATTTTCCCATATGAGGTACGACAAAACCGCTCTTAACAAAACGGCAAGATGTGAGATACGATAAACGAGAAATCTGGGGAACTTCTAGCTGAGCTACAACAAAAT
The DNA here is from genome assembly GCF_049724085.1 of Artemia sp. Qi Xiang Cuo. Classification (NCBI taxonomy): domain Eukaryota; kingdom Metazoa; phylum Arthropoda; class Branchiopoda; order Anostraca; family Artemiidae; genus Artemia; species Artemia sp. Qi Xiang Cuo. The sequence continues at coordinate 57,167,493 of NC_142795.1, read as the reverse complement.
GGTCGACGGAATCGGACAGAGCGAAAAATTTCACGTTAGATGGCAGTCCTAACTTCACTTTCCGAAAAAGTTGAAGATACAATAAAACCGCTCTCAGGGGACGAGATGTAGTGCTTTCCTCCAGCGTTTTTAGAGCGTTCGCCTGCTAACAATAAGGTAGCTTTTTCAATAAAAATACAGCGTTTTCTTGACAAATGTTTTAAATTCATAAGAAATGGACACTCAAAAGAAGAAAATCTGTTATACCAGCAATGAATAAGCATATTAGGTAGATTTTATGAGCTGTAACCTTTACAGCATGTATTTCTATAGATCTAGTATTGAAAATATTCTGTTTTGATAAGGAAAGCTCTTAATATTCAATAATTCATTGTAAAAAGCGCTATAATGACGGGCAATCTAGGAAAAATCCCAAGGTCCATTTTTATGTAATTTTTATGAAAGCAAATTTAAAAAGTTTTTGACGGATAAAACCTTTTCTCCAGTTCCTAAAAACAAAATTAAATTTGTCCGGAGTCTAAAACGTAATTTCTATGAATTATTTTTAGTTTTGGTGCTCATACTCCCCTTAAACGCCACCAACTTACTTGTGCTTGCAGCATGACCAGGCGTTTTCAGCCTCACAGGGAATCCAAAATTCAGATATTTCATGTGAATTTGTTTAACCGTATGTTTCCCAGACTCTCGGCTGTTGAGCTTGCAGAGTAACATCACGGATGTTCCAACGGAATCTTGGGAGACATTGACAATCCAAGATTGGAGACACCAGGATTCAAACCCCCATCCCGAAGGACATATGATTGCAAGTTCAGTGTGGCATTCACTCGACTAGGGTCTTTAAACAGTGCTTTGTGCAAAGTAAGCACGCTGAATTGGAATGTGTCTAAAACTGAAGTTAGATGTATTGAAATTGCCACACTGACGCCCCTGATAATGAACCCATACGTTATTGAAACTAATTGCTTTTGAAAATTGTTGTTTACGACAGTAGGCTCTTCAGTTATTGAAACGCTTTCTTTTGTAAATAAAAAACATTTGTAGAACTACCTATTTTTTCTAGTCTGCAGGCAAGAGAGAACCAGAAAAAGAAAATGAAGCTCTCGAATGGATCAAGGAAGTTACTGGCGAAACGATTTCTTTCGGTAAGTTTTTAGTGAAAGCACAAAGTAAAGAACAAAACATCTTTCCTAAATTCATTTTTGCAGTGTCATTGGGGGGGGGATACATCCCATGATTTTTGGCCATCCCCCTTATATTTGGAAAATACCCTTGTTGGTATTGTGATTGAGAAAAAATTGCACCCCCTCCCTTCTAAAACTTGTCCCCACTAATTTTTAAATTGATGCCACTGAATTTGTATATGTTTTTGCATGGTACTTAAAGATTCTTCTTAAACGGAGCCAATTCAAATTTTCTTACCAAAGGCCCGTTGTCCCTCATCAAACTTCTAAAACCTTTCTTCTTGAATGACAAAAACAGATTTTACGCTTGTCTAAGTATCGAAGCCTTGATTTCCGTGTATTTGTTTTTTAATCATATAACTTCCTTGTCCTTTGGTAAGTCAACTCGACACCATGGTTGGTTCCGACTGATGGAAAGTCATAAAAAAATTTCCTTATCAACGATTTCCGTAAACTATCTTATCTTAAGGGCTGGACACACGTAGCTGATTTTGGGAACTGATTTCCAAATCAGTGCCAATTTTAAAAGAAATCGGCATCGATTCGAGCTTGATAAATTTGGTACAATCCCTTTATACGGGCCTCTCTAAAGAAGTCCAACAAGAGATGCTACAGTCAAACGGCAGAGACCCTTTGAAAAATCCGTTTTTACAAGATGATTCAGACACCACTGAGAGGATTATTTTGTCTAGCATGGTTTTAATTGCGTAAACGATACTAAACGGTGGTTTTTTGGAGTTTAGATGGGGAAAAAGGTACCTAGGTTAGGTTAGGTTACGTATTTAATATATGCAGTGCTTTGCCCCCCCCCCACCCCTAATGTGCAAATTTGCAGCCCAAATTTGTTTCTAAACTATTATATAGTCATCCTATTTTATTTTATTTCATTAGCATCAACCAAACTTGACTTTTTAGAGAGGCCCGCAAAATGGGATAGTACCAAAAATTTTCTGGTTTTCGGCGCCGATTTTTATCATTATCATCGTCATCCAAGATGACGGATGATCATGTATCATAATACATAGTCATCCAAAGATGTGTGTTGAAAGACCCCGCTACTGATCTGAGAACTAAACTGAGAACTAAGCTGAGATCAATCATGCAACTATTAATAAACTTCAGTTGACTATTTGTGTCCATGATGTTTTGTTTTGGAAATCTCGCGCAATAAATTTTTCTTTCAACAAATTTTTCTTACCGCTATCGTCTGTCCACTGATGCTGAAATCGGTTCCCGAAATCAGCTACGTGTTCCGAGCCCTTTAGTTCTTTTTTTGGCTTTCTTGGCACTAGGAAATAACATCTGATGTGTAATCATTTCAACCAAAAAGCAAGGTTGAGGATTCATACTTTGATAACCAAAAACAGTTGATATTTGACATCATTGCGGCTCTTGGTATGTTTTTTTTTTTTAACTTAAGATGGACCATTGGATGGAAAATATAGAATAAAATTTGACTGTCATGACACTCTTCACGTCGTTTGCATTCAAGTTGGATACGTTTTTATTTTCTTTATCGGGAGCAAGTGATATTTTCATTCTACAAAATTTCACGCTAAAATTGAGGTCAAACTTCAAACTTGGAGACTTCAGCTGTTCAGCTCACAATTTATAAATGTTATATGTTTGAAACCTTTCAACTTGTCAAATTTTTGATAGTAAAATATGAGTTAACATGTCCGAAGACAGTTCCCAAATCAATATTTTTTTATTTATTACAAATCAGGGTTGCCAAAATTGCTTCATTTTCGTTTGAATTTTGTATGAATCTCACGCAAATAACAGATTCATGATGAAGTTTAAAGTAGCTGAATGGGGCTATCAGAATACGCAGGAATTTTTCAATGAATATTGGCTAAATGCAAAAAAGGTGGAAACAGCAGTGCCTTCAGTAAGCTATTTTGTAAATCATGTGTTCTTTTAAAAAGAATGAATATTTCCATTACCTTCTAATGCACTTCCTTATAAAACAAGTTTAGGAAAGAAATCAAGCACTACATAATAGTTGATGATGTTCTGGTTGATGATGTTCTGGTTATATAGCCTGAGAGATCCGCATTGCTATTTTCAACGATTATGTATTATTATTAAAGAATAAACGAAACCCAAAACGAACAGAAATTAAAATAAACGATTAATGCAAACATAGAGATTAAAGGCACTAACATATAACAGTAAAAATATCAAGTCAAACTTAAAACAAACACAAATTACTGCAAACAAGAGTTTGGCTACTGCGCTTTTCTTCCTTCCCTAATCGTAAAAATGTAAAGCATGTTGCGGTTATTTTTTGGAGCAGAAGCAGATCTATGCTCTTTGACAGCTTGGATACACTTATACGTTTTTGATTTGGTTAAATTTTAGGAGCAGAAGTAGTGATAGAAGTAGCCCCGAAAGTTTGAACATAATATCATCAGTCATTCTTGGGATACTGCTGATATGTCTTATTGGCAATCAGCATACACACAGTACTTTTTGATTTAATCTTGAGGCAACATCTAGTTTTTAAACATAATTGACAAATTACATAACTTTGGGTGGTTGACCTACGCAATAGCCCTAGAGCCGCAGTTACAAGATCGTTCAGCTATGCTGAACAAAATGGCTATCTTAAATTTCAATTGGAAGTGTTTGGTAAATTATGAGCTAAATAGGAGGGCTGATTGCCCTCCCATCCCTTTTGACTCTTAAAAAGGGAACTAGAACTTTGAATTTCCATTCAAATAAGTTCCTTTAAAATATCATTGATATTATTAGCTATGATAGAGCAGCGCTGCCTATAATATTGCTTATATACTCTTTTAATACTTGGATGCGTATAGTTTTTTCGTTTATTAGAACTCCCCCTAAACGTTTCAATCTAATGTACCTTAGTGTCATTAGTTATAGTAACCGTAGAAGTAGTATGAAAAGTATTCACATAGTGTCTTCTACCTAGTTCAAAATCTGTCATAACTTACCCTGAAGAGTTTAACTTAATAATGTATACCGTTTTTGTGATATTGCTTTGACAATCTATTGACAATCTAAATGATCATAGTTTGTTTTGATTTAGTTCAGCATCCGCCTAAATATTCCTTGAAAGCTTCACTTTAATACCCTTAGCTTATATAGTAGCAATGGTTGTAGGTTGTAGTAGCAGTAGTAGCATTAGTAGCAGTATGCACATAGCACCTTTTTTTCAACATCCCCTTCAATGCGAGGTGAAATTCTCAACTTAACACTATCAATCGTTCGCGAAGCATAGCTGATGCTACCTCTTGACAACTTATGTGTACACAGTGTGTTTCGACTTATTTCAGTGCAGTTACGATATTTTCAGTGGAGTTTCGATGCAGTTTTCACCTTAATACCATTAGGTTTATTAGTAGTATTAGTAGCACTAACAATTATGGTATTAGCAGCAGGAGTAGAGCTAATGGTAGTCGTCCTAGCTCTAGAATTAGTATTAGTAATAGCAACATTAATAATAGTAGTAGAAGCGGTTGTTGTGAGAATAGAAGCAGTAGTATTATGATGCAAATATTGTCTTTTGGTTAGTTCAACATCCCACACAACCAAGGGCATACACAAAGGGAGGGTTTGGGGGTCTTGAACTCCTCCCAAAATGTTTTTTTTACTCGTAAATACACAAGAAAAACGTACATAACTAAATTCTTTATGCGTTTTTTGATGTTTTTTCGTGTACCCCCCCCCCTCCGAAAAAAAAATCTTTGAGTAAAACCCCCTCCGAAAAAAAATCCTGTGTACGGCCTTGCCCACAACAAGTTTTGTAAATTTTAATTTCACACATGAAACTGTTCCTTAGATATTGCTGATATACCCTTTTGACAACCTGCATACGGATGGAAGGTTCTCATCCGTACAACAGACATTTTCAGGAATATTCTCTGAAAATTTCACCTTCATTCCCTTAATTATAGTTGTAATAGTAGTCACAGCAGTACTATAACTGTTCAGCTTAATACAATTAGCCATTGCTACGATATTGTCGATTTGCTCTTTTGATAACCTGTATATTCGTATATTTCTTGAAATTTTCGTCTTAATGCTCTTAACCTTACAAGTAGTTTCGATAGATGTAGCAGTTGGAGCAATAGTAATAGTAGTAGTAGAACTAGTAAATGTTGCAGTAGTAGTAGCAGCAGCATTAGTAGTAATGTGCACATATTGCCTTTTGGTCAATTGGTCTTCCCGTTTAAGTATTCTCTGAGAGTTCCAACTTAATAGCCCACGCAAATCCATTCTGAAGATAAGCTATTTTGACAATCTAAATGCACATAGTGTCTTTTACTAGTTCGAATTTGCCATCAATATTATCTCAAGTTTTAGCTTCATAGATTTAGCGTTAATAGTACTAGTATCACAACAGTTGCGGTGGTAGCAGTAGTAGTTGTAGTGTTAGCGCTGTATTAGCAGTAGTAGTAGCAGTAGTAGCAGCAGTATTATTAACGGTAGTAGCATGTACATATTGCCTTTTGGTCAGTTGAACATGATACCCCGGAACTTTCAATGTCAACCAAACGAGCCTCATCTAAAGTTTACACAACCATCCCTTCCTTAAGAACCTTAAATGCCTCAGGGGCATAACTTACAACCCTTGCCCTCAGGCTCTGGTGGTTTGTATAAACCTCAAAACCCTTGTTATATGATTTTTAGATTATTTTGAAGTAAAAGACTGTCTTAAGTGGGGGGGGGGGACTTGTTGCTCTCAAATAACTTCGACTCTTAAAAAGGGCACTATAACTTTCAATTTCAAATCTAATCAGCCCCATCTGAAGCATATACGACTGCCCATTCCACAAAAACCTTATATGCCCTCATGGCATAACTTGATCCCTATCCCCAGGGTGCTTGGGGCTGTGTCAACCTTAGAGGTATTATTATATGTTCCTTGGACTATCTTGAACAAATTGCTATCTCATAATTTCAATCAGATACGTTTGTTGAAAACAGGAATTGTCAGGGGAAGGGGGGGGAACGCCCTTCATCACTTTTGACGTTTAAAAAGGAACTAGAACTTCCAATTTTCAACCAAATGAGCCTCTTACATAACTTACAACCCTCGCTCCCAGCCTCTGGTGGTTTGTATCAACTCCAAAAGCCTTGTTAATATGATCTTTGGACTATTTTGAATAAATTGACTGTCTCAAAATTTTTTATTCGATGTATTTCGGGAAAATACGAGGTGTTGAGTGGGGGGGGGGGATAGCTGCCCAAATCACTTTGACTCTTAAAAAGGGTACTAGATATTCTGATTACAAATCCAATGACTCCCCTCCGAAGTATATACGACCATCCTTTCTATAAAAACCAATAAGTACCCTTCAACATTCACTGAAAGTTTCAACTAAATGTCATTAGCTGTTCCTGGGACATTTCCAATACGCCCTTTTGACAACTGAGATGTACATAGTATCTCTTGATTGAATATTGTTGTCCTTTACCGCTCCTAAGATATTGCACAAATTGCAGGTATTGCATTAACTTGATGTAATAATTGTTATCAAAATACTTTTTTATTGGCCCGAATCGCTTCCTGCCTGCAGCTCGCTGCCATTAACCATTTGGAAACTGTCTAAAATATTTATTTTGATTTTATACAAGATTTTCTTCATTAAAACATTCCAAACTTCCGAAAAACTAACAAATAATTCATATCTTGAAAATTCATGAAAATAAGAATTCTATTTGAATTAATGGACAAGTTCCATTAACTATGATCGGTGTCCATCGGCCTTGGTTGATCTTGATAGATTGTTTGTGGTTTTAAAAATTCCCTTCTACAGGTGAGGTCCACATGATAGTTAAGTGTAAACCGGGCAAGTATAAGAAAGGCTGGTATTCCTATATAAATAACGAAAAATTGTCGTTTCTCTTCAAGAAATGGCTGTGTGCTGAAGAGGCTTTGCACGACGTGATGAACTTGCGTAATTCAATGACTATAGGGCTTCCAAATTAATGATCGTTTTCAAATAAATCAAACTTTCCTTTCCACCTGTTCTCATAGTTTTCTCTTAAATGCCCTAAATAAACATAATACACCTTTATAGAATTCGGATGGCCCAGCCAATTAAGTTATGGGGTAGGACGGAGGAAGGGACTCAATGGGATCGAATCCCTAAATCCTCTGCATAACTATAGCATGTGCTGTTACGAGAAACTTTGTCCGTACTCCTTTCTGCGGACTAGACCAACGATTGTGACTTTTTTGCACGAATTTATTTTTGACTGCTTTTCAATTTTAATTTTTGGCTATTGACTCTATTGGTTTTCAGGTCTTGGGGGAGGGAGATTACCGGGAAACCCTCTCTATTTCGTTAGTATTTTAAATCCGCGCTGGGACCTTTATTGATTGTTTTATTTGGGAATTTTGTCAATTTTGGACTATTTGCTCTATGAAAGGAGGGGAGTCGCTCCTCCAAGGATCAGTATCTACACTTGTTTGTGCACTAAATTGACTCTGGAAATTTTATCTCTTAGAGAACTTTGAATTTTGATGACTTGTATTTTTTTTCGTTCTTGGGAGGGAAGAGAAAAATCCCTAAAATTTAAGGAAAAACCCATTACTAATACTCAAGTACTGGTAACTCACTGTGGCAACAAACTGCCCGAGGCCAACACAACTACGTACGCTCTTCTCTCCATTCCAAAAGTTATACACATAAGAACTATATACATAAAAAACACGTGAGATTTGGAGAAATGACGCTTGATGTATTTTATGAAACGATATGATTTTAAAATCTTAGAAATCTAGATCTGAAAGAAAAATTCACATCCATATTCCAATTTTTCCCAAGTATTTGTGAATATTTTAAAATTTATAGATTTATTGTAGATTTGTTGACCTAAGAATTAGAGTGAAAAAAAAACTACGGAGAAGTTTTGTTCCTTTTATTCTTTCTTTTCCATTATAATATTAAATATTTTTTTCTTAACTGTTTTTTTCTGTGGACTGTTATTCACATCAATATTTTCATATTTATTTGCATGTTTTATAACAGTCAATTATAATAGTCAATAAGGACTTCTTCGTTAACCTTGTTCATTTGCTCTTCATCTGTACTTAACGTTAATTTACAGAAGTCCCGTATGAAGAGATTTTGAGGGATGGAACAGTTCTTTGCAAGTTAATGAATAAAATAAGCCCTGGATCTATACCTAAGTTCAACCAGAATGGAGGACAGTTCAAATTTATGGAAAATATAAGCAAGTAAGTAGGAAGTTTAAGCGTGACAAATGTTATTCCTAATCCTAATAATTCAATGCATATTGTATAGCCATTTGGAAAAAAACTTCTTTTGTCTATTGGCTAGTCTTTCCTCCTTCAGGCGTATCTAAAAAAATTGTGGAAATCGATATGAATAATGTAATAGATTATATACAGAATATATAAAATACATTCCAAATTACATATTTACAAATTTACATATATTCAAAAATACACGTATACAATTAATAAATATATAAAATAAAAATACATAAAATACATTCAAAACTTGGTCCTAGAACAGGTTTATAGTACCAGGGGACCAAGCATTGCTTGGTGAAAAGAAAGACATTTAAAAAAAAATATCTCTTTTCATGAATTGGTACCCTGAACTATACAAAGGAGAAACAAACTTACTTTACTAGAAATTCATTCCAAAATAACAATATTTCGATTTGAATACTGTTTATCTAAATGTCAAAGCTTCAACTGATCCCCTTTTTCTTATTGTCGTTCAAAAATCGGTTGTCCTGTTCTGTTGCATAACATTAAGCAAGGTGGCTAATTAGTTAAGTAAGCACTGTATACAAGTTTTATTTGCCCAGTCCCTTATCAGCACAGCATGGTTTCACAAATAAACAACTTTATTTTCGTTATGGGGTCTGATTACAATTATCATCTATCCAAAAAGTCAGGTGATTCAATTTCTTTACCTCAATGCCATCTATTTTAAATAATTTGCTCAGGGGTCTCTAATTTCTGTCAGCAAACGATCTATAAAAAGTACTACGGGAACTGGGAGTTTTATTCACACTGGATAATGGTAATATGCTAATTTTCAGAAAAGAATGTAATGCCGTTTACTAGACAAAATCTATATATAAAGACATAACATATATACAATTATTGCTCGTTTAATAAGATTAATTAAAAAAAACTTTCCAAAAAATAAATTTTACAAAGAAAAGTAAAGGCCATTTTAAACTTAAGCTCAGCAGATACAAATACCTTTTAAACTTCAAACTCAAAACGACCAGAAATTACTATTAAAGAATAAATGAAACCCAACACGAACAAAAATTAAATAAACAGTCATAGCAAAAAACATACAACAAGTAATAATGTAAATCAATAAATAAATCTTAAAGTGATTAATGCTTAGATTGAATATGAAAATCAAGCTTAAAACGAAAACTAATATTTTGCTATTAAAGTATAAATGAAACTTAAAACGAATAGAAATTAAATAAACAATCAATGCGAACAAACATACAATATATATTAATGTAAATGAATAAATAAATCTTAAAACAAGTGAAACTTAAATTGAATATGCAAATCAAGTTTGAATCGAATAAAAATAACTACAAACAAGAGTTTGGGTATCGCCTCACTGCTAAAGCCTAAAACTTACTGCGTCATTGGCGCTTTACTGAAAACAATTCTTTGAAATATTTTCACTTTTGTAACTTTAAGAAATAAAAAATTAATTAAGACTTTAGGGAATAAATATCAGTATATGTATATCAAATTGGCAATGCATATTTTTTTTTCAGTATACTCATTTGAATTTTTTTTCAGTAAAGAGCAGATTATACTCTGGCTTTTAGAAAGCAAAGGGGTTTTGAAACCCGCTTATATTAATTTATGATTGTTTTGAGTTTAAATCTAACATACATTGAAAATTTTTTTCGTCTCAGATTTCATTTATTTATCGATACTGATTTTTTATAGTTGTATGCTTTGTATATTATATGATAGTCGAGACGCCAGGTGTTGAAAATGTGAATAATACCATGATGGAATGTGGCTTCTACGAAAATTAGCCTACCCTCCACCCCCTAAATTGACCAGGTGGATTCAAAAATACCAATGGCACTAGCTTGCGAGTGGTGGAACACTCCGAAACTTGACATTTTATTATATTTGGGTGTTTCATGCAAGAAAATGCATGTTCCACAAAGTTTGAGGTGCAGTTTTCCGCTCAAATAGAAATGCCTAGAAGCCATAGAATGTTTTCATAACAAACTAACACGATTATTTAAAAAAAATGGCAGAGTTAAAAAAAATGGCAAAACTATGTGAGTCTTGAACAGTCTTGGAAAGTATAACCAAAATCAAATTGAATATTAGATATATAATGATATTAATTGTTGAAAGATCCTTCAGTTCAAGATTTTTTTTCACTTTAATTTTTATTTTCATTTTCAATTCTGTAAGAACTGGAAAATAATAAATTTGTATTATACGAGTAATTCGTTTTCAGTGAAGCACCGATGACGCAGAAGGCTTTAGGTTTTTAAAGTTAAAGAAGGGGGCAGTATCCAAATTTTGCTTGTAGTGAAACTATACTTGTCTTGACCAATCTTGAAAAGAACTAATAAATTAAACTGAATATTTGATGCATAATGATATTAATTGCTGAAAGCTCATCAGTTCAAAATTTTACTGTAATTTTAATATTTATTTTCAATATTAAGTACAAAAGAAAACATTTGTAATACAATTCGTTTTCAGTAAAGCACCAGTGACGTAGTAGGTTTTAGGCTTCTGCAGTGAGACGATACCCAAAATCTTGTTTGTAGTTGTTTTTATCGATCATTGATTTGCATATTCAATTTAAGTTTCACTCGTTTTAAGATTTATTTATTTATTTACATTAATATATATTGTATATTTGTTCGCATTGATTGTTTATTTAATTTCTGTTCGTTTTAGGTTTCATTTATACTTTAATAGCAAAATATTTGTTTTCGCTTTAAGCTTGATTTTCATATTCAATCTAAGCATTACTCGTTTTAAGATTTATTTATTCATTTATATTATTAGTTGTTGAATGTTTGTTTGCTGTGATTGTTTATTTAATTTCTGTTCGTTTTGGGTTTCATTCATTCTTTAATAGTAATTTCTGGTAGTTTTGAGTTTGAATTTTAACAGGTATTTGTATCTCCTGAGCTTAAGTTTAAAATGGCCTTTACTTTTCTTTGAAAAACTTATTTTTCGGAAAGCTTTTTTTATTAATTTTTGTTCGTTTTGATTGCAAAAAGTTTGAAGTTTTTATGGCATGGGGGGTGCTTTTTACTGTCCGATCACTCTTGACTTTAAAAAACGGATCTAGAACTTTCAATTGAAATCGAATGAGGCTTTTTTAAAAGTCTATACGATTACCTCTTTGATATAAAAACCTTATATATGAACAATAGACAGCTTGTATAACTTGTGGACAGCGATTGACAACAATGAATTGATTGAAAAAATAGCTCCAATAAAGGGGTTTAGACCATTTCACTTGCTGACACAAAGGGATCACGACTGTTTGGAATTGACCTTAATAGGAATTTTTGTGCCAAAGCAATTTTCCATCTATCACAGAGTATGTATTTTAACCTTATAATTGGATTATTATAATAGATTTCCTATGTGTTCTTCCCATACGAAGCCCCGTCCCATGAGTTATAAAACCCCCTTAATAAGTTATGCCCCAGGGCATAACTTACAACGCCTACCCCCGGGCCCTGGTGGGCTGTGTCGACACCGGAGTTTTTCGTTATCAGAACTTTGAACTATTTAACAAAATGTCTATCTCAAAATTTTTATCTGATGCATTTAGGGCGTGGAGGAGGGAGAGGGGCTAATTATCCTCTCTCAACCTCTTTTTGCTCTTAAAAAGTGAACAAGAACTTTCAATTTACAATAAAATGAGCCCTCTCTAAAGTTTAGACGAGCATTCCTTCCACAAGATATAATATGAAGGATTCGGAGAATCCTTAAATTACAACCCTTGCCCTGCGGGCTTTGGGGGAGTTGTAATCCTCAAAGACATAATTTCCAGAACTTAAAATTACGTTTAATAAAATGGCTGTCTTAAAATTTTGATTGGATGTGTTTGGGGATAAAGTGGGCGTGAAAGGGGGGTTAGTTGCCCTCAAATCTCTTTCGACTATTACAAAGGGCACTAGCCCTCGGAATTTCAAATCGAATGAACCTTTTTTGAAGTTTCTACGACAACGCCTTCAATAAAAACCTTATAAGCCGCCAGGGCATAAATTAGCACCATTGCCCTGGGGACTTTGGGGGATTTTTCTCATCATAAAAATATGTACTATGCGGAATTCAACCACACGGAATAAAATGGCTCTCTAAATTTTCATGGGATATGTTGTTGGGAATGTGGGGCTTGGGGGGGGGGCTAGTTGCCCGCCATTCACTTTCGACTATTAAAAATTGCGCTAGAACTCTCAATTTCCAATCGAATTAGCCCCCTTTGAAGGTTCTACGACGACCCCTTCCATATGAAGTGCATCTGGGAAAAAAAAATAACAATAAATAATAAAACATTGGAGCCGTATGGCCTTTGCTATAGGCAACGCTACAGCGTTGCCTCTGATAGATCATAAATACATTAGAAGGGATTTAGGTATAGACAGCCCATCCTCTAGGCACCGAACTTCTATTTTATTGGAGGTTGGGGGAGGGGCGGGGCTGGGTTTTGAGATTTGTAACTCTATTTTCAAGTTAGTTTGATCGTATAAACTGAAATTAACAATTTAATGTTATGCTTAGTCGGAGTTTCCGACTATGGTATAAAATGGTCAGGTTAGGTATTTTTCTTACAGCTAAAGATACGTTGTTTTGAACGATTTGTCCCCTCCCTTTTTCGTGCTAAATGATGTACTGTATTCCATGCGGAAATGTAGATCTTTTCGCTGGATCTATCCCCCAAAAAATGGATTGCTAAGTAAAGGAACACTTCAAGACTGGATTTATGCTGCTGAAGTTGACACAAAAAACTAAGTTTTTCTGATCGAAGTAAAGAGCAAAATAACAACTTAAAACGGACAAAACTATTGCTTCTCTGTCCATGGGATATTAATGCAGAACTAGTACTTTACTGAAAACACAACACAATGTAATGCTTTTAGTACATAAGAAACACAGTGACGTTTTTATATGACTTGAATTCACTTAATCTGAAGTAACTTTGTTAAAATGGGCCCAATTTAATTATTAACTTTGTTTTTGTTTTTAAAATGAATGTTTGATGATTAGTAGAAGTAATTGAATTACTGTAGTCGACATTATTTTATTTCTTCTTGATTTTGAAAAATACTAAAGTATGTCTCCAGACCTTCAAATTTATATTACTAGCTCTTGATATTGCAGCTATTCAGACCAATAAGTTACCTTATAAATCAGTATGCCATTTTTAATTCAGCTTAGCAACTTTGCGGTCACTAATATATTACTACTTTATTTCTTGAGTTTTGGAAGAATATAAATTGTATCAGAGCCAACACTCTTGCGTTGCCAATAGTAATTAGCCATAAGCCTTCAATGCATTATTCTTTTTTTCAGGTCCATTTCATACGGAAAGGGTGATTGCGAAAAGTTCAAAGGGGATTCATAGGATTGGAAATTCAGTTTAGTGCCCTTTTTTAACAGTAAAACGGATAGGAGAGCAATCCTCCCCCCCCCCCTCCCCCAACCGCACTTTTTTTGCTTCCCTCCCCTTGAAGATATCTGATCAAAATTGGATATAACCATCTTATTTAAAATAGTATAAAGGTCAAATAACCATGTATCCAGGGATGATATAACCCCTCAAAACCCTAGGGAAAAGGGCTGTAAATTATGTAAGTTAACCATTGTTTAAATATAGAGTTTGTTACTGGGAAGGGGGCTCATGTCTAATCCCAGGTCTCCAAAAACTCCAAATAGATTAAGGTGAACTTAAAAAAAAACTGTCGAACAAAGTAAAAAAATAATAGGTGCATGCTTGTTGCCAAAAAGGCGTATCGGTAATATCTCAGGAACAGCTGAAGGTACTAAATAAAAACTTATTGGGTATGTAAAGCGGGATACTGAGAATTTGACCAGAGGACAACTAACCTCTCTCACCTTTTTAGATGTACCCCTCAAAACTGATTGAAATTCTGAAATAGCCATTCTGTTTAAAATTTTCAAAAGATCTAGTAACTATACTTCTGGAGATACTATACCACCAACAGCCCTTGGGACGAGGGTTGTAAATTATGCAATTCGCCAGTTGTTTACGTAAAGGACTAATAATTTGAAAAAGAGGAATGTTTGATCTTGGGTGGGCCCGAAAAGGTTACGGGCATTAAAGTGAAACTCCTGGAAATATTGAAGGGGATATTAAAGTAAATCAAAAGATACTATGAGCATCAAGGTTATCAAAATATCCGAAATATCTTAGGGACGGCTAAGGGTATTAACTTGAAATATTCAGGGCCAGAACTAATACTACTATTTCTGCGACTACGACTGCTTACGACTGTGCCCCTTTGTGACTTCAACTATGACTACTTGCTACTGCAATTAATTGTAGCTGCTTGCGACTGTGATTGTGACTACTTGCGAATGCAATTACTTCTACTTGACATTACTTTCTGGAAATGCTGGGGGAGGGGGGGGGTTGATCAAAACCAAAACACACTGTGTACATGCTGGTTGTAAAAAGGGTGTGCCAGCAATATCTCAGGAACGACTAAGGGTATTAAGCGGAAACTTTCAGGGCGTGACGAAGGGAGCATTGAAAAGCCATCAGAAGGTAAATAGCCAACCCCCTCACCGTTTTAGATTCCCTATCAACACTGATTGAAATTTTCAATTAGCCATTTTTTCAAAATAATCAAACGGTCTAATAACTATACCTCCGACGATGCTTTGCCCTCCACAACCCCATGGGGAAATTTTGTAAATAAGCAAATTGGCCATTGTTTACATACAGAATTTATCATTGGGGAAGGGCGGAATGTTTGATCCTTGGCGTTTCTGAAAGGGCTAAGGGTATTAAGGTCAAACTTCATGGAATTTTCCAGGAAGTCGCAAGTAGTTGCAGTCGTAGTTCCAGGTAGTTGAAGTAGCAGCCACAAATATTCACAGACGTAAATAGTAACAGTCACTGTGTCAATTATTTGGAGTCATAGTCGCGAGTAGTTACAGCCACAGGCCTAAGTAGCTGCAGACACAAGTAGTTGCTGCAGCCACAGTCGCATGTAGCTGCAATAGCAGTTTAAAGTAGTTATAGTCGGAGTCTAAAGCAGGTGGACTCACAGTCACAAGTGGCTGGAGTTACAATTAGTCACAGTTGCAGGTATTTGCAGTCAAAAGCAGTCAGAAACGCAAGCAGTCACAAACGCAAGCAGTCATAGTCGTAGATATTCACAGTGGCAGTAATAAATAGTTGCAGTGGCAGTAGTAGTAGTAGTAGCAGCAGCATAAATAGTAGCTCTAGTAGTGGTAAATGCAGCAGAAGTACTAGTAGTAGTTAAAGTAGCCCCCACAAGTTCAATTTAATACCCTCAGCAGTTCTTAAAACATGACTTATTCTTTTTTGAAAGCCTGCATACATATAGTGCGTTTTCAATAAATTCAACATACACCTCAATCATCCCCTGAAAGTTTCACCTTAATGCCCTTAGGCATTCGAGAGACAATACTGACACGCCTTTTTAAGATCCAAATTCAGTTAAATATTGTACTCAAAATGCCCTGAAAGCTTCCGATTAATACCTGTAGCCGATCCTAAGAAATTGCAAATACACCATTATGACAAAATTGGATAGGCATAGTGTCTTTTGACTTAGCTTGGCGTCCCCAATAACCTGCTCTTAAAGTTCCAAAGTAACACCCCTAGCTTTCCCTGGGATGTTGCAAATACGCCCTTTTGACAATCTGGATACACATAGCATCTTTTGATTTAGTTTTACAACCCCCTAAATTTTCCTGAAAAAAATAATGCCGTATTCCGTTGCTTGGACATTGTATCTATGTCATTTTGATAACCTGGATGCACTTATACCCTTTATACCCTTACGAAGAATGCCCTATTCCGTTGCTTGGACATTGTATCTCTGTCATTTTGATAACCTGGATGCACTTATACCCTTTTGATTTGGTTCAACAGTAGCAGCAGCAGTAACAGTAGTAGTAGTTTTAATAATTGCATCCCTGAGAGTTTCAATTTAATACCTTTAGCCCTTCTCGAGATATTGCTGATATGTCATTTTGACAAACAGCATGCAAATAGCACTTTTTGATTTAGTTTTATCGCAACTTAAACTTTTTCAGAAATTTTCTACTTAATAGCCTATTCCGTTCCTGAGAAATTGTATCTTTGCCATTTTAAAAACCTGGATGCACATGCACTCTTTTGATTTATTTCCATAGCAGAAATAACAGCAGCAGTAGTAGTAGTATTAATAGTCCCTAGAAGTTTCAACTGAATACCCTCAGTGGTCTTGAGATACTGCTGATTCACCCTTTCGACATCCAACATGCATATAGTACCTTTTCATTTAGTTTTACACACCCCTGAATTTTTCCTGAAAATTTCAGCTTAATAGGCCTACCCTATTCATTGCCTAAGATATTGCATATATGCCCTTTTTGTGACGTCAATGCCCTTAAAAATTTTGATTTAGTTCTATAGTAATTGCAGTACTAGCATGAGATTTTAGACTTAATGCCGTCAGCTTTTACTATAATGTTTTTGATAGACCCTTTTGCCAACCTGCATGCATATAGTTTTACAAACCAATCAACTTTCTCCAATAATTTTAACTTAATACCCTATTCCCGTTTAAGACATCTCTTTTAAGCCGTTTTGAAAACGTGGATACGTTTAAACTGTTCTGATTTAGTTTAATAGCAGCAGCAGTAGTTGTAGAAGTCGGCTAGTAGCAGTAGTAGTAGCAATATTAGTAGCCCTGAAAGTTTTAGCTTAATACCCTAAGTTTCAACTTAGTACTGTAAGTTGTTCCTGAGATATTGCTGATACACCCTTTCAACAACCTGCATGCACATAGTGTGTTACAATTTAGTTGAACGCCGCTTTAACCATTCCCTAAGAGTTTTACCTTAATACCCTTAGCGTTAGAGATAACAGTAGTTGTAGAAGGAGTGGGAATACTAGTAGTGATAGCAGTAGTAGTGTTTGTGTATTAGTAGAGGTAGCTGTAGTAGTATTCGCCTAGTGCCTTTTTTGCTAGTTCAACATGCCCCTCAACATGTCCTGACAGTTTTAACCCGATACTCTAGGCCGTTCCTGAAATATTGCTGATACGCCCTTTTTATAACCTGCATGCACTTTATGTGTTTTGATTTATTTTAAGATCCCCCTCAACAGTCGCTAAAAGCTCCTCCTTAAGCCCTTTGCCTTGAACATCCCCCCTCTAAAGTCCCTGAAGAACAGTAATAGTACTAGTGATAGTAGTAGCAGAAGTAATATGCACATTGTGCCATTTTTTTTTTATCTCAACCTCCCCCTCAACATGCCTTGAGAGTTTCAACTTGATACCCGAAGCCGTTCCTGGGATATTCATGATGCGGCCTTTTGATAACCTGCATACATACATTTGTCTTGAGTCAGTAAAAATTCCCCTTAATCGTAATAATACTAGTAGGAGTCATAGTGTTATTATTATTATTATTACTAGTAATAATAATAATAATAATAATAGTGCTGCGGTAGAAGTAGTAGTAGTAGTATATAGATGGTGCGATTCGATTGGTTCAACATAAGCTTTCCATTGAGGGTTGCCCCAGCACATTCCGTATATGAGGAGGGCTATCCTTTCCTCAACCCTCGCTCTTTACACTAACGTTAGTAGTAGTAGTAGTAGTACTAGTAGTAGTAATAGTAGTAATAGTAGTAGTTGTAGTATTAGTAGAAGTAGTAGCAGTAGTAGTAGTAGTAGTAGTAGTAGTAGTAAGAAGTAGTAGTAGTACGCACATATTGCCGTTTGATCAACTGAACATCCTGCAATGAAAGTTTCAACTTAATACCTAAAGCTGTTTAACACCTGCATTCACAACCTTAACAACCTAGTAGCAGCAGTCGTAGCAGGATTAGTAATAGTAGTTGTTTTATTAAGCCGTTCCTGAAATATTGCTGATTCTCTTTTGACAACCTGCATTCACATAGCATATTTTTCATGTAGTTCAACATCCCCTGCAATTTTTACCTTAATACCCTTAGCCTTAGTAGCACGGCTGAAGCACCACTAGTAATAGTATACCGGTGGTATTTGTTTCAATAAAAGTAGTAGTAGTAGTAGTAGTAGTAGTAGTAGTGGTAGTAGTAGTAGTAGTAGTAGTAGTAGTAGTAGTAGTAGTAGTACTAGTAGTAGTAATAGTAGTAATAGTAGTAGTTGTAGTATTAGTAGAAGTAGTAGCAGTAGTAGTAGTAGTAGTAGTAGTAGTAGTAGTAAGAAGTAGTAGTAGTACGCACATATTGCCGTTTGATCAACTGAACATCCTGCAATGAAAGTTTCAACTTAATACCTAAAGTTGTTTAACACCTGCATTCACAACCTTAACAACCTACATTCATATAGTATGTTTCGATTTAGTTCAACATTCCGTGCAATTTTTACCTTAATACTCTTAGCCATAGTAGCAGCAGTCGTAGCAGGATTAGTAATAGTAGTTGTTTTATTAAGCCGTTCCTGAAATATTGCTGATTTCTCTTTTGACAACCTGCATTCACATAGCATATTTTTCATGTAGTTCAACTTCCCCTGCAATTTTTACCTTAATACCCTTAGCCTTAGTAGCACGGTTGAAACACCACTAGTAATAGTATACCGGGGTATTTGTTTCAATAAAAGTAGTACTACTAGTAGTAGTAGTAGTAGTAGTAGTAGTAGTAGTAGTAGTAGTAGTAGTAGTAGTAGTATACACATAATTCCATTCGGTTAGTTCGACATAAACTTTCTATTGGGGTCTGCCCCAATACATTCCGTATATGTCCCTTTCTCAACCCTTGCTCTTTAAGCTAAAGTTTGACTTTTTGTCACAATTCTTTAAGAAAGACTGCTCAAACAAAAACTTCTCATTTGAACGAGAAGTATATTTAAAGAACCTTAAGACTTTAGCGTAAAGAGCAAAGGTTGAGGAAGGGACAGTCCCCCTCGTATGCAACCCCCTACCTCCCCCCTTCAAAAAAATCCGCTAGACAATTCCAACTCCACTAAAAAATCCCTGGAATTCCCTCTGGAAAGCTCACCCCCTGGAAACTTCCCTCCCCGTGAAAAATCCTGCTTGTGGAAGATAACCCCTCTTGCAACCCCCCCCCCTGAAAAATTTTAGTATTCATCCTAATAACAAATACTATATGCAAATATTGGACAAACTTCATAACTTACAGCCCTTTCCCAGGGGGTCATGTCATCTTCAGAGGCGTAGTTATTGGACCGCTTCAACTATGTTGAACAACTTTATCAAAATTTTGATCGAATGAATTTAGAGCAAAAAGGGTGCGGGAAGGGGCCCAGTAACTTAAAAATGATACTGGAACTTTTGATTTCTGTTTGGTTGATCTCTCTTCCAATCTCTTAGGACCATTGGTTTGATACGATCACCCCTGGGAAAAAAAAAATAAATAACCACGCATCCGTGATTTTCCTCCGGGGGAAAAAATATAAAATTCCACATTTTTAAAAATGGGATCTTCAGACCTATGTAGTAAGGTTCTCTGATGCGTGGAATCTGATAGTGCAGTTTTCATTCCGATTTCTTGAGTTTTTAGGGGTGTTTCCCCCCTAAAAATTTGCATGTATTTCGTGTTTTCCAAAAAAGAACTAGATAAATAATCAAGGTATAGTTTCTATAGTTTTCTATATGAAATTAAATGAAAAGGCTAAAGACAGATAAAGGCTTAAAATGGTAAAAAAAAAAAATTGTATAAACTGTCTTGGCCAGTTTATTCTGACATTGTCAATGGTCTCTTGGACAAAGTTATTTAGGTTTAAAATTGATTTTCAAAAGAATAATGAAAGAAAAAAAAATAATGGTGGAGACTGATGATTTCTTTATGCTCTTGTAGGTTCCAGGAAGCATGTAAAATCTATGGGGTTCCCGAACAGGATGTATTTCAAACGTCTGATTTGTGGGAAAGGAAAGATGTAGCAATGGTTACAACAACCCTTTTCGCTTTAGGACGTACTGTGAGTATTATCTATGTAGCTAAGGTATTTAAAACTGGTAGCAAAGTTATTAAGAAAAAACGTAGCTATTCTAAAAATATTTCATGTATTTTTCTTATGCCTGATGTTGCTGCAAGTACTGTCGCAGCCATAGTAAGGGTAAAGAAGTTAGTGGTAAGACCTGTAATTCCAGCAATTCATCTAAGGGTAAAAAAATAAACGAAAGCCGTTTGAAAATGCTTGAAAAATTTAGCTTCCAATTTCAGGTCTGTTGAGTTCTGCAGTTTAACTAATTATTCCATTTTTATAAAAATAAGCAGAGCGTATGAACCCACTTTCAGAAAATGCACATCTGTATGCTTCACAAGCTACTCACCATCCTGCCTATTAACTGGCGTTAAAAAATAGTGTGAACAAAAAAATGGTGTTTAGAAATTTAGGCAGAGGTCATGACCCTCTCCTAGCTCCGAAAGAGTGATCTAAACACCATAGATTTCTGTCCCAAGATAGAGATTTAATAAAAGATTCGTTTTAAGCTGTGTCTTACTCTTTTTGATTCCTGAATTCTTGTTGGAATGTTAGGCTTCTAAATTGACTAGCTCATAAATTTTGTTAGTTTGTTTTTGGAGTGTTAGTTCTACCACTACATGGCTGTGCGTTTTTAACATAAAAGAAAATAAAGCACTCGCAAGAGAAGGGTGAACATTTTATCTCCATTCAGCCACATGCATAAGTTTTGTATTGGCCACTTTACAAGAGACTTACAAAAAACTTCAAGTAGTTTGTTGTATTCTCATCCCTGCCTAGATCAGGGGTGTGCTAGCTTTCCCTCTCCTGATTTGAGTTATTTCGTTACTAAAAGGTACAGTTTATGTGTATTTGGGTGATATGCCAGATCAACAAAAATGTACTTTCATGGTACATGCACTTACTGAAGTCGAGCGTCTTCACCCGAAACCATAGTTTTTTAGAGTCCTCCTCCTCTCCCAAAAAAAAATGTAGCGTATCATCATCTTCATTCTATGATGCCAATGCCTCCTTGGCTTGAAAATATACTCTCAGTCTACTTTTCGTTTTGCAGTAGGGCTTCTACGATATGCTAGAAATTTGATGCCTTAATTTTCATCAAGATTACTTCCTTTTTGGGTGGTATTTTACTCCTTTTTTTGAAAATTAGGCAAATTTTCTTAGGGTCGGAATTTTTGACCCAGGACTTCAAGCTTAATGAATTTTAAATACTTGAAGTTATAATAAAAAACCAATTCGTTTATGTGGATTTTGTTATGATAGGTAATTTTTTGTAGAATTCTGGGGACTTTTAGCCTGAGGCGGTCCTTATTTACATTTTGCTACTACTAACTGTCTGAGATATGCTATCAGTATCTAATGACAGTCTGCTGAAAGTAGTCCCTCATCAAGGATCTCGTTGGTTTACTGTTGACGCTTTTTTTTTTATTTTTATATTTTTCCGATATTGTTGTTTTTGGCATTGTTTAGTCAGTTTTTTAGTTGTTGTGCTATTTTTATGATTTTTTTTATTATGACTCCGAAATGCGAATTCGGGGCTTGCGATAGTCATTTTTTAAAATAAATATCTTGTATTATCTAGTACCTTAGAATTACTTCCACCCTATTTCACATGCTGATATACTCCAGAGCCTACCTCGGCAGCTTTTTTGTTTTATGATTTTTTTTATCATTGATTCTCCCCAAGTAAAAAAGCTTCTGTTACGCCTAAGCAATTAAATCTCTTCTTTTCGCTTTTGGGGTCTTTTAGTGGTCCCCTTCACTGATTACAGCCAACTGGAATTAAATTTTTATACTTTAAAGATACAATATCTTTATGCTTCCAGCTACTACGTTTCTTTAGGTTGCAATGCACAACCCACAACCCAGTTCATCAATCTTGTCTTTATCTTTGTGGCCTTCACACTAGTATTTTTATCATTTGTGGCCTTCACACTAGTATTTTTATCATATTTTCTCTTGGCATTGTTTCCTTTTAGTTTAAGGATATTTGATCAGTATTTGCATTTTTTTAAGGGAAATCTTGGTATAAAAAACAACAGAAGAAAGAAATTTATGCAATTGTGAATCAAAGAGATATACAAATTTTTTAGTCTCTTTATCATCTGCCTTTCGAGCTCATTAAGTTCCAAATCACATTAAAATTCCCATAAATAAAGTGAGTAAAAAAGAAGAATAATAATTTGGCTCATACTTAATTCTAAATATTTATATTACATTTTACCGAAAAACTAAGATCTTCACTTCGGAATGCTATTTTTTTTAGTTAACGCTAGCTTTCAGAGCTAGGTTATTTGTAAAAGTAGAGGACTCTTTACCCTGCATTTACAAATCGAATATTAGTTGTTGATAAGTGTTTAAGCTCGGGGCTACCATACAAATTTGGGTAGACAATGGATGGACAATCCTTAAATAAACTTAGATTGCAATTTACTATAAAAAAAGGATTAATGAAGGTCCTTAGTTTAAGAATTGAGGCTCTCTGTAGCTTGAAGAAATTAGCCGGTTTATCTTTTACTCCCTTTTGCTACTTAAGTTCGACTTTTGGTAGTACAATTTTTCATTCTTGCAATTGTCTCATTGACAAGTTTTCGTTGGATAATGAATTGTGATGCCAAATGTTGTTTTTATTTCTCACAACAGGATTCAGCAGTTCTAAAACGAGTAAAATTAAATGATTTTGGTCATTTCTTTTCCCTAAATCATACGGAATATCCTCTCTTGCATCTCCTCCTAGATCCAGCACGGATATGTTATACCCGTTTTTTTTGCAATAAATTGCTAGTTCGTAATAGTCCTTGTATGCAAAATTCTATTAAATCTCAATGTCTAGATTACTTGGCGAAACCAATTACATAGACGTTTTTTATTCACAGACATATAAACATCCAGAATGGCAAGGCCCATGGCTGGGGCCTAAGCCTGCATCACAAAACCGTCGAACTTTTACAGAAGAACAATTGAGAGCAGGTGAAGCCGTGATTGGCCTTCAATATGGCACTAACAAAGGAGCTACTCAATCTGGGCAAAGCTTTGGAGCCACGAGGAAGATATTACTAGGAAAATAATATTGCTTCGATGCTGCTACAAATTTGTTGTTTAAGTGAATACTTTACTACTATGGAAAAAATCTATCATTTTTGATTTATTTTTCTTTGTTTGTTGTCATAATTTTTTTTTGCTTCTTTTTAAAATATTGGCTCATTTTTTCTTGTTACTATTATTGTTTTAATATATTTTGTTCTCTTATCTATTTTTACTTGTTCCTCCACACACTTCTAAAAACAATTTTTTTTAAAGAAGGCTATTGCTGAGATTAACTTAAAAAAACTGTACGGAAAAGAAGTTTTTCGTAGACAAGTGAAGAGTCATATTAAAATTATGACGAGCAGAAATAAAGTTTTGTTATAATTCAAACATAAAACGACAAGGAATTATTAGCAAAGAACAAATGAAACCCAAAAGGAATAGACATTAAAATAAATAGTCATATCGAACATCGAGATAACACATTCTGATATACCTGAATATATAAATCTTAAAATGAGTAAAAATTAAATTGGATATTCAAGTCAAACTTAAAACGAACAAATATTACTGCAAACAGGAGTTTCGCTACTGAACCCCGCCCCCTCCCCTCCTCATCCATTAAAGTTCCAGGGCCTGCTACATGATTCGTGCATTATTGAAAACTAAATGTATTTTGAACTGTATGCTTTAATGTTTCAATACATCGACGAACAAATAAATAATAGATCACTATGATAATCAAGGTGACTAGAAAGAACTAATGAAAATATGCTGAATATTTAATGTATGATGATATTAATTCATGAAAATGTCAACAATTCCAGATTTATTTATTCGTAATAGTTTTTTATATTATTCAATAGAAAAAATGAAAAAAGATTTGTAATAAATTTTGTTTTCAGTAAAGTGCAAATGACGCAATAGACTTTAAAATTCTTACGGTTAGGAGAGGGGAGGGGGGCGTTCCTGTTTGTAGTAATTTTGTTCGTTTTAAATTCAACTTAAGCATTCAATTTAATTTTTACTCTTTTTAGGATTTATTTATTCATTTATATTAGTATCTGTATCTTGATATTTGATACGATTATTTATTTTTATTTCTGCTCGATTTGGGTTTCATGTATTCTTTGAGAATAGTTTTTGGTCATTATAAGTTTGAATCATAATAGGACTTTTTGCTCGTCTTAAGTTTAATATGACTTTTTACTTTTCGTTGAAAAACTGCTTTTCTAGAAAGATTATGAAAAAACAATGAAACATAAAAAAATAAATAAAAACAGACATAGATAGTTGCAAGGGATGGTGTCCAACTTTTATTTTGGGGAAAGGGGACGGTGACGAGGGAAATATAAAGAACCCAAGCCATCGATCAATTAAATACCAAGAAATGTAAAGAACATACACAGGATACTATGGGAATATGAAATCCAAAGAATGAAAATATTATGCAAATATTTTGCCTGTATAGACAGCGAGGCTTACTCGATGCATGCAAAATAAAAAAAAAGATAAAAAAAACTCTAAAAACCTTTTCGATGCAAAAAGAATCAGGGTCCACAAATATAAGACCCCCCCCCCAATATTCTAATTGATAAGAAAGAAAGTCATTATGTATGAATTTTCGCAGACGGAATCAATTTTCTAAATGTTTTCAAAATTGGAGTAATTTAAAATATTTAAAATGCATTTTAAATGTTGTAACTTTTTTTTTACTTTTGATAAATAAAAAACTAATAAGACTTTAAGGAATTTATTGAAATTAATGCTTATTTTTTTCAGTGAAGTGCAAATTATATTCTGGTCTAGAGAAGGCATGGGGATTGTCAGCCTTAATTGTGTTAATTTCTACTCGTTTGGTTATTTATTGTAATTTATGTTTGTTTTGGGTTTCGTTTATTTATCAACGGTGATTTGTGGTAATTTTAAGCTTGGTAGAATGCTCGATTTTGTTTCTGCTCATTTTTGGTTTTATGGATTTCTTCATTTTTCTTTGAAAAACTTATTTTGTGGAAAAAGCTTTTCAAAAATAATCTTGAAGCAAATAATATTGTTTAATTTAGGTTTATACCTCCTCTATTTGACCTAAAAAATAAAACTTAATACCATTCCCGGAAAATGTTATTTATGCTCTTTGACAACCGATATATAAAGCATAACGGGCAAATTGTATAACTGGGGGGTTGACATACCCAATATCCCTAGAGATATAGTTAATGAACTGTCAGACTATACTGAACAAAATGCCTGTCCCAAAATTTTCATTGGAAGTTTTTGGGAAATTATGGCTCTAAGGAGGAGGGATGCTTGCGCTCAAATGACTCTTAAAAAGGGCACTAGAACTTTGACTTTCCAATCAAATTAGCTCCTTTAAAAGTTTCAGTGATATTATTAGCTATGATAGAGCAGTGTTTCCTATGATATTGCTTATATGCCCTTTTGAAAACCTGCATGCATATAGTGTTTTTGTTTAATTGAAATTGAAACTGCCCATAAACGTTCCCTAAAAGCTTCACTTTAATATTCTTAGCGTCATTTGTTACAGTAACGGTAGAAGTAGTATTAAAAGTATACACAAAGAGTCCTCCGGCTAGATCCAAATCCACCACAACTTACCCTGAAAGGTCTAATTTAATAATGTATGCCAATCCTGAGATATAGTTTTGTCAACCTTTTAACAATCTCTTTGCTCATGGTTCGGTTTGATTTAGTTTAACATTCAACTAAATATTCCTTGAAAGCTTCAACTTAATTGATTAGGTTTCAAAATAAAGCTAAATACCATCAACCGTTCCTGAAGCATTGTTGCTACGTCCTTTTAACAACGTTTGTAGGCATAGTGTGTTTCAATTTTGTTGAATACAGTTTCAATATTGCCCCGAAATTTTCGCCTTAATTCCCTTAGCTTTATTAGCAGTTATATTAGCACCGGTAGTAATAGTAGTAACAGTAGTAGTAGTATTAGTAAAAGTAGGAGTGGTAATAGTGTTAGCAGTGGCATGCACATAATACCTTTTTGTCAATTCATATTTTCCTTTAATCATTCTCTGAAAGTTTCAACTTATTACCCGAATCCATTCTTTAGATATGTCCTTTTGACAATCTGCATAAACATACTGTGTTTTGATTTAGTTTCCCCTTTAATATTCTGTCAAATTTTCACCTTCATACGCGTAGCCTTAATATTTACTACAATCATAGTAGTAGTGGTCGTAGTATGGACAGTAGTAACAACAGTATTAATAGCAGTAGTAGCAGGTCAAGTATTACCTTTCGACCAGTTAAACATCCCATTCATGATGCCCCAGAAGTTTCTTCTTGATACGATAAGCCGTTCCAAAAATATTTTTGATACCATATCAGCAATCTGTATGCACATAGTATGTTTAGAATTAGTTCAGTTTTCCCCAAAATTTTTCCTCAGATGTTTATTTTAATACCCTCAGCCTTGGTAGTGCTCGCTACTGGAGCAGTAGTTTTAGTGGTGGTAGTAGTAGTAGCTGTATTGGTAGAAGTAGGAGTGGTGGTAGTTGTAGCAGCAGTAGCGTACAAATATTGCCTTTTGGTCAATTGTTCATCTTCTGTATCATTTCCTGAAAGTTCAAATTAATATACTCAGTAATTCCTGAATTAGGCCCTTTTGACAACCCGAATCCGCATAACGTGTTTGATTTAGTTCAACATTCCCTTCAACATTCTCTGAAAGCTCACCTGAATGCCCCTTCTCTTTTTGGAAATTAAAGGTCAAACATACATACATTTCTCAATAACATATACTACATGTAAACAACGAAAGAAATGCCTAACTTACAGCCCTTGCCCTGAGGACGGTAGGGGATTTGACATCCCCAAAGACATCAATGTTGGCTCCCCAAATGACATCCCCAAAGGCATCAAAGGCATCAACATTGTTGCCCAAAGGCAATAATGCTGAAGAAAATAGATGTCTCAAAATTTTGATTGGATGCTTGTTTTGGAAAATGAAAGGCGTGGGGGGTGCTTGTTGCCCTAAAATCATTTTTGACTATTAAAAAGAGCACTATAACTTCCAATTTCCAATCAAATGAGCCCTATCCAAAGTTTTTACGACCACCCATTCCATAAAAAAGTTATATGCCAGGGCATAATTTGCAACCCTTTCCCCAGGGCTCTGATGGCTTGTTTCAACCCTGAAGGGTTTTTATATGATCTCCGGACTATTTTTAACAAAATGACTGTCTCATAATTTCGGTCAGATAAGTTTGGGGAAAATAGAAGAACGGGGAGGGGCTATTTGCCCTCCATCACTTTTGACCCTTAAAAGGAAACTAGAACTTTCAATTTCCAATTAAATAACCCTCCTCTAAAGTTTATTCGACCATCTCTTCCATAAAAACCTTATATGACCCCGGGGTATAGCTTCCAACCCTTGCCCTCAGGTTCTGAGGGGTTGTTTCTAACCCGAAAGCCTTGTTATATGATTAGTTTTAAAATATTTTTCCACAAAACAAGTTTTTCAAAGAAAAGTAAAGATCTTCATTAAGCCAAAAATGAGCAGAAATGAAGTCAAGTAATCTTCCAAGGGTAAAACTACCACAAATCACTATCAATAAATAAATGGAACTCAAAACGAACTGCAATTACAATAAACAGGCGAGCCAAACTGAAAACTGGAAACAGGTTAAGAGTAGAAGGTACAGAGTAGGGCTGATAAGTTCTAAATTGATATACTCAAATTAATATAGTTCTAAATATAAAATACTTAATAACCCCCATGCCTTCTCAAGACCAGAAAATAATTTGCACTTTACTGAAATAAAAAACAAATGACCGTGGATTGTAAGTTTAATTTACATATACTGATATTTATTCCATAAATTTTAAAAGTTTTTTATCTATAAAAGTAAACAAAATGAAAACATTTAAAATGTATTTTGTTTTCAGTTGCAATAGAAGCAGTAGTTGAAGTAGTAGTAGTAAATTTAGCAAAAATAGTAGTATTAGCAGTAGTGTGCATATATTGCCTTTTGGTCAGAGGATGTTCCCCTTTAATTTATTTATTTTGATGTTCCCCTTTCATTCTCTGAAAGTTCCAACTTAATACCCAAGTTAATTCTTGGGATACGCTCTTTTGACAATGTGCATGCACATCGCGTCTTTTGATTTAGTTCAAATTCCCCTCAGTATTGTAAATTGAATAGTGTGGCAGTAGTAGTTGTGGTGGTTGTAGTAGTATTGGTAGCGTGCAAATATTGACTTTTTGATTATCTCCCTTATCATTTCCTGTAAGTTCTAAATTTATATGCTCTGTCATGCCTAAGTTACGCTCTTTATACAATCTGTATACACATAATGCTTTTTGATTTAGGTCAACACTCCCTTCAACATTCTCTGAAAGGCTCACCTGAATACCCTTCGTCTTCTTGGAAAGGAAAATTAAAATATGTATACCTGTCTCAATAACATATACTGTATGTAAACAATGAACGAATTGCCTAACTTACAGCCCTTGCCCTGAGGACTGTGGGGGGGGGGGGGGAGTTGACATCCCCAAAGATATATTTACTGAACCTTTTAACAGTGCTTAAAAAAATGGATCTCTTAATGGATGTGTTTTTGGGAATGATAGGCTTAGGGGGCTGATTGCCCTCCATGCACTTTTGACTTTAAAAAGGCCACTCAAACTTCAAACTTCCAATCAATTGAGCCACATCCAATCCAATGTTTATACGACCACTCGGTTCCATAAAAACCTTATATGCCCTGTAGCATAACTTACAACCCTTACCCCTGGGCTCTTGTGGTTGTGTCCACCCTAAAAACATTGTTATATGCTCTTTGGACTGTTGGTAACAAAATGGCTCTCTCACAATTTCGGTCGAATGTGTTTTGGGGACTAGAGAATGTAATGGGGGCTAGTTTCCCTCCATCACGTTTGACTCTTAAAAGGGAACTATACATTTCCAATCAAATCATCCTCCTCTAAAGCCCACACGACCACCCCTTCAATAAAAACTTTATATGCCCCCGGGGTGTAGCTCAGAGCCCTTACCCCTAGACTCTGGGGGTTTGAGTCAATCCCAAAGGATTTGCTGTGTGATCTTTGGAATATTTTTGAACAAATTGCTGTCTAAATATTTTTATCGAATGTATTTGAGGGACATACGACGTGGAAGGGGGTAGCTGTCCTCCGATCACTTTAACTCCTTAAGGGGCACTAGAACTTCTGATTTCCAACCCATTGAGCCCCTTCCGAAGTTCATGCGACGAACCTTTTCATAAAAACCTCATAAGCCCTCTTGGTATAACTTATAACCTTTGCCCTGAGTGCCGGGGGGGATCGTCATCCTCGAAGATGTATTTTCTGGACCTTTCAACTACGCTGAACAAAATGGCTATCTTAAGGTTTTGATTGGATGTATTTGGGGAAATGATGGACGTATAGAAGGTGGGGACTGGTTACCGTCCAATCACTTTTGACTATCAAAAAAGCTACTAGCCCTTTCAATGTCCAATCGAATAAACCCTTTTTGAAGTTTCTACAACAACAAATGGCCATCTCAAAATCTCTATCAGATGTATTTTGGGAGAATACGACGCGCGCGCGTGTGAGTGTGGGGGCTATCTACTTTGATCACTTTGACTCTTAAAAAGGGCACTAGAACTTCTGATGATTAATCCAATGAACCCTTTCTAAAGTTCTTACGACCACCCATTCTATAAAAACCTAATATGGCCCCAGGGCATAACTTACAACCCTTGCCCTGAAGGCTGTGGGAGGGTGGTCATTCTCAAAGACAAAATTTTCAGACCTTTCAACTATTTTGAACAAACAACTATCTCAAAATTTTAATTGAATATCTTTGGGGAAACGATTGGCGCCGGGGGGGGGGCGTGTTGCCCTCCAATTACTATTAAAAAAGGCACTAGGCCTTTCAGTTTCAACGCGAATGAGACCCTTTTAAAGTTTCTACGACAAATCCTTCCATAAGAAGTGCCCTGGTCTAAAAAAAATAAAATAAATAATACATTGTACCCACATCGCTCTTTACTTAGGCAGTGCTATTGCGCTGACTATAATCTTTTGACTATTTTGAAAAAACGGCAATCTCAAAATTTTTATCGGATGCATTTGGTAATAAGAGGATTTGCGGAGAGGGGGGGGGGCTTTTTTCCCTCCGATCACTTTTGACTCTTAATTAAAAAGACACTAGGACTTCTGATTTCTATCATAGGACTGATTCATATATTCATAGGACTTGTTCATAGGACTGATTCATAGGACTGATACGACGCCCTTTTCGAGAAAAACCTTAAGCCTTGGGGGGGTGTCAACCCCAAAGACAAAATTACTGGAGCTTTTAAATATGCTAAACAAGATGGTTTTTGATGGGATGTGTTTAAGAAAATGATGGGCATGGAGGGCGGGGGGCTGGTTGTGGTTGCCCTCCAATTACTTTCGATTACTAAAAAGGGCACTGGAACTTCTGATTTAAAATCCATTGAGCCCCCTCCGAAGTTTCTACTGCCACCCTTTCCATGCAAAAATTAAATTCCCTAGGGCGTAACTTACAACCCTTGCCCTGAGAGCTGTGTGTGTGTGTCTGTAGGGGGGATGGGGTGTAATCTTCAAAGGCATAATTACTTGACCTTTCAACTATGCTGAACGAAATTTCTATCTTACAGTTCGGATTGGGTGTATTTGGGAAAATGATGTGTGGAGGAGGCTGGTTGCCCTCCTATCACTTTTGACTATTAAAAAGGGCAGTTGAACTTCAGATTCCAATTCAATGCACCTGCTGCGAAGTTTATGCGCCAATCCTCTCCATAAGAAAAACGTATATGCCCCCGGGGCATAAATTACAACCCTTGCTCTGAGAACTGTGTGTGTGTGGGGGGGGGGAGAGGATAATCTTCAAGGGCATAATTACTCGACCTTTCAACTACACTAAACAAAATAACTATCTCAAAGTTTTAGCAGATGAATTTCGAGAAAATATGAATTCGGGGGCGGCGGAACTTCCGGTTACTAGAGCATAACTTACAACCCTCGCCTTGAGGACTGTGGGGGAGGCTGTCATCCTCAAAGACACAATTTCTTGACCTTTCAACTACGCTGAATAAAATGGCTATCTCCAAAATTTTGATTGAATCTGTTTGAGGAAATGAAAGGCGCGGGGGGGGGGGGGTTGGATGCCCTTCAATCACTATCAACTATTAAAAAGGGCACTTGAGCTTCTGATTACAAATCCAATAAGACCCCTCCGAAGTTTATACGACCACCCTTTCTATAAAAACCTTATTTGCCCCCAGAACATAAATTGGAACCCTTACACTTGGGCTGGGGGGGGGGGGGTGTTCCCCAAAGACGTAATATCCAGATTTTTCAGCTACGTTGAACAAATTTTGACTGAACAAATTTGAAAATCTCAAAATTTTGACTGGATGTGTTTGGGGAAATGATTTGAGTGGGGAGAGGGATGGTTGCCCTCCAATCACTATTAAAAAAGGGCACTAGCCCTCTCAATTTCTAATCGAATGAGCCCCTTTTGAAGTTTCTACAACTTCTTCTATACGAAGTACCCTGGTTAAAAGCAAAAAAAAAAACAATAATAAACAAAATAAACAAGTAATTAATTGAGCCCTCATTGCTCTTTACTTAGGCAACGGTATTGCACTGCCTTTGATCTTAAGACTATTCTGAAAAAAATGATAATCTCAAAATTTCTATTGAATGCATTTGGGAAAAAGACGACTTTGGGGGGGACTAATTGCCCTCCAATCACTTTTGACTCATAATTAAAAAGACACTAGGACTTATGATTTCCAATTGAATGAGCCACCTCTGAAGTTTGTACGACTACCCCTTGAATACAAACCTTAAATGCTGACAATGGGCAACTACTATAACTTATAGCCCTTGTCCTGAGGACCGTGGGATTGTCATCACCAAAGACATAATTATTGGACCTTTCAAATATGGAGAACAATACGGCTATATCAAAACTTTGATTGGATGTGTTTGGGGAACTGATGGGCATGAGAGGGGGGGGGGGTCGGCTGCTCTCCAATTACTTCTGAGTATTAAAAAGGTTGCCAGAACTATCAATTTCTAAACGATTGATCCTCTTTTGAAGTTTCTACGACAGCTTCTTCTAAACAAAGTGCCCTGATCTAAAAAAAATAAATCAAATAAGTAACACATTGTGTCAACACCGCTCTTTCCCTACGCAGCACTATTGCGCTGCCAATAGTTTCTGATCGTTTTTTAAATACTGCCAGGAAATCCATCTCCCCTCCATGGAAAAACTCCACAGAAAGATCCTCTAGGCATTTCAGTTCCAGTCCCCAAAATAACCTTTGTCATCTCCACACGTAAAAATGAGTTAGCAAAGAACAATTAAGATAAAATGAAAATATTTTTTTATAGGAATTTTGGCAAATTCCCCAGTGTAAAATTTCCAATGAAAAGTTCATATCCAGGAAAATTTCTTTCCATGGGAAATTCTCCACTGGAAAATCCCCCAGAAGAGAATTTACCCCTCCCACAGCCCCAAGGGCCCTGGGGGCATATAACGTTTTTATAGAAAGCGTTGTCATACAAAAAAGGCTCATTCAACTGGAAATTCAAAAAGCTAGTGCCCTTTTTAATAGTTTAAAGTGTTTGGAGGGCAACTAACCCCCCTCTCACGCCCATCTTTTCCCCAAACACATCCCATATAAAATCAAAATTTTGAAATAGCCATTTTGTTCAAAGTAGTTGAAAGTTCTGGAAATTAGGTCTTTAAGGATGACAACAACCCCCCCCCCACCACAGCTCTCAAGGCAAGGGTTGTAAGTTATGCCCTGGGGGCATATATGGTTTTTATAGAAAGCGTTGTCGTAGAAACTTCAAAACGGGCTCAATTGATTAGCAATTGAAATGCCAAGATAAGATAAGATTTATTCATAATCAATTAATCATACAAGAAAATACATTGTGCTAATCCCCCAAAGGCTCCTAGGCCTGTAATAGAGAGGGAATACATACCGTTTAAATCAAACACTAATCAATAGAAAAACACTAAAATATGCCTACATTGAACAATCGAGTCAATACATAAAATCCAATTACAACACTTCTAATCCCCTTCAAAAGGCTCCATGGCCAGGGATACAAGGGGGGATGAGAAAAAAAAAGAAAATACAATATATCCAAACAACCACAATAGAAAAAAAGAAATCAATCGCCAAACAACATATAAAATTAAAAAGAAACCATACCTGAGGCCTGGCAGTCACAGCGCAGAGAAGACCACCATATAACAAAACTAAAGATTCAGGGGACATAAACTCCAAAAAAAAAAAAAAAAAAAAAAAAAAAAAAAAAAAAAAAAACCTATTCTGTTTGATTCTTAACCAAATGGTCCTTAAGAATCCTCTTGAAAGTGCCAAACGAGTGTCATTTCTGTACTGAAGAAGGCAGGGAGTTACAAACCTGATGACAAGCGATGAGGGATTGAAATCTGACCGCACAGTGGGAGTAGGAGGAATGCAGATATTATGTGACGAACGAAGGTTATATGGAGCTGAATCAGAAATAAACTGAGGAGTTTTTTGAAGAGATTTTGGAAGATTGCCATGAAGCTGAGGAAAAACAAAAGAAGCACAAGAAAGAATGTAGATAGACTGTAGTTTTAGAAGCGGTCTTGGTGAAGAAGGGTTGGTGTCAATAACCTGAGGCGGTGTTTTATCATACATGACACAAAGCGACCGCAGTGTAGAAGGAAAAGTAGACATCCATACTATGGGGAAATAAGAGACATATGACTGGACAAGGCAGAAAAAAAGAAGCTTCAGAATAGATCCAGGAAAGGTGTGTTTGAGTTTTCGAATGACACCCAAACTCCGTGAGACCTTAACCCTGATCATGGCTATATGGTATCTAAACGAAGCAGGATACTCATGAAGCAGGATACCAAGAAACCGGACCAACCGATTCTTTGGTCTACACAAGGAGCCTTGTGATACCTGAAGCTGTATCAGTTGAGGGAAAGCTACACCACTTCGAGACAAAATAAGAAAATATGACTTGGCAACATTCAAGGACAAGTAATTCGCCTCAGACCATGAAATTTCTCTCTCAAATATTGCCACCAGAGTAGACCTGATATCACAGTCTATCTAGTCCCAAAAGTACTGTCGTCAGGAGAAGCAACGAAGCAATCTTCATTAGAAGTAGCATTGGGACACGAAGTAACATCCGGATGACACAGATTGCAGCATACCAGAGGACTGGTATTCTTGACTGCTAAAATTAGATCATTGACGTAAATCGTAAATAAAACGGGGCCAATAACAGATCCCTGGGGGACGCCATATTTTACTTCAGAAGGACTCTGGAAAAGTGGATTAGTGGAAATAAGTCTACCAGAAAGATATTATCCAAACCAAGGGAAAACATTTGATCTTATACCAATATGCGATAATTTCCAAAGAAGAATCTGATGAGTCAAACATTCAAAAGCTTTACGAACATCCAAAAATAAAGCTGCCGGGATAAGACCAAAATCTATTGCCGAATGAATGAAATTCAAGAGAGATGCGCAAGCATGCTCTGTAGAGTGATTCGCTCCTAATCCGAACTGGAAATCATGAAAAAAAATTATGACATCCAGATAACTAAGAAGCCTGGATAGCATAGCCTTCTCAAAAATTTTGCTGAAAACAGATAGAAGAGAAATTGGCCTATAATTAGCAGGATCACTCCGGGACCCACTTTTATACAGCACTATAACCTTAGCTCGCTTGAGTGATTCAGGAAAAATTCCTTTCACGAAAGACAGATTGACAAGCTCAGTCAATGGTGACAGAATAGCAGGCAGAACGGCACGGATAACCCTTATAGGAATTCTATCTGGCCCTGAAGACGATGAACCTTTAAGTGCATTTACGATCCGACATACCTTAAACTCAGAAAGAGGGGTCAAGACAATTGACTCTAAACAGGGGGGTCCAAGATAGGCTCTGAAATCGCAACGAGGAGTTGTCGAGCTCACAGAGGACGCAGTCGTCTTTCTTATATTAGCAAAATAAGACGTAAGCTCTAGCTGAACATTTTCTTCTCCTTGGACAATTTTACCATCGACTATCAGCATTGTTGGAACTGAGGGCGGAGGGGGAGTAGGTCTAAGTAAAGGATGAATAACTTCCCATGTCTTCCCAACATCCTTTCCACACTCAGAAAATTTCCAGTGATAATGCTGAGACTTGGCCTTCCGACACAGAGAATTAAATATACTCCTATAGGCCTTGAACCGCTGATGATGAGAAGCAGATGACGAAGCCTTGTATAGCTTCCACAGATAATTTTTCCTTTTCCAGCTTTTATGGAGACCTGGAGTCATCCACGGATTTAGCAGTGCTAACCTTTTCGAGGTATGAGGCGCTGGATTCTGGTGGCAAACTTCTAGGATACCTTCTTTTACTGAATCATAAAAGAAATCAAAAGAGTGGTTAAAATCCGATTCAGAATCCAAACTATCCTATGGCTGATCAGTCAAACGAGATTTAAATAGACTGATCTCACTGACACCAAAACGGAAAAATGGGAGATTAGATGGCGAAGCTTTACACTGCGATCGATCAGCAGTACTTTATCGTGAAGTTGCAGGGAAATGATCAGAAATATCACTAACCATCACCGAATTATCTAAGACATCTAGTGACAAAAAAATATTATCAATAAGTGATGCATGCACCTCAGTAACTCGGGTTGGTATACAAACTGAAGGTAGTGTTCCCACAGAAAGCATCATTGACAAAAAATCTGCAGCCGAAGCAGAATTTTGATCCAGCAGGTTAAGGTTGAAATCCCCCATAAGGATAAGTTCGCAAGGATGCTTTTGGACTAAGTCCAAAACCTCTTCCAGAATTTTCATAAACGAAGGAATAGATCCACTAGGGGATCTGTAAACCAAACCGACAACTAAATCCTTACGACCTGACTTAATCTCAATAAAAAGAGATTCAAAGATTCCTTCCTCATTTCTACTCAAACCACTTCGGAAATTATATACAAGATGATCGGCAATATACAGGGCAAGGCCGCCTTTCGCCATCTGTTTCCGGTTCATCCTCTCCATCCTAAATCTTTGGATATCTAAAAGCAAATCCTTTTTTGAATCCAGGAAAGTTTCCAATAACCAAAGTTTCCAATAATCCAATAACATCCGGAGTTCCACCACTGACGATCCGTTTCAGCTCATCAAAAGAGGAGCAAAGTCCCTGAATGTTTAGGTGAAGCACAGAGAAAATACCATCTCGTTTAGAAGAGGCAGAACCACTTAATTGCGAAACATATTTACTTTCAATAACCGATTTAGGATCATTATAATTCCTATATCTACTTCCAACTGAATTATTAATTATAGTTGCAATATATAAAGGATTATTTTGTAACTCAACAAAACGTTCCCCCAAAGAGTTGATATCACCCTGGTCACCAAAAGAATTAATCATTTTACTTACGGTTACGGTGGATGGTAGATCCGCTCCGCGACCAAACTCGCCAGACCAAAGGTTAACGACATCACAGCAGAGCTATGGCATCTATGCAGAAGAAAAATAATAACATCGAAAAATGACATAACAGAAGTAATAAAAAAAGAAAAAATACCGACAAGTGCACACAAGAATAAATACAAACAAAAAAAACTTTTTATACAAATAATACAAAAAAGATTAAAAAAAAACAGAGAATTAAAAAATGAACCAAAAACTAGAGATTTAGTAGAGCGAAAAAAAAGAAAGAAAACGGACAATAAACAAACAATCCAGGATAAACTAAAAAAACAAACAGACAGAAAAAAAAAACTAGATACAGTCAGCAAGAGACCATATTTTTTTTATTGGAGTCCCGTCACAAGGCTTTGCCAATATTTGACCCCGATCAGACCAAGCATTCCGCTGACCGAATCTGTCTTTCGCCGCATTCAAAATATCTCGTCTCTGCTTGGTCAGAGACTCAATAACAAAAATACCACTAGGGGTCAACTTGGATTTGGTCTTGAACGCTTTACAAGTAACACTTTTGCTAGAAAACTTCACTATTATCAGAACAACCCTTGGAGCAGATGGAACCACCTGAGTTGAATCAGTTGTAGCAGCATTTTTCAGCCTAAGTCTATGCACGTTCACGACCTCATTTGTACTAATTTCAGGCAAAGACATCTTTTTATTAATAGTTAGCAACACAGCAGAACGAGTGTCAACACCAGTTTTCTGCCTAACACTGTGAAAAACCAGGCTATCTAGTAGTGATTCTTGTTCATAACTATCCAACTTATTCTCCAGCCTGTTCAGTCTGTCCTCTAAATTTTCAAGTTCATTACTCAGTCCCTTTAGCGACTTTTCAATTCGCTGAAACTTGGGGTTAAATTCAATCATGAGAGTGTAAAGTATTTATATCGAATTGATGTTAAATACTTTACAAGAGCATCATAAATTTGACTAGCAATAAGCTCAGTCGATTCCTTAAGAGAGTCTGAGCTAGCCAGTTTTTCCGAAACTTTTTGAGTTATACTGTCCATCAGGTCATTTTTGGTTTTATCCAGTTCAGCTGGGGTAGCTACAAATTTCTTTTGTATCGGGATAATACTGCTAGATAATGCTAATGCTGGGCCATTTGCTCTGCTCTTATCATTACCTCTCAGCGCAAGGTATGTTTTTGATAGTCTCATGTAAATATCAGGCGTAGTAGCAAGCTCTTCAAAAGGTTTTTTTGAACCAGGAGCGGACAAATTAACAGTGGTAGAATCATAAACTTGGAGATTTGCATCCACGAGTCAAAATTCATCATGCAATCCATATCCAAATACCGTAAGAACTGGCTTGCCTCCTGTATCTTTATCAGGTTTGATTATTCTGACTGTCCTGAGGGGATATTCCTTGAATTTCGCAAAAGCAAGATCAAAATGATTAAAAGCCATGATTATCAGTAACAAGATAAAAAAGAAGCAAAAGACTTATCTTTACGTGATGTCAAACAAAATATTCGAAATAAATATTCAAAAAGTCCAGCGCCAGCCAGCTAATGTATAAACCAAAACAGGTATTCACTCGATTTTACGTCACCACGGAGGCAGGGGGAGGGGGGTTATCACCAGCCAGCATTCACAATTGGGTGTTGGATGTAAGAATTATCCAAAATCTAAATGAATATCCTGAATCAAGGTCACTTTAACCCACAGCAAAATGTTACGAAATAACCGTCACTGAATTAGCTACGGACTCTAATTGATTCCGGATATAATCCTTTTTCAACACTTGTTCAAAACTGGAATTTTATCCTTTTGAAAGAACAAGTTGGTCTTAACAATCCTTTTTGCTAGTCGAAAGTGATTGGAGAACAACTAACACCCCTTCCGCGTCCACCATTTAACAAAACACATCCAATCAAAATTTTGAGATAGCCATTTTGTTCAAAGTAGTTGAAAGGTCTGGAAATTATATCTTTGAGGATGACACTCCCCCCACAGCCCTCAGGGTAAGGGTTGTAAGGTATACCCTGGGGGCACATAAGGTTTTTATTGAAAGCTTTGTCGTAGAAACTTGAAAAAGGACTCATTCGATTGGAAATTCAAAGGACTAGCGCCCTTTTTGATAGTCGAAAGTGATTTGAGGGCAACTAATCCCCTCTCCCACCCACCACTTCCCCAAACACATCCAATTAAAATTTTTAGATAGTCATTTCGTTCAACTCAGTTAAAAGTTTTAGAAATAAGGTTTTTGAGGATGATAAACCCCTCAGAGCCCTCGGGGCAACGGTTGTAAGTTATATCTTGGGGGCATATAAGCTTTTTATAGGTAGTGATGTTGTAGAAACTTGAAAAAGGGCTCTTTCGATTGGAAATTAGAACGACTTGCGCCCTTTTTAATAGTTGAAAGTGATTGAAGGATAACTAATACCCCTCTCGAACCTACCATCTCCCCAAACACATCCAATCAAAATTCCGATATATCCATTTTCTTCGACCCAGCTAAAAAAGTCCGGAAAGTAAGTTGGTAAGGATGACACTCCCTCCACACCTCTCAGAGCCCGGGTTGTCAGTTATGTCCTGGGACTTGTATGTTGTAAGTGCTTTTTTAATAGTCAAAAGTGATTGGAGGGCATGTAACCTCCCCCTTACGCCCACCATTTTCCCAAACACATCCAATGAAAATTTTGAGATCATTGAGACCAATTTGTTCAACTTAGTTGAAAGGTCCGGAAATTATGTCTTTGAGGATGACAACCCCCTCATAGCCCTCAGGGCAAGGGTTGTAAGTTATTCCCTGGGGCATGTAAGGTTTTTATAGGAAGTTTTTTCTTAGAAACTTCAAAAAGGGCTCATTTGATTGGAAATTCAAAGGGCTAGTGCCCTTTTTAATAGTCGGAAGTGATTGGAGGCCAACTAACCGCCCTCTCACGCTCACCATTTTCCAAACACATCCAATCAAAATTTTGAGATAGCAATTTTGTTTAACGTGTTTGAAAGTTTTGGAAATTAGGTCTTTGAGGATGACAACCCCCCCCCCCCCAGCCCTCAGGGCAAGGGTTGTAAGTTATGCCCTGGGGGCCTATAGGGTTTTTTATTGAATGTGTTGTCATAGAGACTTTAAAAGGGTTCATTCGATTGGAAATAGAAAGGGCTAATGCCTTTTTTTAATAGTTGAAAGTGATTGGAGATTAACTAACGCCCCTCTCACGCCCACCATTTCTCCAAATACATACAATCAAAATCTTGAGATAGCTGTTTTGTTTAACGTACTTGAAAGTTATGGAAATTAGGCCTTTGAGGATGACAACCCCCTCACAGCCCTTAGGGCAAGGGTTGTAATTTATGCCCTGGGGGCACATAAGGTGTTTATAGAAAGCGTCGTCGTAGAAACTCAAAAAGGGCCCAAACGATTGGAAATTGAAGGGCTAGTGCCCTTTTTAATAGTCGAAAGTTATTGGAAGGCTTGACATTTTTATTGTAAAGACCGATGTGGGTACAATGTATTATTATTATTATTATAAATAAAAGTTCAAATAGGGATAAAATCCTTTTAATAGACAGTGTTTTTTATAACAATGATAGAAATTCACAAAAATACCAGATATTTCGGTCACATATACAGTGACCGTCATCAGTGATAAAACTAAAATAAAACAATTTAAACCAAAAGTTTATATACTAAATCAAATAACACTACATATTGTTTAAATCTCTAATTCTTTTCAAAGCAAAGGCGGAAGTTATTCTCTTTTACCTTCTTGGATTCGGTTCATTAGCGTTCAATCATATAACATTTGGACATAGGTCAACTACATTGGGTGAATTGAACTTTACTCTGTTAGATTTTAAAAAATTATCATATATAGAGTCCAGCCCATATTCACCTGTATCCCGATTCAAAGCAATATTCTTGAATAAGATTTTCTTTATTTCAAGAGTTTCACCAAAAATTTTGCTTTAAACCCCGATCCCTAGAAATCAAAGAGACATTCTCAAACAAAATAAAATGGTCTGGAAAATTAGAAATGTGTTCTGAAAGGACTTAAGTGAAATATTCAGACCTAGAATCTTGCTTTAAAGCCAAAGAAATAGAATCTTTGTGTTGTAATAATCTCATTTCCAAACTCTGGTTAGTACGTCCCACATATGAGCTTCCACAAGTATATGGGATCTGATAAACCCCACTTTGCTTCTCCAATGAATTTAGACCCTTCCCAAATTCAGAAAACTATCCAAAGTATTATTACTCTTTAAAGCTACCCTTAGACCATTGTTTTGTAAAATTCTTTTAAGTTTTTCACTTAGCCCGGGTACATATGGTAAGGAAAAAAAAATATCCTTCTCCCGAGTTGTCTCCAAGACTTCCTTAGAAATCTCTAGAAACCTTTTTCTTATTTTGGAAAAAGTCTGGTTAATTAACAATTTTGAATACATGTTGCTTATTAGTATTTTCTTTAGAAAAGACAACTTCTCCTCAACAAATTTTGGAGAGTAAATACTAAGGATCCGATCAGTTAAAGAAATGATCAAGCCAATTTTTACTTGGCGAGCGTGACCGGAACTGTAAGACAAAAATCTATTGTTATTTGTCGGTTTTCTGTAAATTTTAAAATCCAGATTATTTTGATTTTTCAAAAGAAGAACATCAAGAAAAGGAAGTTTTCCATTCTCTTCTAATTCAACAGTAAACTTTAAATCCCCCTCCCAAACAATTAAAATGTTCCAAAAATCCTTTTAATTCCTCCTCCCCATAATCCCATATTGAAATAATGTCATCCATATACCGGCCCCAGAAAATATGTTTTAAAAAATATGAATCTAACGCAATTGTTTCAATATTCTCCACAAAAATATTAGCTAATAAAGGCTAATATTAGCTAATAATAATAAGCAGATTTAAAGTATTATTTTCTTTTTTCCTGAAAAGATTGTGTCAATATAACACGAACAGAAAGTAATTAAAAAAAAACTTTTTCCAAAAAAAAAGTTTTTCAAAGAAAAGTAAAGAACTCCATAAAACCAAAATGAGCAAAAACAAAATCAAATAGTCTACCAAGCGTGAAACTACCACAAATAAGCATCGATTAATA
The DNA here is from genome assembly GCF_049724085.1 of Artemia sp. Qi Xiang Cuo. Classification (NCBI taxonomy): domain Eukaryota; kingdom Metazoa; phylum Arthropoda; class Branchiopoda; order Anostraca; family Artemiidae; genus Artemia; species Artemia sp. Qi Xiang Cuo. Next base: position 57,125,505 of record NC_142795.1, on the reverse strand, counting down.
AATGAAACCAAAAAACGAACATAAATTACAATAAATAACCGAGTCAAACTCGAAACGATCAAAAATTAACAGGAGTAGGGCTCAAAACCCCTATGCCTTCCCAATTTACATTTTACTAAAAAAATACAAATGAGTGTGCATTGTCAGTTTAATTTACATATACTGATATTTAGTAATCAAAATGTTAATATTATTCGATTTATTAAAGTTATAAAAGTAATTAACATTTATATTTTTTCAGTAAAGTACAAATTATATTATGGCCTTGGGAAGGCATAGGAGTTTTGTGCCCTACTCATTTTAATTTCTGCTCGTTTTGAGTTTGACTCGGTTATTTATTGTAATTTCTGTTCGTTTTATGTTCCATTTATTTATCGATGCTGATCTGTGGTAGTTGCACGCTCGGTAGATTATTTGAATTTATTTTTGCTCATTTTTGGTTTAATGGAGTTCTTTACTTTTCTTTGAAAATTTATTTTGTGGAAAAAGTTTTTTTTAGTTAATTGGAAAAAGAAGGCATGCTTGATCCTAGGTTTCCAAAAAGGATTAGGGTATCAAAGTGAAACCTTAAGAAAATGTTGAGAGGGATGCCGAACACAATCAAAACACACTACGTGCATGGGCGCCCATAAGCCGAATTACAGGGGGGGGGGGGGAGCAAACCTCGTCTAATTGGTACTTTTAATGCTATATAATAAAAATCTCAGAACAAAAATATAAAAATAAGGCAGCATCATTCATACAGGGGGGGGGGGGCCCTCCCTGCCCCCCTCCCTTATGGGTGCCCATGACTACGTGCTTGCTGGTTGTCAAAAGGAATGTCAACAATATCTAGGGAACGAGTGAGGGTATTAAATTGAAACTTTCAAGGTGTGTTGATGGAATGTTATAGAGCCGGGTTGGATGGCAATCAGACCCTGCCTTCCTTGCCCTTTTTCAGCTCTGCTCAATACTGATCAAATTTTGATATTGTCATTTTGTTCAAACTAGTCAACAATGATTGAAAAATAAGTGATAACACTGACAGAAATCTTAAAAAGCCATTTTATTCAAAATAGTCACAACAACTAATAGCTATGCCTCCAAGAATGCCATACCGCTTCAGCCCCTGAGGCAAAAAATATAGGTTATGCAATTTTACAATTTTTTACATGCAGGATTTATTATTTGGAAAGAGGGGAATTTTTGATGCTGGCTCAGTCAGAAAAGGCCAAGGATTTTGTTGTTAAATTTGGAAGAGCTTTGAGGGATACGTTGAACTAAGTCAAAGGAAACAACAATATCTTAGAAACGGCTAAAGGTATTACCTTAAAACCTTTGGGGCCATTACTATTACTGCGGCTTCAAATGCGACAGGCTGCGATTGCAGCAGGCTGGATCTAATGACTCCATGGCTAAGTGTACCCTATTGCCAGATAAGAAAGGTACTATTTGGTGCTTTATAAGTACCTTTTTCAAGGTCAATCAGGGAACTTGGAAATACTGTGAGGAAAATGCGCAGTTGCACTGAATACTAACGGTACAATGTTAAAGATCCACGAAGGGGACTAGATTTCTGGGAAATTGATTACATAATCGAAGGGGACTGAAATTTCTGGGAAATTGATTATATAATCGACGGGGAATTCTATGTTAATTGATCCACTAACGGGACAGGATCAATGACACCTCTTTCAAGGTCAATGGGGGAACTTGGAAATACTGCGGAACGAAGTTTGCACATGCGCACTGAATAATAACGGTACAATGTTATTGATCAACGAAGGGGACTAGATTTCAGGGAAATTGATTACATAATTGACGGTGAATTCTAATGTATTGATCCATGAAGGAGACATGATTTCTTGGAAATTGATTTGCATAATTGACGGGGAATTCTATATTGATCTACCAAGGGGACTAGATTTATGGGAAATTGATTTGAATAATGGACGGAGAATTCTAATGTATCATAAGGAGATTAAGAAACAATATGGCTTCTCTACTTTAGTGTCAGAGATAAATTAATATTCTATTTTTAAATATGGCTTCTCTGGTCTTTAGTGTTAGAGATAAATTAATATTCTTTCGAAACCTTAATAGTGTAACTAGGAACACCTTAGAATTTTTCAGAAATTCAAACGAGATACAAGACAGATTGAATATATTTTACGCGGGAAATAGTTTCCTGGGAATTTTAAATGTGACAGCGCAGGGACTCCAAAACAAAGGAACATTCAGAAATTGCATTTAGGGATTATTTGGGCGAAACAACCTAACCCGACATTTTAGGGCCCCTCCCCCAACTTTTTAGGTCCATACCCCCATTTTTTTTACTTTTTTGAAAGTTCTTTTTTAATTTTTTTTATTATTTTCTTAAAATGATATATTTTTCTTCTTTGTTTTTAGTTTTTAGTTATAGTTTAGTTATAGTTAAGAGTTTTAGAGTTTTGAGTTTTAGCTAAGAGTCTTAGCTTAGAGTTTTAGTTAGAGTCATAGTTTAATTTAGTTTTAGTTAAGAGTTTTAGTTTAGAGTTGTAATTTATCTTTAGTTAAGAGTTTTAGTTTGGAGTCATATCTTAGAGTTTTAGTTAGAGTTATAGTTTAGTTTAGTTTTAGCTAAGTGTTTAAGTTTATAGTTGTATTTTACTTATAGTTATGATTTGTATTTTAGATTTCCGTTTTGGTATTAGCCTAAGTTTTATTTAGAGTTATAGTTGATTTTCGTTGTAAGTCAGAGTTTAGAATTTCAAGTTAGAGTCTCAGCACAAATAGTTCTATCCACAGTCATATTTGTTTTTAATTTTAGTTAATAGTATTTTCGACTCTTATTTTAGTTTAGCTAAGACTTTTAGTTTAAAGTTTTAGCCTAGAGTCTGAGCTTAGAGTCTTAGGTTGCACTTTTAGTTTAGTTTAGTATTAGTTAAGAGTTTTTGTTTAGAGTTGTACTTTAGTTTTAGTTAAGAGTTTTAGTTTAGAGTTGTAGCTTAGTTTTAGCTAAGAGTTTTAATTTAGAGTTTAGTGTTTTAGCTTAGAGTCATATCTTAGAGTTTTAGTAAGAGTTATAGTTTAATTTAGGTTTAGCTAAGAGTTTTAGTTTAGAGTTATAGTTAAGTTTAATTTAAGAGTTTTAGTTTAGAGTTTAGAGTTTTAGTTTAGAGTCTTAGCTTAGAGTTTTATTTAGAATCATAGTTTAGTTTAGTTTTAGTTAAGAGTTTTAGCCTATAGTTGTAGTTTGGTTGTAGTTAAGAGTTTTAGTTTAGAGTTTAGAGTTTTAGCTTAGAGTCATATCCTTGAGTATTAGTTAGAGTTATAGTTTAGTTTAGTTTTAGTTAAGAGTTTTAGTTTAGAGTTGTAGTTTAGTTTTAGGTTAGAGTTCTAGGTTAGTTTTTGGTAAGAGTTTTAGTTTAGAGGTTAGATTTTTAACTTAGAGTCTTATCGTAGAGTTTTAGTTAGATTTATAGTTTAGTTTCGTTTTAGTTAAGAATTTTAGTTTAGAGTTGTAGTTTAGTTTTAGTTAGGAGTTTAAGTTTAGAGTTTTAGTTTAGGGTTTTAGCTTAGAGCTTTAGTTAGAGCTACAGTTTAGTTAATTTTAGTTTGGAGTTGTTGTTTAGTTTTATTTAGAGCTATAGTTTAGTTTAGTCTTAGCTAAGAGTTATAGTTTAGAGTTTTAGTTTAGAGTCTTAGCTTAGAGTTTTAGTTAGAGTTTTAGTTAGAGTTATAGTTTAGTTTACTTTTAGTTAAGAGTTTTTGTTTAGAGTTTAGAGTTTTAGTTTCGAGTTTTAGTTTAGAGTCTTAGCATAGAGTTTTAGTTAGTTATAGATTAGTTTAGTTTTAGCCTAGAGTCTTATCTAAGAGTTTTTCGTTATACTTTTAGTTTAGTTTAGTGGTAGTTTAGTTTTAGTTAAGAGTTTAAGTTTATAGTTGTAGTTTACTTTTAGTTAAGAATTTTAGTTTAGAGTTTTAGCTTCGAGTCATATTTTAGAGTTTTAGTTAGAAATATAGTTTAGTTTAGTTTAAGAGTTCTAGCTTAGAGTTGTAGTTCAGTTTTAGTTAAGAGTTTTAGTTTAGAGTTTAGAGTTTTAGTTTGGGGTTTTAGCTTAGAGTTTAGTTAGAGCAATAGCTAAGTTAATTTTAGTTTAGAGTTGTAGTTTAGTTTTGGTTAAGAGCTATAGTTTAGAATTTAGAGTTTTAGTTTAGAATCTTAGCTTAGATTTTTAGTTAGAGTTATAGTTTAGTTTTAGTGAAGAGTTTTAGCTTAGAGTTGTAGTTTAGTTTTAGTTAAGAGTTTTAGTTTAGAGTTTTAGCATAGAGTCTTCGCTTAGGGTTTAGTTCGAGTTATAGTTTAGTTTTGTATTAGTTAAGTGTTTTAGTTTAAAGTTATAGCTTAGTTTTATTTTAGAGTTGTAGTTTAGTTTTAGTTAAGAATTTTAGTTTAGAGGTTAGAGCTTTAGCTTTGAGTCTTATTGTAGAGTTTTAGTTAGAGTTATAGTTTAGTTTAGTTTTAGTTAAGAGTTTTAGTTCAGAGCTGTCGTGTAGAGTTTTAGTTAGAGTTATAGTTTAGTTTTAGTTAAGAGTTTTAGTTTTGAGTTTTAGTTAAGAATTTTAGTTTAGAATTTAGAGTTTTTGTTTAGGGGTTTAGCTTAGAGTTTTAGTTAGAGCTAGAGTTTTAGTTAGAGCTATAGTTTAGCTAGTTTTAGTTTAGAGTTATAGTCTAGGTTTATTTAAGAGTTATTGTTTAGAGTTTAGAGTTTTAGTTTAGAGTCTTAGTTTAGACCTGTTGGTTAGAGCTATGTTTTAGTTTAGAGCATAAGTTTAGAATTGTGTTTTTGTTTTAGTTGTGAGTTTTAGTTTGTAGTTTCTTTTTGATATTAGTATACAGTTTTAATTAGCGTTATAGCAGTTAAGAGTTTTAGTTTAGAGTTTTAGTTTGGTATTAGCTTAAAGTTTTAGTTAGAGTTATAGTAGTTAAGAGTTTTAGTTTAGAGTTTAGAGTTTTAGTTTAGAGTCTTACCTTAGAGTTTTAGTTAGAGTTGTATTTTAGTTTAGTTTTTGTTTAGAGTTTAGAGTTTTAGTTTAAAGTTTTAGTTTAGAGCCTTAGCCCAGAATTTTCGTAAGTTATACATTATTTTAGTTTTAACCCAGAGTCTGAGCTTATATTTTTTCGTTGCATTTTTAGTCTATTTTAGCGTTAATTTAGTTTTTGTTTAAATTTTTAGTTACCAGTTATAGTTTTATTTTAGCTAAGAGCTTTAGTTTAGAGTTTGGAGGTTTAGCTTAAAGTTGTAGGGTAGAGTTTTTGCTAGAGATGCGGGTATAGGATAGTTTTATTAAAAAAGTCTAAGTTAGAATTGTAGATTAGTTTAATTCAAGAGTTTTAGTTTAGAGTTTAGAGTTTCAGTCAAGGTTTTAATATTAGTGTTTAAATTATATCTAATGTGTAGTTAATTTTAGTTTATAGTTGTAGTTTAGTTTTAGTTAAGAGTTATAGCTTAGAGTTTAGAGTTTTAGTTTAGATTTTTAGCTAGAGTTATAGTTTAGTTTAGTTTTAGTTAAGAGTTTTAGCTTAGAGTTTTAGTTTAGTTTTAGTTAAGAGTTTTAGTTTAGAGTTTTAGCTCAGATTCTAAGCTTAGAGTTTTAGTTAGAGTTATAGTTTAGTTTAGTTTTAGCTAAGAGTTTTAGTTTAGAATTTGAGTTTAGGATTTGAGCTTAGAGTTTAAGTTGAGCTATAGTTTAGTTAATTTTAGTTTAGAGTTGTAGTTTAGTTAAGAGTTTTAGTTTAGAGTTTAAAGTCATAGTTTAGAGTCTTATCTTAGAGCTTTTAGTTAGAGTTATAGTTTAGTTTAGAGCTTTAGTTTAGAGTTGTTGTTTAGTTTTAAATATGGGTTTTAGTTTAGAGTTTGGAGTTTCAGTTTAGAGTCTTAGCTTAGAGTTTTAGTCAGAGGTTTTGTTTAGAGTTTTAGTTTTAGCTCTTAGAGTCTTAGCATTGAGTTTTAGTTAGTTATAGATTAGTTTAGTTTTAGTTAAGAGTTTAGTTAGAGTTATAGTTTAGTTTAGTTTTAGTTAAGAGTTTTAGTTTTGAGTTGTTGCTTAGTTTTAGACAAGACTTTTAGTTTAGAGTTTAGAGTTTTAGTTTGTAGTCTTAGCCTACAGTTTTTGTTAGAGTTACAGTTTAGTTTAGTTTTAGTTTGGAGTCTAGAGTTTTAAGTTAGAGTCTTAGCTTAAAGTTTTATTTAGAATTTAGAGTTTTAATTTAGAGTGTTAGCTTAGAGTATTAGTTAGAGGTATAGTTTAGTTTAGTTCTAGTTAAGAGTTTCAGTTTAGGGTCTTAGCTTATAGTTTAGAGTTTTAGTTTAGAGTCTTAGCTTAGAGTTTTATTTAGAGTTATAGTTTTAGTTTAGTTTTAATTAAAAGTTTTAGTTTAGAGTTATAGTTTAGTTAATAGTTTTAGTTTAGAGTTTAGAGTTTCAGCTTAGAGTTTTAGTTAGAGTTATAGTTTTAGTTTAGTTTTAAATAAGAGTTTTAGTTAGAGCTATAGTTTAGTTTAGTTTAATTTTAGTTAAGAGTTTTAGTTTAGAGTCTTAGCTTAGAGTTTAGTTAGATTTATAGTTTTAGTTTATTTTTAGTTAAGAGTTTCAGTTTAGATATTGGACTTTTAGTTTCGAGTCTTAGCTTAGAATTTTTGTTAGAGTTATAGTTTAGTTTTAATTCAGTTATAGTTTAGATTAGTTTTCGTTAAAGTTTTAGTTTAGACTTGTTGTTTAGTTTTAGTTAAGAGTTTTAGTTTAGAGTTGTAGTGTAGTTTTAGTTAAGAGTTTTAGTTTAGGGTTTCAGTTAAGAGTTTTAGTTAGAGTTATAGTTTTAGTTTAGTTTTAGTAACTCTAACTAAAAATCTAAACTAAAACCCAAAACTTTACTGAACAACCTTAAACTAAAGCTTTACACTAAACTATAACTAAAAGCTCTAAGCAAAGACTCTAAACTAAAACACTAAACTCTGAACTAAAACTCTTAACTAAAACTAAACTACAACTCTAAACTAAAATTAACTAAACTATAGCTCTAATTAAAACTCTAAGCTAAAACCCTTAACTAAAACTCTAAACTCTATACTAAAACTCTTAACTAAAACTAAACTACAACTCTAAACTAAAACTCTTAGCTAAAACTAACCTAAACTATAACTCTAACTAAAACTCTACGTTAAGACTCTAAGCTAAAACCCTAACCTCTAAACTAAAACTCTTGCCTAAAACTAAATTAAAACTCCAAAATAGAACTAAACTATTACTCTAAATTAAAACTCTTAACTAAAACTAAACTACAACTCTAAGCTAAAACTCTTAACAAAAACTAAACTAAAATATAACTCTAACTAAAAATCTAAGCTAAGACTCTAAACTAAAACTCTAAATTATAACTCTTAACTAAAACTATACTATAACTCTAAACTAAAATTACATTAACTATAGCTCTAACTAAACTCTTCGCTAAAACCATAAACTAAAACTCCAAACTCTAAACTAAAACTAAACTACAACTCTAAACTTAAACTCTTAGCTAAAACTAAACTAACTATAACTCTAACTATAACTCTAAGGTATGACTCTAAGCTAAAATTCTAAACTCTAAAATAAAACTCTTAACTAAAACCAAACAATGACTATAAACTGAAAATCTTAACTAAAATTAAACTAACACTCAACTAAACTATAAGTGTAACAAAAAACTCTAAGCTAAGACTTTAGGCTAAAACTAAACTAATCTATAACTAACTAAAACTCTAAGCTAAGACTCTAAACTAAAACTCTGAACTCTAAATTAAAACGCTAAACTCTAAAAAAAAACTCTTAACTAAGACTAAACTAAACTATAGCTCTAACTAAAACTCTAAGCTAAGACTCTAAACTAAAACTCTAAACTAAAACCCTTAACTACTATAACTCTAACTAAAACTATGAGCTAATACCAAACTAAAACCCTAAACTCTAAACTAAAACTCTTAACTGCTATAACTCTTAATAAAACTGTAAACTAATAGCAAACTAAAACTCTAAACTAAAACCCTTATCTAAAAGTAAACAGCAACTCTAAACTAAAGCTTTAAACTAAACTATAACTCTAACTAAAAGCTCTAAGCTAAGACTCTAAACTAAAGCTCTAAACTCTAAACTAAAACAACTAGACTATAACTCTAAACTAAAACTAACTAAACTATAGCTCTAACTAAAACTCTAGCTCTAACTAAAACTCTAAGCTAAACCCCTAAACAAAAACTCTAAATTCTAAACTAAAACTCTTAAATAAAACTAAACTACAACTCTAAACTAAAACTCTTAACTAAAACTTAACTAAACTATAACTCTAACTAAGACTCTACACTACAACTCTAAACTAAAACTCTTAACTAAAAATAAACTAAACTATAACTCTAACTAAAACTCTACGATAAGACTCTAAGCTAAAACTCTAACCCCTAAACTAAAAATCTTACCTAAAACTAAACTACAACTCTAAACTAAAACACTTAACTAAAACTAAACTAAACTGTAACTCTAACAAAAACTCTACACTACAACTCTAAACTAAAACTAAACTATAACTCTAAACTAAAACTCTTAACTAAAACTAAACTACAACTCTAAGATAAAACTCTTAAGTAAAGCTAAACTAAACTATAACTCTAACTAAAATCTAAGCTAAGACTCTAAAATAAAACTCTAAACTATAACTCTTAACTAAAACTAAACTATAACTCTAAACTAAAATTAACTTAACTATAGCTCTAACTAAAACTCTAAGCTAAAACCCTAAACTAAAACTCTTAGCTAAAACTAAACTAACAACTCTAAACTAAAACTCTTAGCTAAAACTGAACTAAACTATAACTCTAACTAAAACTCTAAGATATGACTCTAAGTTAAACTTCTAGACTCTAAACTAAAGCTGTTAACTAAAACTAAACTACAACTCTAAACTGAAAATCTTAACTAAAACTAAACTAACACTAAACTAAACTAAAGGTATAACGAAAAACTCTAAGCTAAGAATCTAGGCTACAACTAAACTAATCTATAACTAGCTAAAACTCTAAGCTAAGACTCTAAACTAAAACTCTAAACTCTAAACAAAAACTCTTAACTAAAACTAAATTAAACTATAACTCTAAATAAAACCCTAAGGTAGGACTCTAAACTAAAACTCTAAACTCTGAACTAAAACTCTTAACTACTATAACTCTAACTAAAACTGAAAGCTTACAGAAAAATAAAACTCTAATTAAAACCTGTAAATAAAAATAAACAAAAACTCTAAAATAAATCTCTAAAATTAACTATAACTCTAACCAAAAATCAAAGCCAAGACTCTAAAATAAAACTTTAAACTATTAACTATAACTATTAGATAAAACTGAACTAAACCAACAATCTAGTTAAAACTAAACTACAAGTCTAAACTATGAGTAACTAAACTAAATATCTAACTATAACTCTAAGCTCAAACCCAAAACTAGAACTATAACCTATAAACTAAAATTCCTAACTAAAACTAAACTACAACTCTAAACTAAGACTCTTAACTAAAACTAAACTAAACTATAACTCCAACTAAAACTCTACGATAAGACTCTAAGCTAAAAATCTAACCTCTATACTAAAACTCTTACCTAAGACTAAACTATAACTCTAACCTAAAAATAAACTATAACTCTAAACTAAAACTCTTAATTAAAATTAAATTTAACTATAAATCTAACTAAAAATCAAAGATAAGACTCTAAGCTAAAACTCTAAACTCTAAACTGAAACTCTTAACTAAAACTAAACTACAAATCTAAGCTAAAACTCTTAACTAAAACTAAACTAAACTTTAATTTTAACTAAAACTCTAAGCTAAGACTCTAAACTAAAACTCTAAACTAAAACTCTTAAATAAAACTAAACTGTAACTCTAAACTAAAACTCTTAGCTAAAACTAAATTAAACTATAACTCTAACTAAAACTCTAAGATATGACTCTAAACTAAAACTCTAAACTCTAAACTTAAACTCTTAACTAAAACTAAACTAAAACTCTAAACTAAAACTCTTAACTAAAACTAAAGTACAACTCTAAACTAAAACTCTTAACTAATACTAAACTAAACTAAAAGTGCAACGAAAAACTCTAAGCTAAGATTCGTAACTAATACTAAACCAAACTAAAAGTGCAACCAAAAACTCTAAGCTAAGACTCTAGGCTAAAACTCTAAACTAAAACTCTTAGATAAACTAAACTACCAGTCCAAAAAACACTTAACTAAAACTAAAATAAAATATAACTCTAACTAAAACTCTGAGAGTCTACTAAGTGCTGAGAGTCTAACTTGAAACTCTAGACTCTGAACAAGAACTAAACTAAACTATAACTCTAATTAAAACTGTAGGCTAATACCAAACTAAAACTCTAAAACTACAACTCATATCTAAAAGTAAAAAACAACTCTAAAATAAAACTCTTAGCTAAAACTAAACTAAACTATAACTCTAACTAAAACTCTAAGATATGAATCTAAGCTAAAATTCTGAACTTCAAACTAAAACTCTTAACTAAAACTACATTAAAACTCTAAACTAAAACTCTCAACTAAAACTAAACTGCAACTCTAAACTAAAACTCTTAACTAAAATTAAACTAAACTATAACTCTAACTAAAACTCTAAGCTAAGACTCTAACCTAAAACTCAAAACTTTAAAACTCTTGACTATAACTAAACTATAACTCTAAACTAAAAACAAGAAGAAAAATAGATCATGTTAAAAAAATTATCAAAACAAATTAAAATAGAACTTCAAAAAAGTAAAAAAAATGGGGGGATGGACCTAAAAAGTTGGGGAGAGGGGCCGAAAACGTTGGGGGGAGGGGGGCCCTTCTGTGTCTCAAGCGCGCAAAGAAAGTATTAAAAAATGGGGGGGGGGGAGGGAGTTGTGTGGAGGGGGCCCCTTGGGGTCGGGGTAGGGGACCTTACAACACTGTTCAAATGAAACTTGTGTATTATAATGACCACAGTGTTTCACCCCAAATCATCCTCAAAAATTTCTCAAATTGTTTCGCCCAAATAATCCGTAAAATGTCGGGTTAGGTTATTTCGCCCAAATAATCCCTAAACGTAATTTCTGAATGTTCCTTTGTTTTGGCGTCCCTGCACTGTCACATTTAAAAGTCCCAGGAAACCATTTCCCGGGTAAAGTATATTCAGTCTGTCTTATATCTCGTTTGAATTTCTGAAAAAATCTAAGGTGTTCCTAGTTACACTATTAAGGCTTCGGAAGAATATTAATATATGTTTTACGCTAAAGACGAGAAAGCCATATTTAAAAATAGAATATAAATTTATCTTTTACACGTATGTCGAGAATCTGTACCGTTCCTTATCCCCCTCATGTTATATTAGATTTCCCCATCAAGTATGCAAATCGATTCCTCAGAAATCTAGTCCCCTTCGTGGATCAATGCACTTAGAATTCCCCGTCGATTATGTAATCAACTTCCCAGAAATATAGTCCCCTTCGTGGATCAATAACATTGTACCGTTAGTAGTCAGTGCGCATGTGCAAACTTCATTTCGCAGTATTTCCAAGTTCCCCCATTGACCTTCAAAGAGGTGTCATTGACCCTGTCCCCTTACTGGATCAATACACATAGAATTCCCCGTCTATTATATAATCGATTTCCCAGAAATATAGTCCCCTTCGATTATGCAATTAATTTCCCAGAAATATAGTCCCCTTCGTGGATCAATAAAATTGTACCGTTAGTATTCAGTGCGCATGCGCATTTTCGCCATAGTATTTCCATGTTCCCTGATTGACCTTGAAAAAGGTACTTTTAAAGTACCAAAGAGTACCTTTCTTATCTGGCAATACGGTACACTTAGCCCTGGAGTCCTTAGGTCCCTCCTACTGATTGCGACTCTGACTAAATACAACTACGATAACTTGTAACTCTGACTAAGTTTGCTTGCAACGGCTGCCACATCTACTTGTCATTGCTTTCAGGGAATGTTGGGGGGGGCGTTTAACTAAATCAAAACACACTATGTTCATGGTGATTATTGAGGCTATAAAGTTTCAACTCATGTCCCCTAAACATTCCCCGGAGGTATAGTTACTAGACCTTTTGATTATATTGAACAAAATCAGTTTTTCAAAATTTTGATGAGCTTTGAGGGGAGAAAGAATCTAAAAGGTCAATGGCTGATGGCCCACCGACTTCTTTTCAATATCATCCTGAACAAACCCTGATATTTTCATGTTTTTACACACAGCCATTCTTTAGATGCTGCTGAAACGCCCTTTTGACAACCAGCTTGCATATAGTGTCTTTTCATTGCTTTCAGGCATAGTTATATGACCTTTAGAGTAGAGATGCCTTATTGAATCGTGACGGGAGTCCATATATGGGCATAGAACCACGTGGTCCTGTCGGCATTTTTAATGCTGACGGGAGTCCAAATAAGGGCATAGCCTCCCTAGGGAGAATGATTGCGTAATCGGTCAATGACCTCTTTTTCCAAGATCGATTTATTTGATGTTTCTATGTGTAATAGCTCCAGGACGAAGGTTGCACATGTGCATTGAGTTCTAACGGGAACAATGTTATTGATCTAGTAATCGAAGGGGAAGTGAATTTCCGAGAACTTGATTGCGTAATCGAGGGGGAAATTATTGATTCACGAAGGGGAAATTAAGAAACAAACATGGCTTCTTTAATCTGTGATTTACATAATCTCTAGGGGAGATTATTGATTTACAGAGGGGAGAATTAAGAAACAAACATGGCTTCATTGTTGTTTGGCTAGCCTGTCCTGAGAAATTGATTTACATAATCGGCGGGGAAATTGTTGATTCACGAAGAGGGAATTAAGAAACATTAAGGCTTCTTTAATCTATAGGCCTGAGGGATTTATTTATTATTGTTGTTTTGGACAAGTGCATGCCATAAACCACAAGGTGCTGTCACGAGTCAGAACACCTGTGCTGTCGACCTCAATTCACCTATCATGAATCAATAAGTCCCCTTAGAAACAACAAATTAATTTCACTTTCTTGACAGATCAATCAATCAATGACATCATCTGTCAGACTTTAAAAATTTTCGCCTAGAAACCTTTCTCCAGGAATAGATCCAGGTCATTAATGTCTTTGCCTCGGGAAAAGTTTTACTGGTCGAACTCCAAAGGATATTAATAACCAAAAGCCATTGAAAAAATGAGGCAAGAATCATCTGAGCGATGAATTGTTTTAGCGTGCGAGAAGGTTTCCTATTAATTTGAAACGAATGAGCACAGAGATGCGAAGAACAAAGTAACAAGCCGAATTTGCGGTGAGGGATTCTTTGGGCGAAAAGATTTTAGACAGGTCCTGGAACTATTTCGACGAAACAGATAGAGACATTTTAAAAGAATATTTTTGAAGAGATTTTAGAAGAGAATTTAATGGTGAAACTCTGTGGTCGTTATAATACACAAGTTTCATTTGAACAGTGTTGTGAGGTCCTCTAACCCAACCCCAAAGGGTTCCAATCCTCATACCCCAACCCCGAAGGAAGCCCCCGGTCCACAAAGGTCCCCCGGGCGCCCAAAGGCCCTCCACCGGTCCCCCAAAGTCCCCCAGGCCCCCAACTGCCCCCCGGACACTCAAAGGTCCCCCAAGCTCCCAAAGGGCCACCGGCACCCCCAAAGGCCCACCCCAGACCCTCAACGGCCATCCCCGGGCCCCCCAAAGGCCCATCGAGCTCCCAAAGGACCAACGGGGTCCCAAAGGCCATCCACCGGCCCCCACATGTCACCCAGACACCCAAAGGCCCTCCCGGTGCCCCACCGGCCCTCCCTGGGCCCCAACGGCCCTCCCCCGACCCCCCTCCTCCTCCTCCCCCCTCCTCCTCCTCCCACCTCCTCCTCCTCCTCCGCCTCCTCCTCCTCCTCCTCCTCCTCCTCCCTCCTCCTCCTCCTCCTCCTCCTCCTCCCACCTCCTTCCTCCTCCTCCTCCCTCCTCCTCCTCCTCCTCCTCCTCCTCCCCCCCCCATTCCCTCATCATTTTTTATACTTTTTTGTGCATTGAGACACAGAACGACCCCCTGCCCCCGGCCCCTCCCCCTCCAAAGGTCTGATTTTTTCAAAGTTCATTTTGAATTTCTTTCATTGAAATGCAAGAGTTGGAATATTTCAGTACCGTTTTCTTGCGGTATAACATGTCATAGTTACATTTTCTAAGTTTTTCAAAGTTCATTTTGAATTTCATTAATTGAAATGCAATAGTTGGAATATTTAAGTAGTGTGATATTGTGGTTTACCAAGTCACAGATAAAGTACATTAATTTTTAAAATTAAATTTTTAATTTATTTCGTTGAAATGCCAGAGTTGGAATATTTCACTAGTGTGATGTTGTAGTTTACCCTGTCACAGTTACAGTCACTTAATTTTTGATAGTCCATTTTGAATTTCTTTCGTTGAAATGCAAGAGTTGGAATATTTCAGTAGTGTTTGGTTGCGGTTTACCATGTCACAGTTACATTTTCTTGATTTTTCAAAGTTCATTTTGAATTTCTTTCGTTGAAATGCAAGAGTTGGAATATTTCAGTAATGTGATGTTGTAGTTTACCATGTCACAGTTACATTAACTTAATTTTTCAAAGTCAATTTTGAATTTCTTTCGTTGAAATGCAAGAGTTGTAATATTTCACTAGTGTTAGGTTGTAGTTTAAACTGTCACAGTTACATTAACTTAATTTTTCATAGTACATTTTGAATTTCTTTCGTTGAAATGCAAGAGTTTGTATATTTCAGTAGTGTGTGGTTGCTGTTTACCTTGTCACAGTTACATTTTCTTGATTTTTCAAAGTTCATTTTGAATTTCTTTCATTTAAATTCAAGAGTTGGAATATTTAAGTAGTGTTTGGTTGTGGTTTACCTTGTCACAGTTACATTTTCTTTATTTTTGATAGTTCATTTTGAATTTCTTTCGTTGAAATGCAAGAGTTGGAATATTTCAGTAGTGTTTGGTAGAGGTTTACCTTGTCACAGTTACAGTCACTTAATTTTTCAAAGTTCATGTTGAATTTCTTTCTTTGAAATTCAAGAGTTGGAATATTTAAGTATTGTGTGGTGATGGTTTCCCATGTCACAGTTAGATTCACTTTATTTTTCACATTTAATTTTGAATGTCTTTCGTTTAAATGCAAGTGTTTGAAAATTTAACTATTGTGTTGGTGATGGTAACATTGTCACAGTTACATTTTATTGATTTTTAAAATTTAATTTTTAATTTCTTTCATTTAAATTCAAGAGTTGTACTTTTTCAGTAGTGTTTGATCGGGTTTTACCTTTTCACAGATACATTACCTTAATTTTTCTAAGTACATTTGTATTTATTTAGATGAAATGACAGATTTGGTATATTTAAGGAGTGTTTGGCTGAGGCTTACCTTTTCACATTTACAGTCACATTCTTTTTCACTTGTAAGATTGAATATCAATATATGAAATGCAAGAGTTTGTATATTTAACTAGTGGTTGGTTGAGGTTAACCTTGTCACAGTTACATTTTCCTTATTTTTCAAAGTTCATATATAATTTATTTCATTTAAATGCAAGAGTTGTAATATTTCAGTAGTGTTTGGTAGCTTTTTACCATGTAAATTTTACATTCAAATATTTTTTCAATGTTAATTTGAATTTACTTAGTTTAAATTCCAGAGGTTGAATATTTAATGAGTTGTTTGGTTCGTTTAAACTTGTCACAGTTACATTCACTTTATTTTTCAAAGTTCATATTGAATTTGTTTCTTTGAAATGCAAGAGTTGGAATATTTCAGTAGTGTTTGCGTGTGGTTTACAATGTCACAGTTACATTTTCATTATTTTTCAAAGTTTATTTTGAATTTATTTCATTGAAATGCAATAGTTGTAATAGTTCACTAGTGTTTGGTTGTGGTTTACAATGTCACAGTTACATTTTCCTCATTTTTCAAATTTAATTTTGAATTTCTTTAATTGAAATGCAAGAGTTGGAATATTTCAGTAGCGTTTTGTCACGGTTCACCTTATCACAGGTACATTTTAATGATTTTGCAAAGATATTTTTGAACTTCTTTCGTCGAAATGAAAGAGTTGGAATATTTCAGTAGTGTTAGGTTGTGGTTTAACTTGTCACAGGTACATTTTCATTATTATTCAAAGTTCATTTTGAATTTCCTTCGTCGAAATCCAAGAGTTGGAATATTTCAGTAGTGTTTGGTCGTAGTTTACCTTGTCACAGTTACATTCTCTTAATTTTTCAAAGTTCATTTTGAATTTCTTTCGTTGAAATGCAAGAGTTGGAATATTTCAGTAGTGCTTGGAGGTGGTTTACCTTGTCACAGTTACATTTTCTTGATTTTTCAAAGTTCATTTTGAATTTCTTTAGTTGAAATGCAAGAGTTGGAATATTTAAGTAGTGTTTGCTTGTGGTTTACCTTGTCACAGTTACATTTTCTTGATTTTTCAAAGTTCATTTAGAATTTATTTCGTTGAAATGCAAGAGTTGGAATATTTCAGTAGTGTGTTGTTGAGGTTCACCATGTCACAGTTACATTCCCTTAATTTTTTATAGTCCATTTTGAATTTCTTTCGTTGAAGTGTAATAGTTTAAAATTGTCACTAGCCTTCTGTCGCTGAACAACTTACCAAACTTTACTCTTAAAGATTTTTTTTTGTTTATTTTGATTTTCTGACGTTGTATATATCTATTTTGTAATTTTCTGTTTCTTAATTTCATTGTTCTCCTAGACACTGAAGCTTTCAAGTTTAAATTAATTTTAAATTTTGATTTTATTAAGATTTCAATACATATATTTTCTCTTTCAGGATTTGGTGTTTGCGGTTTAAAATGACAAAGTTAAATTTTCTTAATTTTTCAAAGTTCATTT